>NC_090709.1:55527162-55832751 GCF_040954835.1 Lepisosteus oculatus | reverse complement strand
ATCACTACAGCAAGCAGAGACCTCTCGGCCATCAGGACTGTGGGGGTCAGAGTGTGGAGCTGTAGGGTATCGGGAGTTTAGGGGTCAGTGTGGGGAGCTGTAGGGTATCGGGAGTTTAGGGGTCAGTGTGGGGAGCTGTAGGGTATCGGGAGTTTAGGGGTCAGTGTGGGGAGCTGTAGGGTATCGGGAGTTTAGGGGTCAGAGTGGGGAGCTGTAGGGTATCGGGAGTTTAGGGGTCAGTGTGGGGAGCTGTAGGGTATCGGGAGTTTAGGGGTCAGTGTGGGGAGCTGTAGGGTATCGGGAGTTTAGGGGTCAGTGTGGGAAGCTGTAGGGTAGATGTGGGGCACCGGGCCCACCACAGGGCGGCCGGTCCAGTCTCGCGGAAGGCGACCGGGTCAGACTTACGGAAAAGCACCAGGATTTGGGCCGGGACCTCTCCCGCTGCCAGTCCGGGTTCGGCCTGACCGGTGTGACCTGTGAAGACGCCAAACAGCCCATCTCCGAGACAGCTCTGACCACATAGCCCAGCCCAGTCGTGTCGAGACTAGAGGCCTTGGGCAGTCTCTACAGTGTGTCCAGTGAGAGTGTGGACAGGTGAGTGTGTACAGTGTGTCCAGTGAGAGTCTGGACAGGTGAGTCTCTACAGTCTGTCCAGTGAGAGTCTGGACAGGTGAGTGTGTACAGTGTGTCCAGTGAGAGTGTGGACAGGTGAGTGTGTACAGTGTGTCCAGTGAGAGTGTGGACAGGTGAGTGTGTACAGTGTGTCCAGTGAGAGTCTGGACAGGTGAGTGTGTACAGTGTGTCCAGTGAGAGTGTGGACAGGTGAGTGTGTACAGTGTGTCCAGTGAGAGTGTGGACAGGTGAGTGTGTACAGTGTGTCCAGTGAGAGTCTGGACAGGTGAGTGTGTCCAGTGTGTCCAGAAAGAGTCTGGACAGGTGAGTCTCTACAGTCTGTCCAGTGAGAGTCTGGACAGGTGAGTGTGTACAGTGTGTCCAGTGAAAGTGTGGACAGGTGAGTGTGTACAGTGTGTCCAGTGAGAGTGTGGACAGGTGAGTGTGTACAGTGTGTCCAGTGAGAGTCTGGACAGGTGAGTCTCTACAGTGTGTCCAGGAAGAGTGTGGGACGTCCAGAGGCAATCTGTGCTCTCAGAAGGCCATAATGGACCTGCAGCTTGGTTTTCCTCGGACCCGCGACCCTGTCTCTTGAGCCGAGACGTGTCCTCAGTCAAGATCACCACTGGAAGTGTCTCTCCTCGTCTAGAGGTGTTACCGTGAGACCTGGTCTGTCAAGCGCTTTGCGCTGCTATGTGTGTGAAAGGTGCTCTATCAGTGAAGTTTATTATTATTATTATTATTATAATACAGCGAGCGCTGCTGGGGGCGGAGAGGCCAGTCGGAGGAGGGCTGGACGCTGGACGCTGGACGGCGGGCGGGAGGGGTGGACTTACGACGCCTCGCCGGGCCCGGGTCCTGCTGCGACCGCGCACGGCCGTGCGGCATCTCTGTCGGTCCATCGTCCTGCCGAGACAAGCAGAGTCACAGAGGGGAGGGGAGGGGGCGGAGCCACACAGCTGGGCGGCTTGTTCCCCACCCCCGCCCCCCTCTGTGTATAGAAGAGCCTCCTGTCCTGACTGGAGGACCTCACCCAGCTGTGGCTGGAGAGAAGCCAGGGTATCGGCTTCAACCACAGGGCTGGGCGGCTTGTTCCCCACCCCCACCACCCTCTGTGTACAGTAGAGCCTCCTGTCCTGACAGGAGGAGCTCACCCAGCTGTGTCTGGAGAGGAGCCAGGTTATCAGCTTTGTTCCACAGCCCCGCCACCCTCTGTGTAGAGAAGAGCCTCCTGTCCTGACTGGAGGAGCTCACCCAGCTCTGTCTGGAGAGGAGCCAGGGTATCAGCTTTGTTCCACACCCCCGCCACCCTCTGTGTACAGAAGAGCCTCCTGTCCTGACTGGAGGAGCTCACCCAGCTGTGTCTGGAGAGAAGCCAGGGTATCGGCTTCAACCACAGGGCTGGGCAGCTTGTTCCCCACCCCCACCACTCTCTGAGTAGAGGTGCACCTCCTCTCAATATCTTTTTACAGCACGATCACACCCATAAGAGTTGAGTAACGGTAAAAAAAACAACGTATTTCTCCACTTATTTTGTTATTTCTCACTTTTGACTGACTTACCGATTTCACGGGGATTCTGAAGAGCGTTTCTGAAGTTGAAACTAACGATCTAAGTCGAAGTAACTTTATTGGAAGAAACACGTGTTTAGAAAGGACTATATAGCGCTTTCCTCCTCCTCTTCTCTCTTCACTCCTCTGAGCTCATGGGGCTCCGGCGCCGCCCCCCCGCTAGAATCCGCCGCTCTGTGACGTCAGGCGGCTCATTGTGACGCCCCCGTGACGTCACCCCCGACGCGCTCACGGCTCGGCCGCGAAACAAAAATGGCCGTCATTTTTCACGGTTGTTGTTTTTTTTGGGTGGACATTTTATTTTTCCCAACTCTCGGCGGCCAGCCGGGTGTCCCTGTACGACCCCGGTAGTCGCCACCTCGGACAGGCAGGGGAAACGGGTCCAGCTGTTTCCGGCCCAAGGGTGACAAAAGCTGCACTTGAATTTAAAGACAAAATCACGTCGAGGGCGCATTCAGCACCCCCACGTCCAACACGGGTTTCCGTGGGGTGGGGTTCAGTGAAAGTAGCACCCCCCCCGACCCCCAAGTCAAAGAAAGACCAACCTCCACCCCCCTCTAGCGCCCAAGGGCGGACATTTCGGGCCACGCCACGTCCAAAAAACACGGGTCCCCCCCGTCCTGCGGGGAAAAGAGACGCCATTTTCTTTTCCGAGCGCTGCGTGGGACCTCACGACCCCCCCCAAAAAAAACGGGCTTCGCAGACGAGGAAAACCGGGCACGTCGACCTCTCTACAACACCACCCGGCCGTTTCTGTTTCAAACCGTGAGAAAAAAATAAATACAATTTCGCCCCTCACCGACCGCCGCGCAAAAAAACACAACTTCACGCTACAGAAACGGCCTGTGTGAGGGGGGCACGGGAAAAAAATAAAACCTGCGTGTTTTCGGCAGAGTAAGCTCAGCGGGGAAACTCCCTGAATCTCGGGGTTGCTTCTTGAACCCCGAAAACGACCTTTTTTCTCTCTCTCGTTTTCTTGGTGTCTGGGACGTTCACGAGCTCCGCCGCGTCGGTGCGATTCCCAGCGGGACTTGAACATAACCCCCCCCGTGGAGCCACAGCGCCCCCGTGTGGCCGAGAGGACCACCACCCGCAGGGCTGAGCTTTTACTGCCGTGTCCCGCTTTCACTCTGGCGATGAAGGAGGGAATCAAGGAGGAGAATTAATATTGTGATCCACCAGTCCATCACAGGACACACACACACCCTGGACAGGACACCAGTCTTTCACAGGACACCAGTCCATCACAGGACACACACACACCCTGGACAGGACACCAGTCCATCACAGGATGTTCAGTGCCTCTCTCTAATAAAGTAGAAATGCGACATTAAACTCCGTTCGAAACGGGAGAAATCACCAGGACACGATACACCTTGCTCCGGACGATGGGAGAAGACCTGTACCTTCACGAGTCCGGGTTGTGAAAACTTCTTCTGACAGTTCAAAACGTTTCGAAGAGACTACAGCGCTACCCTGTTTTCCATTTCTATCGTGTATTATTATACAGTCATAAGTATCTGTACTGATCACAGAGTCCCCCTCTCACTGCCAGGACTGAAGCCCAGTGCAGCACGAATAATAATAATAATTAATTCGTCTGGACTCTCCACTCAGAGCTCTTCCCAGGTCAGGGGGATCCCCTCCAGCCCCCCCCAGTGTGCAGCCCCCACCTGGATGATGCTCCAGTCCGCTCAGCACACAGCAGAGGGAACAGAGGGATGGAGCCAGTTCAGAGAGGGGGGTGAGTAGGAGGCCATGAGGGGTCAAGACCAGGGGGGGAATCAGGCCAGGACACTGGGGTAACACCCCTACTCTTCTCCAGAGACACCCCGGGATTGTTAATGAGCACAGAGAGTCAGGACCTTGGTTTGACCTCCCATCCGAAGGACGGCGCCTGTTTACAGTCCAGTGTCCCCCGTCACTATACTGGGGCATCAGGACTCACACAGACCACAGGGTGAGAGCGCCCCCTGCTGGCCCCACTCACACCTCTCCCAGCAGCAACTTTGGGGGGGGGGAGGGAAAAAACCAAAAGCTAAATAGATTTTTTTTTAAAAAAATTTATTGATGCTTAACAAAAGAACAAAAATTACAAGCTTCAGTCCAGACTGGGGTCTGGGGTCCCTCAGCTTCAGTCCAGTCCAGTTTGGGGCCCCTCAGCTTCAGTCCAGTCCAGTCTGGGGCCCCTCAGCTCCAGTGCAGTCCAGACTGGGGTCCCTCAGCTTCGGTCCAGCACAGACTGGGTTCCCTCAGCTTCGGTCCAGCACAGTCTGGGGTCCCTCAGCTTCAGTCCAGACTGGGGTCCCTCAGCTTAGGTCCAGCACAGTCTGGGGTCCCTCAGCTCCAGTCCAGTCCAGTCTGGTGTCTCTCAGCTCCGGTGCAGTCCAGTCTGGTGTCTCTCAGCTCCGGTCCAGTCCAGTCTGGTGTCCCTAGGCTCCAGTCCAGTCCAGTCTGGTGTCCCTCAGCTCCTGTCCAGTTCAGTCTGGGGCCCCTCAGCTTCAGTGCAGTCCAGTCTGGCGTCCCTCAGCTCCACTCCAGTCCAGTCCAGTCCAGTCCAGTCCAGATCTTAGCTGGCACAGAACCAGGAAAGGAACCTGGAAAGAATATTGTTATTGCAGGTGTGAGGGACACAGACACAGACGTCACCATGACATCAAACAGCAAGAGGAGACTCCTCCTTGAATCACAGACATGACCGGGCGGCGCCCCCCTGTCTGCTCACCTGCACCTCCTCTTCCTCTACTTGTCCTTCCCGGCATCCTGCTCCTCCTCTCCCTCGCTCTTCCTCTCCTGACCCACGGTCTCCGCCGCCTCCATCAGCTCGTCCTGATCATCTGTCTAAACCGACACGCAGCTCAGGGACTTTAAAAAGACGCACCAGTGCTTCTGAAGCAGAGACAGGAGAGTCACGTTAAAAGTCGGACTGGACACTCCAGGACATGAACACTGCACTGAGAGAGAGAGAGGGGTTCATACAGACACATGACTGGACACTCCAGTACATGAACACTGCACTGAGAGAGAGAGAGGGGTTCATACAGACACACTGACTGGACACTCCAGTACATGAACACTGCACTGAGAGAGAGAGAGGGGTTCATACAGACACACTGACTGGATACTGACTGGACACTGGACAGATGTAAAGAGAGGATCAGAGCATTACCCACCTTCTAATTCTTCTGTCTCACAGGAGGTGGTGATTGGACCTCCTCCAGCTGGAGTCCGAGGAGGGAGAGAGGGGGCAGGAGAGGGACAGCACAGGGAGAGAAAGAGAGAGACAGGTGAGTCAAGTGTCCCAAGAGTACAGAGACTCTGCTGAGATCACACTCGCAGTGAGTGACACCGACACTAACCAGCCTCAGGACAGCACTGCTAGAGCACCACAACCCAGACTCAACCACATCACAGCACAGATCAAACAGCAATATCTCACACACTGGGACACACACACACAAACACAACATAAACTGGAATGCTACAGAACCTTAAACAGACAATACACACTAGCTGAATATTTGACCAAAATAAAAAATAACAAACAGAAACAGACCCTGACGAAGTACAGGCTCAGTGACCACAACCTGGCCATAGAAACTGGGCGACACAGGCAGACCTGGCTGCCCAGAGAGGACAGGCTGTGCTCCCACTGCCAGCGGGGAGAAATAGAGACAGAGGTGCACTTCCTACTGCACTGTGACAGATACTCTGGGATTAGAGAAACATTCTTCCCGAAATTCAGAAATCTAATCCCAGAGTTCCCACACCTGCCAGAATCACAACGGGTCCCAATCCTACTGGGAGAGGGAGGAGTGAACTCAGTTGATCTGGCAGCCCAGTATGTGATCTCCTGTCACAGCCTGAGGAACAGTGAGTCTGTCTCCCAATAATGCTCCAGCCGCCTACAGTATATGTCAATATTTTATAATATGTCTTTGTTGTAAATGTCTGTAACGTGTCTGCTTTACGCAGAGAGTGGCGGGGGTTGGATGTCAAGGCCTGACGATACCGTATTACGCAGAGAGTGGAGGGGTGGGATGTCAGGGCCATACGACACTTCTTTATTCAGAGAGTGGAGGGGGTGGGATGTCAGGGCTAGATGACACTGCTTTACACAGAGAGTGGAGAGGTGGGTGTCAAGGCTATACGACAGTGCTTTCCGCAGAGAGTGGTGGGGGTGTGATGTCAGGGCAATACAACAGTGCTTTACACAGAGAGTGGTGGGGGTGGGATGTCAGGGCCATATGACACTGCTTTACACAGAGAGTGGCGGGGCTAGGATGTCAGGGCCATATGACACTGCTTTACACAGAGAGTGGTGGGGGTGGGATGTCAGAGCTTGACGACACTGCTTTATGCAGAGAGTGGAGGGGTGGGATGTCAGGGCTATACGACAGTGCTTTCGACAGAGAGTGGTGGGGGTGTGATGTCAGGGCCATATGACACTTCTTTACGCAGGGAGTGGCAGGGGTGGGATGTCAGGGCCTGACGATACTACTTTACACAGTTAGTGGTGGGGGTGGGATTTCAGGGCCATACGACACTTCTTTACGCAGAGAGTGGCAGGGCTTGACGACACTGCTTTATGCAAAAAATGGAGGGGTGGGTGTCAGGGCTATATGACAGTGCTTTCCGCAGAGAGTGGTGGCGGTGTGATGTCAGGGCCATACAGCAGTGCTTTACACAGAGAGTGGTGGGGGTGGGATGTCAGGGCCATATGACACTGCTTTACACAGAGAGTGGCGGGGGTGGGATATCAGGGCCTGACAACACAGCTTAACGCAGAGTGTGGAGGGGTGGGTGTCAGGGTTATACGGCAGTGCTTTACGCAGAGAGTGGTGGGGGACGGATGTCAGGGCTTGACAACACTGCTTTATGTAGAGAGTGGAGGGGAGGGTTTCAGGGCCATAAGACACTGCTTTATGCAGAGAGTGGAGGGATTGGTGTCAGGGCCATATGACACTACTTTACACAGAGAGTGGTGGGAGTGGGATGTCAGGCCCTGACGATACTACTTTACGTAGACAGTGGCGGGGGTGGGATGTCAGGGCCTGACGATACTTATTTACGCAGAGAGTGGCAGGGGTGGGATGTCGGGGCCTGAAGATACTGCTTTTCGCAGAGAGCGGAGGAGGTGGGATACAACCTCTCAGTTTGGCCAGCAGGGGGCACTCACCCTGCGCTCTGTGTGGGTCTTAATGCCCCAGTGTAGTGACGGGGGACACGATCTGGCCCACCAGCGACGAGCAGGTTACCAGATCTAGACAAAGGGGGCAACTCTTAGTCGTATGAGCTTAGTCACACATCGCAGCGATTAAAAAAACAAAACAAACATATTATGTCTGTTACTAACGACTTTTTTTTCCTACATTGAAAGTCTCTTTCCCGGGTGATTTTCTAGCGCGACTGGGGCTCTTCATTTCTCCTCGGTGTCTCATCGCGGGCGGATTTGAAACAGACCACAGAAGATGGTCACACACTATATTATTATTGAGAGACAGACTCACTGTACCTCAGGCTGGGACAGTAGATCACACTGTATTATTATTATTAATATTATTGAGAGTCTGGCTCACTGTTCCCCAGGCTGGGACAGGAGATCCCACACTGTATTATTATTATTGAGAGACAGGCTTACTCTCTGTTCCTCAAGCTCAGACAGGACATCACATACTGTATTATTATTGATTGACAGGCTCGCTGTTCCTCAGGCTGGGACAGGAGATCACACACTGTATTATTATTATAGTGAGACAGGCTCACTGTCTGTTCCTCAGAGTTGGACAGGAGATCCCACACTGAATTATTATTATAGAGAGACAGTCTCACTGTCCGTTCCTCAGTCTGGGACAGGAGATCACACACTGTATTATTATTATTGAGAGACAGGCTCACTGTCTGTTCCCCAGGCTGGTACAGGAGATAACACTGTATTATTATTGAGAGACAAACTCACTGTCTGTTCCTCAGGCTGGGACAGTAGATCACACTGTATTATTATTATTGAGAGTCTGGCTCACTGTTCCCCAGGCTGGGACAGGAGATCCCACACTGTATTATTATTATTTAGAGACAGACTCACTGTCTTTTCCTCGGTCTGGGACAGATGGTCACACACTGTATAATTATTGAGACAGGCTCACTGTCTGTTCCTCAATCTGGGACAGTAGATCACATTGTATTATTATTATTAATATTATTGAGAGTCTGGCACACTGTTTCCCAGGCTGGGACAGGAGATCCCACACTGTATTATTATTATTTTGAGACAGGCTCACTGTTTGTTCCTCAGGCTGGGACAGGAGATCACACACTGTATTATTTTTATTGAGAGAGAGGCTCACTGTCTGTTCATCAGACTGGGACAGGAGATCCCACACTGAATTATTATTATTGAGAGACAGGCTTACTCTCTGTTCCTCAGGCGAAGACAGGACATCACATACTGTATTATTATTGATTGACAGGCTCATTGTTCCTCAGGCTGGGACAGGAGATCAGACACTGTATTATTATTATAGTGAGACAGGCTCACTGTATATTCCCCAGGCTGGGACAGGAGGTCATACATTATATTATTATTATAGAGAGACAGGCTCACTGTATGTTCCACATGCTGAGACAGGAATTCACACTGTATTATTATTATTGAGAGACAGGCTCACTGTCTGTTCCTCAGGCTGGGACAGAGGATCACACACTGTATTATTATTGAGAGACAGGCTCACTGTCTGTTTCTCAGGCTGGGACAGAGGATCACACACTGTATTATTATTGAGAGACAGGCTCACTGTCTGTTTCTCAGGCTGGGACAGAGGATCACACACTGTATTATTATTGAGAGACAGGCTCACTCTCTGTTCCTCAGGCTGGGACAGGAGATCACACATTGGCTTGTTATTGAGAGGCAGGCTTACTGTCTGTTCCTCAGGCTGGGACAGGAGATCACACGCTGTATTATTATTATTGAGAGACAGGCTCACTGTCTGTTTCTCAGGCTGGGACAGGAGATCACACACTGTATTACTATTATTGACAGATAGGCTCACTGTGTCTTCACTTGGGCTTGAACAGGAGATCACACACTGGATTATTATTATTGAGAGAGGCTCACAGTCTGTTCCTCAGGCTGAGACAGGAAATCACACACTATTATTATTACTGAGAGACAGGCTCACAGTCTGTTCCTCAGGCTGGGACAGGAGATCACACACTCTATTATTATTCTTGAGAGACAGGCTCACAGTCTGTTCCTCTGACTGGGACAGGAGATCACACATTGGCTTGTTATTGAGAGGCAGGCTCACTGTCTGTTCCTCAGGCTGGGACAGGAGATCACACACTGTATTATTATTATTGAGAGACTGGCTCACTCCTGTCTGTTCCTCAGGTTGGGAAAGGAGATCACACACTGTATTATTATTATTGAGAGACGGGCTCACTGTCTGTTCCTCTGACTGGGGCAGGAGATCACACATTGGCTTGTTATTGAGAGGCAGGCTCACTGTCTGTTCCTCAGGCTGAGACAGGAAATCACACACTATTATTATTGAGAGACAGGCTCACAGTCTGTTCCTCAGGCTGGGACAGGAAATCACACACTCTATTATTATTATTGAGAGACTGGCTCACTCCTGTCTGTTCCTCAGGTTGGGAAAGGAGATCACACACTGTATTATTATTATTGAGAGACGGGCTCACTGTCTGTTCCTCTGACTGGGGCAGGAAATGACACACTGTATAATTAATATTGAGAGACAGGCTCAGTGTTCCCCAGGCTGAGACAGGAGATCACACACTGTATTATTATTATTGAGTATCTGGTTCACTGTTCCCCAGGCTGGGACAGGAAATCACACACTGTATTATTATTATTGAGAGACAGGCTCACTGTCTGTTCCTCAGGCTGGGGCAGGATATCACACACTGTATTATGAGTATTGAGAGACAGCCTCAGTGTTCCCCAGGCTTGGACAGGAGATCACACACTGTATTATTAGTATTGAGATACAGACTCACTGTCTGTTCCTCCTGCTGGGACTGGAGATCACACACTGTTCTATTATAACTGAGGGACATGCTCACTGTTTGTCCTTCAGACTGGGACAGGACATTCCACACTAGGTTATCATTATTGAGAGACAGGCTCGCTGTCTGTTCCTCAGGCTAGTACAGGAGATCATGCACTGTATTATTATTATTTAGATACAGGCTCACTGTGTGTTCCTCTGGCTGGGACAGTAGATCACACTGTATTATAATTATTGAGAGGCTGACTCACTGTTTCCCAGGCTGGGACAGGAGATCATACACTGTATTATTATTCAGAGACAGGCTCACTGTCTGTTCCTCTGGCTGGGGCAGGGAATCACACACTGTATTATTAGCATTATTAAGAGACAGGCTCGCTGTCTGCTCCTCAGGCTGGGACAGGATATCACACACTGTTGTAGTGTTCTCTCACGAGGCACCAGTTCTGTAGGGGTTTGGGCATTTACTGGGACAATTATTTTTGTGGCAGTAAATCACAAAATTGATTATTTTAATGGTTTAGAATCCAACCATGCGACATAACTCAAACAATGCACACACAGGTACTAATACACGAGGATACATTTGTTAATATATAGAATATGCATGCAAACCTAACAGATCTTATCGTAAGGGTTATCAGAATACAAAAGATATAAATTCATTCAGTTACAAAGAGTTACACATATCAAGGGAACATAAGTATATCATTCATTTAGACCGTTTCGTAATTGAACTTGTTTACAACGTCTACATGAGATACTCAAAACAAGAACATAACCCTTAGGAATTAAATTGATATCAACTGGTTGGGAGCAGTAATGCAATAAGGTTCAATACTCACTGCCAGTGGGTCCCTTTTCTCACCGTTTCCGTAGTGCAGCGGTTGTCACGTTTGCCTCACACGCGAAAAATCCCCGGTTCGAAACCGGACGGGAACAGCCTCTTTCTGTAGGCTCCTGTACTTCACAGAGGTCTTGAGCGACCGGTCACATGTTCCTTTCCTTCTGAGTGACGTTCCTGCAACACTCTCCCGCTCCTCTTGGTGCGCTCATGCCGCAACACAGGAAGGCTGGAGCGGGTGGCTGTGTGCTCTCTGCACCGCCGAAATAGCTCAGTTGGGAGAGCGTTATACTGAAGATCTAAAGGTCCCTGGTTCGATCCTGGGTTTCGGCATTCTGTTTCATCGCGCCCTTTGTTCCTCTCTCCAGCGCCCCCTGCCCAAAGTGTCGCTTCCCTTTCTCAGCCCGAAACGCAAGCGAGACTCCCTGCAGGTTTCCGTAGTGTAGCGGCTATCACGTTTGCCTAACACGCGAAAGGTCCCCGGTTCGAGACCGGGCGGAAACAGCCTCGTTTTGCACGCTCCTGTACTTCACAGAGGTCTTGAGCGACCGGTCATTTGTTCCCAATGTATTTCCGGTGCCTTCGTGCACTCTTGTACCAAACGCACGTTCCTTCTGTACGCGGAGCCGATCATTTGCAATTGGGCTGTGCCGACAGACCAGGTCGAGCTCTGTCGGCTCAAAAGCAGCGCAGGACCTGCAAGAACAACAGAAAGATTAGCATCCAGCGGGGGCCTCTTAGTGAGCCCAAGAGCTCATCAAGAATCGGCTCCAGCAACAGGGCTGGGCGCATTGTTCCATTCTCCGCCCACTCTCAGTGTAAACAAGTCCCTCCTGGTCTCTGCTTGAAATGCACTTTCCTGCGTTTGCTTTGGTGTAACTGGCTTCCCCTGCATGGGTGAATGTGAAGAAGATCCTTAGTAAGTCATTGAAGAAAACCGAGAAGAGGTCGGAGTGGCCTCTGTCGTTCATCAACAATCCAGTCAGGCAGTACTCCTCTGTAAAGCGCCGTTCGTTCACATCGATTGGCTTTTTTTTGCCTTCATTCGTGCGAGTAGTAAAAGCAGACGCCCCTATTCTGCCGTGACCCGGATTCGAACCGGGGTTGTTGCGGCCACAACGCAAAGTACTGACCACTATACGATCACAGCGAGTTACCGAGACACACGCGGCAGGGCGGAAAGGGCTGTGCTCTCTTCGTGTGACATAATTCGGAAAAGTCCTGACGTTGCATTTCAACTGAGCCCCATTATACATCGACCCTTCGACACTCTGAGTGACAACTCTCTTGCGTGTTTTCTCATATTTATGTAGTTTGCTTGCTTGATGCCGTGAACAGCATGGTTGTTCGCTGCCATATAGTCTAGCGGTTAGGGTTCCTGGTTTTCACCCAGGCGGTTGACTCGGTTTTTCCTCCTGCTTTCCAAAAGATCAGCACCGTGTACGAAAGAGCCACATTAAAACTACTCGAACATGCAAAACGTGCGAGAAGAGGGGGCGCTTGTTTCCAACCGAAACGTCTCGCGTGTGAGACGAGCTGATCATCGCTGTGGGAGGGTTACTCTGGTAGACAGGGCTGACCTTCGGCAATAGGATTTATAGTCTCCAAGATGATATTTGCACTTTCTGGAGAGGCGATTTTCTCCACTTCAGTAGCCCGATTTCGTCGATTGCGTGGAGAGGGCTGTAGAATGTGGCGCCGCCTTTCCTGCTCCGTCCATGACAGGCGTGCTGGTCTCTGGAGAGAGAGCACGGTCCATCAGCGCACTCCAATAAAGGCACTGGAAGCAGCTGAATCGCATTGGCGAAGCTCAGCGCTGGGCCGCTGGGCACGTCTTAACACCGTTTCCGTAGTGTAGTGGTTATCACGTTCGCCTCACACGCGAAAGGTCCCCGGTTCGAAACCGGGCGGAAACAGACATCTTTTGTCGCCAGGCACAAAAGGGGATTGGGGATTCGCCTAGCGCTGTGATCAAACAGACCCACTCACCTCTTAGTGTTGCGGGATCTGCACAGTGCATGTCACAGCGCATCCTGCTTTCACTTCAATGCGCGTCCTGATGCACCCCAGTCTCCCGCGTGACAGGTGGGGACAGGTGACAGGTCCTATACTAACGAGGAAGACATCGCTCTCTCCGACCCCCGGCATCGTGTCCCGACCCACCGTGCTGGAAGCCGACGCGTGCTGTGATTCCTTTACGGAGCAGAAATGACAACCGAGGAGCCGAGAGATCATTTCAGCATTTCGCGTCTGAACGGAAAACACAAACGACCAACTCGGAATGACTTGCCTTTGACGCTTCTCAAAGCGTTCTTTGTGCATCGAACAGACCCACTCACCTCTTAGTGTGGCGGGATCTGCACAGTGCATGTCGCAGCGCTTCCTGCTTTCACTTCAATGTGCTTCCTGATGTCGAGTCGACTGCCGTGCGGAGGCTCTGAAAGCGAGAGCAATGAAAAGGTGCACGACGCTGTGAAAGAAAACAGAGAAGTGAAAGGCAGTCATTTCTCTAAGGAGGTGAAAGAAAAGCTACTCCCCGTCGGGGAATCGAACCCCGGTCTCCCGCGTGACAGGCGGGGATACTTGCCACTATACTAACGAGGAAGACATCGCTCTCTCCAACCCCCGGCATCGTGTCCCGACCCAGCATGCTGGAAGCCGACGCGTGCTGTGATCCCTTTACGGAGCAGAAATGACAACCGAGGAGCCGAGAGATCATGTCAGCATTTCGCGTCTGAACGGAAAACACAAACGACCAACTCGGAATGACATGCCTTTGACGCTTTTCAAAGTGTTCTTTGTGCACGACGACTGCGCCGCCTAGCAGATACAAAGGGGTTGTACAACTTTGAACTAGCAAATGGAAGAGGGCTAAGCCCCCTCTCTTTTAGCCCAGGTTCGATCTGTCTCCCAGAATCACCAGGGCGCACACACACACACACCCGTGCCGTTGAAGTGCTCTGCTTCATTTCTAAGGGCAACTCAACATTCACTCCTACCCCGAGTGCAGAAAAGACAGCATCCACAGCAACAACAGCTCAGGTCTCTGCACAGGAGCTAAGCTGCCCTCATCTCCTCTGCTCTGCGGCTCCTGCGGAGTGGAGTCCTGCCTGGAGCCGTGTTTGCAGGCGGCGGCTCCCCGCGCCCTGTCTGGGCGTCGTGTCCAAGAGCTCCTGGGAGGAAGAGCGAGCCCTCCCACTCGGGGGCTTTTCCACGGTCTGTGTGAGGAGGGGCGGGTGTGTCCAGTAGCTTATCGAGCGGAAGCCTGGGGCGGCGGAGAGCTGTGATCGTGCAGACCTTGAGGTGTCACCTCTTTGTCTGCTTTCCCGCCCCCCCTCCGCCCAAGCTCTGCTCCAAAGTAGCCCGGCAACCCCTCACACCTGCACGTGTCACAACCTAAGGTGCGGTCATGAGACACCCATGGGGTGTCGTTCTGTTCTTGCTAATTGTTTCCTGCCCGTCGCAGGCAGGAGTCCATGCGAGGAAGATGCGCTGGACAGAGCTCAGAGGGCGCAGCTGGGTGGCTTTCCTTCTGAGTGACGTTCCTGCAACACTCTCCCGCTACTCTTGGTGCGCTCATGCCACAACACAGGAAGGCTGGAGCAGGTGGCTGTGGGCTTTGCGCCCTGCCGAAATAGCTCAGTTGGGAGAGCGTTAGACTGAAGATCTAAAGGTCCCTGGTTCGATCCCGGGTTTCGGCATTTTGTTTCATCGTGCCCTTTGTTCCTCTCTCCAGCGCCACCTGCCTAAAGTGACGCGTCCCTTTCTCAGCCCGAAACGCAAGCGAGACACCAGCAGCAGTTCCTACAGGTTTCCGTAGTGTTGCGGCTATCACGTTCGCATAACACGTGAAAGGTCCCCGGTTCGAGACCGGGCGGAAACAGCCTCGTTTTGCACGCTCCTGTACTTCACAGAGGTCTTGAGCGACCGGTCATTTGTTCCCAATGTATTTCCGGTGCCTTCGTGCACTCTTGTACCAAACGCACGTTCCTTCTGTACGCGGAGCCGATCATTTGCAATTGGGCTGTGCCGACAGACCAGGTCGAGCTCTGTCGGCTCAAAAGCAGCGCAGGACCTGCAAGAACAACAGAAAGATTAGCATCCAGCGGGGGCCTCTTAGTGAGCCCAAGAGCTCATCAAGAATCGGCTCCAGCAACAGGGCTGGGCGCATTGTTCCATTCTCCGCCCACTCTCGGTGTAAACAAGTCCCTCCTGGTCTCTGCTTGAAATGCACTTTCCTGCGTTTGCTTTGGTGTAACTGGCTTCCCCTGCATGGGCGAATGTGAAGAAGATCCTTAGTAAGTCATTGAAGAAAACCGAGAAGAGGTCGGAGTGGCCTCTGTCGTTCATCAACGATCCAGTCAGGCAGTACTCCTCTGTAAAGCGCCGTTCGTTCACGTCGATTGGCTTTTTTTTGCCTTCATTCGTGCGAGTAGTAAAAGCAGACGCCCCTATTCTGCCGTGACCCGGATTCGAACCGGGGTTGTTGCGGCCACAACGCAAAGTACTGACCACTATACGATCACAGCGAGTTACCGAGACACACGCGGCAGGGCGGAAAGGGCTGTGCTCTCTTCGTGTGACATAATTCGGAAAAGTCCTGACGTTGCATTTCAACTGAGCCCCAGTATACATCGACCCTTCGACACTCTGAGTGACAACTCTCTTGCGTGTTTTCTCATATTTATGTAGTTTGCTTGCATGATGCCGGGAACAGCATGGTTGTTCGCTGCCATATAGTCTAGCGGTTAGGGTTCCTGGTTTTCACCCAGGCGGTTCGACTCGGTTTTGCCTCCTGCTTTCCAAAAGATCAGCACCGTGTACGAAAGAGCCGCATTAAAACTACTCGAACGTGCAAAACGTGCGAGAAGAGGGGGCGCTTGTTTCCAACCGAAACTTCTCGTGTGTGAGACGAGCTGATCATCGCTGTGGGAGGGTTACTCTGGTAGACAGGGCTGACCTTCGGCAATAGGATTTATAGTCTCCAAGATGATATTTGCACTTTCTGGAGAGGCGATTTTCTCCACTTCAGTAGCCCGATTTCGTCGATTGCGTGGAGAGGGCTGTAGAATGTGGCGCCGCCTTTCCTGCTCCGTCCATGACAGGCGTGCTGGTCTCTGGAGAGAGAGCACGGTCCATCAGCGCACTCCAATAAAGGCACTGGAAGCAGCTAAATCGCATTGGCGAAGCTCAGCGCTGGGCCGCTGGGCACGTCTTACCACCGTTTCCGTAGTGTAGTGGTTATCACGTTCGCCTCACACGCGAAAGGTCCCCGGTTCGAAACCGGGCGGAAACAGACATCTTTTGTCGCCAGGCACAAAAGGGGATTGGGGATTCGCCTAGCGCTGTGATCAAACAGACCCACTCACCTCTTAGTGTGGCGGGATCTGCACAGTGCATGTCACGGCGCATCCTGCTTTCACTTCAAGGCGCGTCCTGATGCACCCCAGTCTCCCGCGTGACAGGTGGGGACAGGTGACAGGTCCTATACTAACGAGGAAGACATCGCTCTCTCCGACCCCCGGCATCGTGTCCCGACCCACCGTGCTGGAAGCCGACGCGTGCTGTGATTCCTTTACGGAGCAGAAATGACAACCGAGGAGCCGAGAGATCATGTCAGCATTTCGCGTCTGAACGGAAAACACAAACGACCAACTCGGAATGACTTGCCTTTGACGCTTCTCAAAGCGTTCTTTGTGCATCGAACAGACCCACTCACCTCTTATTGTGGCGGGATCTGCACAGTGCATGTCGCAGCGCTTCCTGCTTTCACTTCAATGTGCTTCCTGATGTTGAGTCGTGTGCCGTGCGGAGGCTCTGAAAGCGAGAGCAATGAAAAGGTGCACAACGCTGTGAAAGAAAACAGAGATGTGAAAGGCAGTCATTTCTCTAAGGAGGTGAAAGAAAAGCTACTCCCCGTCGGGGAATCGAACCCCGGTCTCCCGCGTGACAAGCGGGGATACTTGCCACTATACTAACGAGGAAGACATCGCTCTCTCCAACCCCCGGCATCGTGTCCCGACCCAGCATGCTGGAAGCCGACGCGTGCTGTGATCCCTTTACGGAGCAGAAATGACAACCGAGGAGCCGAGAGATCATGTCAGCATTTCGCGTCAGAACGGAAAACACAAACGACCAACTCGGAATGACTTGCCTTTGACGCTTTTCAAAGTGTTCTTTGTGCACGACGACTGCGCCGCCTAGCAGATACAAATGGGTTGTACAACTTTGAACTAGCAAATGGAAGAGGGCTGAATTAAGAGACAAGATGTAAAAAGGGTTAACTTAAGTCAGTTCTGCCTGAAAATTAGACTTCTAAGCAACAGGGGTTTATGGCAGGAAAGGGGGTTAACTGATAAGGATTCCAGATGCGAGGGGGCATAATCTTAAACTGACCATTTGGCCAGGGTCTCTTAACTGGCCAAATACCATGACCCCCCTTACCATAACACCGAATGACGTCTGAAGCAGCAAGGAAGGACTATATAACCTAAAAGTTTGTACCGGCACATCGAACAATACTTCGGTTTTGTTGTTTCTTGCGGGAAACAAGACTTCGGCTTTATTGTTCCTTGCATGCAATACACTCATCTGTTTTACTTCATCTCGGGATCCAGAACCTTATTCCTTCTGTTACAACAAATTTGGCGTAGTCGGCGGATGCTCCAGAAGGCGCAGAACTTCCCATCCGCAGGAGAGACGGTCAGCGCTCACATTACTAAGAGGTAAGGACTCCTCTTTTTTAAAAAAAAAGGTCCCGACTCTCTCTGATCGATTGGGAAATCTCTGCTCCCTGCGAGAATCGCCTGAGATGACGGAGTAAACGTGAGTTCCTGAATTCCTCTGGCCCGGGGAAGACACCGGTGTATGTAATGGGTGGTTTGCTGTAAGACCAGAATTTGGTCTGGCAGGCGGTCCGCGGTATTGTGTACAGGCGTTCGAAGCTGGTGTAGGCGTCCCACACTGACAGATTGAAGAAACTGAGTCTCTTTAGTCTGAAGGGAGTGTCCCACACTGACAGGCCGGAGGAACTGAGTCTCTTTAGTCTGAAGGGAGTGTCTCACACTGACAGGCCGGAGGAACTGGGTCTCTTTAGTCTGAAGGGAGTGTCTCACACTGACAGATTGAAGAAACTGAGTCTCTTTAGTCTGAAGGGAGTGAACCCAGGTGCCCTGTGCTGAGCCAGGATCAGGGTGGAGTGGCGATTGCCATGATCCGGCGAGCACAAAGCTTCATCAGCTGCCCTTTGCCACAGGAGGTAAGAGGATGTCCAGTGATGACGTGCTTCCCTGTCCGTCGTGGCAGTGAACAGGTCCTGGTTACAGGATCTCTAAAAAAGGGAATAAAGACTGAAATCAGATCCGACCCACCATGCTGCCACGGCGACGGTGCACTGCCCAGTGAAAGTGGCAGCCTCTCCCTGGACTGTGGGTGGAAACTGGAGCACCTGGAGGAAACCCCCACAGACCAGGGAGAGAACATGCAAACTCCACACAGACAGCACCCACACCCCAGGTCCGGCACTGTGAAGCATGCCCGACGATGCGGAAGGGCTTTTACAAATGAGTGTGTAACTCACACTGGTGCCCAGGATGGCCTGCTACCGGAACGCAACCTAATTTTCTTCATGCAGTTTGTTCGAAGCGGTTCGCAGGAGCTGGAGGTGAGGACTGAGCTGGGGTCCAGGGTGCGAGAGTGACTGCTGATGTCACGTGTGTGTGTGTGTGTGTGTGTGTCTGGATCATTGTGAGCGCCGTCAGGTTTGTGTATTTGTTTAAACAAGAGGACGTGTCTGTGCAGGTCTGACTCTGTGTGAAGGTGCAGCTCTAACTGTGTGCGCGGGCGTGTCTATCTCTCTACACTGCATGAGGGGCTAAATCTGCCTCCGAGAACCTATGAAAAGGCACGGCCTGGCCCTCTTCTCTTGCTCCCGACGTACAACACACTGGGGGATGAAGCTGGTGTCTTCAGCTGTAACCCTAGCTATTTATGCAAACAGCTCTTTTATGAAAAGCAGCTCTAGGCCTAGACAAGAGGAACAGATTAAACAAATCTTGGATTTATGGCTTATTCAAAGCAGACTGAGTGCGGCTATACTGTATGTAGGAGCCAGAGATGAAGAATGAGCTATTTAAGGAAATCAGGAGTGTGAGAGAGGGACTGTGTGTTTTTCCTCCCAAAAGAGAAGGCTTGTGGTTCTTTATGCTTTTCTGCACAGGCTGCCAACGTTTGGGTTCTTGGTTTGAATGCTCGAGTTGTCAGGCTGGCGTTTTTTGTTCCTGTTGGAGCCCATAATTGTGAACAAGGCGCTTGAGGACGTCTCTGTGCGGGTGTGCGTTTGTAATGACGTGTGTGTGCCTCTCTGTTTCAGTATAAAAAATGCATTTAAGACATTCAGCCTTTTCATGTTCCTAATATTCTTTCCTTCTCGACAATAATAACTAAGGTGGCTGCTGGAAGAGGTGTTAATGGGGCCAGCAGGGGGTGCTCACCCTGCGGTCTGTGTGGGTCCTAATGCCCCAGTCTAGTGATGTGGACACTGGACTGTAAACTGGCGCCGTCCTTCGGATGAGACGTAAAACCGAGGTCCTGACTCTCTGTGGTCATTAAAAATCCCAGGGTGTTTCTCGAAAAGAGTAGGGGTTTTACCCCAGTGTCCTGGCCAAATTTCCCATTGACCCTTACCAATCATGGCCTCCTAATAACCCCCATTTATGAATTGGCTTCATTACTCTTCTCTCCTCCCCACTGATAGCTGGTGTGTGGGGAGCGTTCTGGCGCACTATGGCTGCCGTTGCATCATCCAGGTGGGGCTGCACATTGGTGGTGGTGGAGGGGAGTCCCCATGTCCTGCAAAGCGCTTTGAGTGGAGTGTCCAGAAAAGCACTATATAAGTGTAAGCAATTATTATTCATTATAATGTAATGAGTCAATTTTTTCTCACCCCTCCATTGCAAGGCATACACAACACAAACACCAGGAACAATTATCTCAGAAGCCAGTTAACCTCCCAGAATAAATAAAAGGTGTTAAAAGTAAGTATCTCCTTTAGGTGAGGACAGACTGGATCAAACAAAAACAACATTTGAAGTGAATTGCAAATGTATTGAGTTGTGATTCAACTGTAACTTGAACCTAACATGACTGGGGCGTGCATTTTTGAAATTTCATTTTCACAGCTGAAATACAAAATGAAGCTGATCGCAGTCCAAACTCAAGGTATTGTTGTAAAACTAAATATTCAACATGTCCCTTTTCAGCTCACTCAGAAGTCCATAGCCTGCAGCCTGGTGCCTCTCTGTCTCTCTCCCTCCACACTGCTGGTCCAGTGGAGGTGCTGTTTGATCCTGCAGGATCTGTCCAGTCTCGTATAGTCTTACTGAGCAGCGCAGGGCTCCCTGGCCCCAGGTACGAACAGTGAGTGTCAGTGCAGAACAGCTCTCTGACACTCCGCTCCCTCACTCCAGCTGATCAGGGCAACTACACAGTGAGGGACCTTAAGGGAAGCAGTATCACCACTGTGATCGTCACTGTGGGCGGTGAGCAGGTCTACAGTAGGGTCACTAGAGGCAGTGCGTCTCTCTCCTCCTCCTCCTCTCTGTCCTGTGGTGTCCAGGCAGTGTGTCTCTCTCCTCCTCCTCTCTGTCCTGTGGTGTCCAGTGGGTCAGTATTAGTGGGCTACACCCAGGCTCACTCCCTGCGAGTGTGATCTCAGCATAGTCTCTGTGCTCTAGGGACACTTGACTCACCTGTCTCTCTCTTTCTCTTTTGTGGTTGACGGATTGAGGCCGAGAGCAGGGCAGTGTTCATGTACTGGAGTGTACAGTCAAGTGTGTGTGTATGAACCCCTCTCTCTCTCTCTCTCAGTGCATTGTTCATGTACTGGAGTGTCCAGTCAGTGTGTCTGTATGAACCCCTCTCTCTCAGTGCAGTGTTCATGTACTGGAGTGTCCAGTCAGTGTGTCTGTATGAACCCCTCTCTCTCTCAGTTCAGTGTTCATGTACTGGAGTGTCCAGTCAGTGTCTGGATGAACCCCTCTCTTTCTCAGTGCAGTGTTCATGTACTGGAGTGTCCAGTCAGTGTGTCTGTGTGAACCCCTCTCTCTCTCAGTGCACTGTTCATGTCCTGGAGTGTCCAGTCCGGTCTCTTAACGTGACTCTCCTGTCTCTGCTTCAGAAGCGCTGGTGCATATTTTTGAAGTCCCTGAGCTGCATGTCGGTGGAGACAGAAGATCAGGACGAGCCGATGGAGGTGGCGGAGACCGTAGCTCAGGAGAGGAAGAGCGAGGGAGAGGAGGAGCAGGCTGCCGGGATGGACAAGAAGAGGAAGAGGAAGAGGAGGTGCAGGTGAGCAGACAGGGGGGCGCCACCCGGTCGTGTCTGTGATTCAAGGAGGAGTCTCCTCTTGCTGTTTGATGTCATGGTGACGTCCGTGTCTGTGTCCCTCACACCTGCAATAACAATATTCTTTCCAGGTTCCTTTCCTGGTTCTTTGCCTGCTAAGATCTGGACTGGACTGGACTGGACTGGACTGGTTCGGAGCTGAGGGACACCAGACGACTGGACTGGAGCCTAGGGACAATAGGCTGGACTGGACCGGAGCTGAGGGACACCAGACGACTGGACTGGAGCCTAGGGACACCAGGCTGGACTGGACCGGAGCTGAGGGACCCCAGACTGTGTTGAACCGAAGCTGAGGGACCCCAGTCTGTGCTGGGCCGAAGCTGAGGGACCCCAGACTGGACTGGACCTAAACTGAGGGTCCCCAGACTGGACTTAATCTGTATTGTAATTTTTGTTCTTTTGTTAAGCATCATTAAAATGGTTTAAAAAAAATCTGTTTAGCTTTTGGTTTCCCCCTCCCCCCCCCGAAACGAACGAACAGAGTCTGTCCTTCTCTTTCATCCCGGAGAGTTTGTGGTTGATGGATTGAGGCCGAGAGCCCTCGTCGTCGGCGTGCCACCAGTTGGCGGGGATATAGCAGGGGGGGCATCGTGTCCAATACTCCTTGAAACGAGACAGATTTCAAGCCACCTCCGTCTGAAGAGAAGGAAGTCGACCACGAAGTCCAGGGTGTCCTAGGATGATCTTTAGCCATCGTTTGCCCAGCAGCCATCTCACCCTGCAGCTCCCAGCTGGCAGCCCCCTCCCCACTGGAGCCCAGCAGGTGGGAGCCTGGTCAGTACCTGGAGGGGAGACTCCTGGGAAAAACTAAGGCTGCTGCTGGGAGAGGTGTGAGTGGGGCCAGCAGCTCTCACCCTGGGGTCTGTGTGGGTCCTGATGCCCCAGTATAGTGACGGGGACACTGGACTGTAAACAGGTGCCGTCCTTCAGATGAGACGTCAAACCAAGGTCCTGACTCTCTGTGGTCATTAACAATCCCGGGGTGTTTCTGGAGAAGAGTAGGGGTGTAACCCCAGTGTCCTGGCCTGATTCCCCCCCTGGTCTTGACCCATCATGGCCTCCTAATCACCCCCGTCTCTGAACTGGCTCCATCCCTCTGCTCTCCTCCCCACTGAGAGCTGCTGTGTGCTGAGCGGACTGGAGCATCATCCAGGTGGGGGCTGCACACTGGGGGGGCTGGAGGGGATCCCCCTGAACTGGGAAGAGCTCTGAGGGGAGAGTCCAGACTTATTAATTATTATTATTATTCGTGCTGCACTGGGCTTCAGTCCTGGCAGTGAGAGGGGGACTCTGTGATCAGTACAGATACTTATGACTGTATAATAATACACGATAGAAATGGAACACAGGGTAGCGATGTAGTCTCTTCGAAACGTTTTGAACTGCCAGAAGAAGTTTTCACAACCCGGACTCGTGAAGGTACAGGTCTTCTCCCATCGTCCGGAGCAAGGTGTATCGTGTCCTGGTGATTTCTCCCGTTTCGAACGGAGTTTAATGTCGCATTTCTACTTTATTAGAGAGAGGCACTGAACTTTGGGGAACGTGACATCCACCCAGTATTACTAGTAGGTTGATAAATATAAATGTTCTTTTTCCCCCCGTATTATACCTCGCGAAATATAATATGTGTGTGTGTCCTGTGATGGACTGGTGTCCTGTCCAGGGTGTGTGAGTGTGTGTGTCTGTGTGTCCTGTGATGGACAGATGGTACCCAGCCTGGACACCCATGAGACACTGGCTGTGATGGACTGGTATCCTGTGAAGGGTGTCCTGTCCAGGGTGTGTGTGTGTCTGTGATAGACTGGTGGATCACAATATTAATTCTCCTCCTTGATTCCCTCCTTCATCGCCAGAGTGAAAGCGGGACACGGCAGTAAAAGCTCAGCCCTGCGGGTGGTGGTCCTCTCGGCCACACGGGGGCGCTGTGGCCCCACGGGGGGGGGGGGGTTATGTTCAAGTCCCGCTGGGAATCGGACCGACGCGGCGGAGTTCGTGAACGTCCCAGACACCAAGAAAACGAGAGAGAGAAAAAAGGTCGTTTTCGGGGTTCAAGAAGCAGGTTTTATTTTTTTCCCGTGTCCCCCCTCACACAGGCCGTTTCTGTTGCGTGAAGTTGTGTTTTTTTGCGCAGCGGTCGGTGAGGGGCGAAATTTTATTTATTTTTTCCCACGGTCTGAAACAGAAACAGCCGGGTGGTGTTGTAGAGAGGTAGACGTGCCTGGTTTACCTCGTTTGCGAAGCCCGTTTTTTTGGGGGGGGGGGTCGTGAGGTCCCACGCAGCGCTCGGAAAAGAAAATGGCGTCTCTTTTCCCCGCAGGACGGGGGGGGGACCTGTGTTTTTTGGACGTGGCCCGAAATTAACGCCCTTGAGCGCTAGAGGGGGGTGGAGGTTGGTCTTTCTTTGACTTGGGGGTCGGGGGGGGTGCTAATTTCACTGAACCAAACCCCACGGAAACCCGTGTTGGACGTGGGGGTGCTGAATGCGCCCTCGACGTGATTTTGTCTTTAAATTCAAGTGCAGCTTTTGTAACCCTTGGGCCGGAAACACCTGGACCCGTTTCCCCTGCCTGTCCGAGGTGGCGACTACCGGGGTCGTACAGGGACACCCGGCTGGCCGCCGAGAGTTGGAAAAATAAAATGTCCACCCAAAAAAAACAACCGTGAAAAATGTCGGCCATTTTTGTTTCGCGGCCGAGCCGTGAGCGCGTTTGGGGCGACGTCACGGAGGCGTCACAATGAGCCGCCTGACGTCACAGAGCGGCGGATTCTAGCGGGGGGCGGCGCCGGAGCCCCGTGAGCTCAGAGGAGTGAAGAGAGAAGAGGAGGAAAGCGCTATATAGTCTTTTATAAATACGTGTTTCTTCCAATAAAGTTACTTCGACTTAGATCGTTAATTTCAGCTTCAGAATCTCTCTTCAGAATCCCAGTGAAATCGGTAAGTCAGTCAAAAGCGCCGCTGGCGAGAAATAACAAAATAAGTGGAGAAATAAGTTGTTTTTTTTTACCGTTACTCAACTCTTATGGGTGTGATCGTGCTGTAAAAAGATATTGAGAGGAGGTGCACCTCTACACAGAGAGTGGTGGGGGTGGGGAACAAGCTGCCCAGCCCTGTGGTTGAAGCCGATACCCTGGCTTCTCTCCAGACACAGCTGAGTGAGCTCCTCCAGTCAGGACAGGAGGCTCTTCTGTACACAGAGGGTGGCGGGGGTGTGGAACAAAGCTGATACCCTGGCTCCTCTCCAGACACAGCTGGGTGAGCTCCTCCAGTCAGGACAGGAGGCTCTTCTGTACACCGAGGGTGGTGGGGGTGTGGAACAAAGCTGATACCCTGGCTTCTCTCCATACACAGCTGGGTGAGCTCCTCCAGTCAGGACAGGAGGCTCTTCTGTACACAGAGGGGGGCGGGGGTGGGGAACAAGCCGCCCAGCTGTGTGGTTCCGCCCCCTCCCCTCCCCTCTGTGACTCTGCTTGTCTCGGCAGGACGATGGACCGACAGAGATGCCGCACGGCCGTGCGCGGTCGCAGCAGGACCCGGGCCCGGCGAGGCGTCGTAAGTCCACCCCTCCCGCCCGCCGTCCAGCGTCCAGCGTCCAGCCCTCCTCCGACTGGCCTCTCCGCCCCCAGCAGCGCTCGCTGTATTATAATAATAATAATAATAAACTTCACTGATAGAGCACCTTTCACACACATAGCAGCGCAAAGCGCTTGACAGACCAGGTCTCACGGTAATACCTCCAGACGAGGAGAGACACTTCCAGTGGTGATCTTGACTGAGGACACGCCTCGGCTCAAGAGACAGGGTCGCGGGTCCGAGGAAAACCAAGCTGCAGGTCCATTATGGCCTTCTGAGAGCACAGATTGCCTCTGAACGTCCCAGACTCTTCCTGGACACACTGTAGAGACTCACCTGTCCAGACTCTTACTGGACACACTGTACACACTCACCTGTCCACACTCTCACTGGACACACTGTACACACTCACCTGTCCACACTTTCACTGGACACACTGTACACACTCACCTGTCCAGACTCTCACTGGACAGACTGTAGAGACTCACCTGTCCAGACTCTTTCTGGACACACTGGACACACTCACCTGTCCAGACTCTCACTGGACACACTGTACACACTCACCTGTCCACACTCTCACTGGACACACTGTACACACTCACCTGTCCACACTCTCACTGGACACACTGTACACACTCACCTGTCCACACTCTCACTGGACACACTGTACACACTCACCTGTCCAGACTCTCACTGGACACACTGTACACACTCACCTGTCCACACTCTCACTGGACACACTGTACACACTCACCTGTCCAGACTCTCACTGGACAGACTGTAGAGACTCACCTGTCCAGACTCTCACTGGACACACTGTACACACTCACCTGTCCACACTCTCACTGGACACACTGTAGAGACTGCCCAAGGCCTCTAGTCTCGACACGACTGGGCTGGGCTATGTGGTCAGAGCTGTCTCGGAGATGGGCTTTTTGGCGTCTTCACAGGTCACACCGGTCAGGCCGAACCCGGACTGGCAGCGGGAGAGGTCCCGGCCCAAATCCCGGTGCTTTTCCGTAAGTCTGACCCGGTCGCCTTCCGCGAGACTGGACCGGCCGCCCTGTGGTGGGCCCGGTGCCCCACATCTACCCTACAGCTCCCCACACTGACCCCTAAACTCCCGATACCCTACAGCTCCCCACACTGACCCCTAAACTCCCGATACCCTACAGCTCCCCACACTGACCCCTAAACTCCCGATACCCTACAGCTCCCCACTCTGACCCCTAAACTCCCGATACCCTACAGCTCCCCACACTGACCCCTAAACTCCCGATACCCTACAGCTCCCCACACTGACCCCTAAACTCCCGATACCCTACAGCTCCCCACACTGACCCCTAAACTCCCGATACCCTACAGCTCCCCACACTGACCCCTAAACTCCCGATACCCTACAGCTCCACACTCTGACCCCCACAGTCCTGATGGCCGAGAGGTCTCTGCTTGCTGTAGTGATTGAGTGAGCTCTGTGGACCTGACCTCTGTCTTGTGTCCTCGTTTCCAGCGTCTCCTAGTGGTCCGTCATTTCTCAAGACCTGAAGGTGAGATCTGGGGAGGAGACAGAGCACCCCCTAACACCCCTGAGCTGGGTTACAGGGTAAGACAGCTTCTTACTGTTGGACACACCTGTCCACACTCTTACTGGACACACTGTCCACACTCGCCTGTCCGGACTCTTACTGGACACACTGGACACACTCACCTGTCCAGACTCTTGCTGGACACACTGTACACACTCACCTGTCCAGACTCTTACTGTCCACACTCACCTGTCCACACTCTCACTGGACACACTGTACAGACTCGCCTGTCCACACTCTCACTGGACACACTGTACACACTCACCTGTCCAGACTCTCACTGGACACACTGGACACACTCACCTGTCCAGACTCTCACTGGACACACTGTACACACTCACCTGTCCAGACTCTTTCTGGACACACTGTACACACTCACCTGTCCAGACTCTCACTGGACACACTGGACACACTCACCTGTCCAGACTCTCACTGGACACACTGTAGAGACTCACCTGTCCACACTCTCACTGGACACACTGTACACTCTCACCTGTCCAGACTCTCACTGGACACACTGGACACACTCACCTGTCCAGACTCTTACTGGACACACTCACCTGTCCACACTCTCACTGGACACACTGGACACACTCACCTGTCCAGACTCTTACTGGACACACTGTACACACTCACCTGTCCACACTCTCACTGGACACACTGTCTACACTCACCTGTCCACACTCTCACTGTCCACACTCACCTGTCCAGGCGTAGTCTCATCCCCCCTGCGTTGTGTCTCCCCCTCTCCCCGCTGGACAGAATCCCGAGGTGTCTTCGTGTCTCCCCGAGCTCGTCCAGAAGCTGGAGAGGGCGGCCGAGCTGCATCTGGAGCTCCCGGGGTCGCCCGGCTCGTCCCGCTCGGGCTCGCCCGGCTCGTTCCGCTCGGTGTCCCCCCCCTCCTCGCCCGAGAGCCCCCTCCGCTCCCCGCCCCCGGCCCCCCCCTCCGGCCCCCTCAGGCCCCTGACCGCCCCGCCCCGCCGCCCCCCCTTCCTCGCCGCCATGCCCCTCGAGCCCCCCCTGCTGCCCGGGGCGGTGCCCCTGCCCCTGCCCCCACCCGTCCTGCCCCCCATCGCCCGCCCGGCCCCGCCAGGCCCCGCCTGGGGCTCCCCGGTGCGGAGGGCAAGGAGAGAGGCGGAGATGTCTGACAAGGCAAGTGGGGCAGAGTCTGTCCGTCTGTCCGTCTGTCTGTCCATCTGTCTGTCTGTCTGTCTGTCCATCTGTCTGTCTGTCCGTCCATCTGTCTGTCTGTCCGTCTGTCCGTCTGTCCGTCTGTCCGTCTGTCTGTCTGTCTGTCCATCCGTCTGTCCTTCTGTCCGTCCGTCTGTCTGTCTGTCCATCTGTCCTTCTGTCCGTCTGTCCGTCTGTCTGTCCATCCGTCTGTCTGTCTGTTTGTCTGTCTGTCCATCTGTCCGTCTGTCTGTCTGTCTGTCTGTCCATCCGTCCGTCTGTCCGTCTGTCCGTCTGTCTGTCCATCTGTCTGTCTGTCTGTCTGTCTGTCTGTCTGTCCACCCGTCTGTCTGTCTGTCTGTCTGTCCGTCTGTCCATCTGTCTGTCTGTCTGTCCATCTGTCCTGCTGTCCTTTTCTCTGTCTATCTTTCCTTCTGTCAATCTGTCCCTTTCACTGTCCTTCTGTCTTTCTGTTCTTTTCTCTTTCCATCTGTCCTTCTGACTTTCTGTTCTTTTCTCTGTCCATCTGTCTGTCCGTCCATCTGTCTGTCTGTCCATCTGTCCGTCTGTCCTTCTGTCCTTTTCTCTGTCCATCTTTCCTTCTGTCCATCTGTCCCTTTCACTGTCCTTCTGTCTTTCTGTTCTTTTCTCTGTCCATCTGTCCTTCTGACTTTCTGTTCTTTTCTCTGTCCATCTGTCCTTCTGTCCATCTCTTTCTGTCCGTCTGTCCTTCTGTCCTTTTCTCTGTCCATCTTTCCTTCTGTCCATCTGTCCCTTTCACTGTCCTTCTGTCTTTCTGTTCTTTTCTCTGTCCATCTGTCCTTCTGACTTTCTGTTCTTTTCTCTGTCCATCTGTCCTTCAGTCCATCTGTCTTTCTGTCCTTTTCTCTCTTTCTGTCCATCAGTCCATCTGTCCTTTTCTCTGTCTTTTTGTCCGTCTGTACTTCGCTCTTTCTGTCTTTCTGTCCTTCTGTCTGAGTCTCTGTGTTTGTCCCTCTCTCCCTGTCTCTCTCCCTGTGTCTCCCTGCTCTCTGTCTGTCCTGCGTTGTCCCAGCTGGGTCTCTCTCCCTGTGTCTCCCTGCTCTCTGTCTGTCCTGCGTTGTCCCAGCTGGGCCTGTCTCCCCGGCTCTCTGCCTTCAGCTCTGTTCGCCGATGTCCCGCCAGCCCGTCTCTCTCTCAGCCTGTCTCTTGACTTGCAGGAGGAAGAGGAGGTGGAGACAGCTCTTCCGGCAGGAGAGAGGAAGGAGGTCAGTGCTGGTCCCACCCTGCCCCCTGTCCTGTCTGTGGTGGAGTTTCGCCGTCTTGTCTGTCCCTGGGTCTCAGTGTCTCTCTCTCTTTCAGCCCTGTCTGTCAGTGTCTCTCTCTCGGCCTGCTGTCTGTCTGTCCCTGCCTCTCTGTCTCTCTCTCTTTCAGCCCTGTCTGTCAGTGTCTCTCTCTCGGCCTGCTGTCTCCCTGTCCCTGGGTCTCAGTGTCTCTCTCTCTTTCAGCCCTGTCTGTCAGTGTCTCTCTCCTCCTCCTCTCTGTCCTCAGTGTGTCTCTCTCCTCCTCCTCTCTGTCCTGTGGTGTCCAGGCAGTGTGTCTCTCTCCTCCTCCTCCTCTCTGTCCTGTGGTGTCCAGGCAGTGTGTCTCTCTCCTCCTCCTCCTCTCTGTCCTGTGGTGTCCAATGGGTCAGTATTAGTGGGCTCTTTCTCTCCCTGTGCTGTCCCTCTCCTGCCCCCTCTCTCCCTCCTCGGACTCCAGTTGGAGGAGGTCCAATCACCACCTCCTGTGAGACAGAAGAAAAAGAAGGTGGGTGATGCTCTGATCCTCTCTTTACTCCTGTCCAGTGTCCAGTGTCTGTATGAACCCTTCTCTCTCTCTCAGTGCAGTGTTCATGTCCTGGAGTGTCCAGTCAGTGTGTCTGTATGAACCCCTCTCTCTCTCAGTGCAGTGTTCATGTCCTGGAGTGTCCAGTCAGTGTGTCTGTATGAACCCCTCTCTCTCTCTCTCAGTGCAGTGTTCATGTCCTGGAGTGTCCAGTCAGTGTGTCTGTATGAACCCCTCTCTCTCTCAGTGCAGTGTTCATGTACTGGAGTGTCCAGTCAGTGTGTCTGTGTGAACCCCTCTCTCTCTCAGTGCAGTGTTCATGTACTGGAGTGTCCAGTCAGTGTGTCTGTGTGAACCCCTCTCTCTCTCAGTGCAGTGTTCATGTACTGGAGTGTCCAGTCCGACTCTTAACGTGACTCTCCTGTCTCTGCTTCAGAAGCGCTGGTGCGCCCTTCTTAACTCCCTGAGCTGCGTGTCGGTGGAGCCAGAAGACCAGGACGAGCCGATGGAGACCGTAGCTCAGGAGAGGAAGAGCGAGGGAGAGGAGGAGCTGGCTGCCGGGAAGGACAAGAGGAGGAAGAGGAGGTGCAGGTGAGCAGACAGGGGGGCGCCGCCTGGTCGTGTCTGTGATTCAAGGAGGAGTCTCCTCTTGCTGTTTGATGTCATGGTGACGTCTGTGTCTGTGTCCCTCACACCTGCAATAACAATATTCTTTCCAGGTTCCTTTCCTGGTTCTGTGCCGGCTAAGATCTGGACTGGACTGGACTGGACTGGACTGGACTGGAGCTGAGGGACACCAGACGGAACTGGACAGGAGCCTAGGGACACCAGACTGGACTGGACCGGAGCTGAGAGACACCAGACTGGACTGGACTGGAGCTGAGGGACCCCAGACTGTGCTGGACCGAAGCTGAGGGACCCCAGTCTGGACCGAAGCTGAGGGACCCCAGACTGTGCTGGACCGAACCTGAGGGACCCCAGTCTGTGCTGGGCCGAAGCTTAGGGACACCAGACTGTGCTGGACCGAAGCTGAGGGACCCCAGTCTGTGCTGGACCGAAGCTGAGGGACCCCAGACTGTGCTGGACCAAAGCTGAGGGACCCCAGTCTGGACCGAAGCTGAGGGACCCCAGTCTGTGCTGGACCGAAGCTGAGGGACCCCAGTCTGGACTGGACTGGAGCTGAGAGACACCAGACTGGACTGGAGCTGAGGGGCCCCAGACTGGACTGGAGCTGAGAGACACCAGACTGGACTGGAGCTGAGGGGCCCCAGACTGGACTGGACCGGAGCTGAGAGACACCAGACTGGACTGGAGCTGAGAGACACCAGACTGGACAGGACCAAAGCTGAGGGACCCCAGACTGTGCTGGACCGAAGCTGAGGGACCCCAGTCTGGACTGCACTGGAGCTGAGGGACCCCAGTCTGGACTGGACTGGAGCTGAGAGACACCAGACTGGACTGGAGCTGAGGGGCCCCAGACTGGACTGGACCGCAGCTGAGAGACACCAGACTGGACTGGACTGAAGCTTGTAATTTTTATTCTTTTGTTAAGGATCAATAAAAAAAAAATAAAAAAAAATCTGTTTAGCTTTTGGTTTTTTCCCTCCCCCCCCCCCCCCCAAGGCTGCTGCTGGGAGAGGTGTGAGTGGGGCCAGCAGGGGGCGCTCTCACCCTGCGGTCTGTGTGGGTCCTGATGCCCCAGTATAGTGACGGGGGACACTGGACTGTAAACAGGCGCCGTCAAACCGAGGTCCTGACTCTCTGTGCTCATTAACAATCCCGGGGTGTCTCTGGAGAAGAGTAGGGGTGTTACCCCAGTGTCCTGGCCTGATTCCCCCCCTGGTCTTGACCCATCATGGCCTCCTAATCACCCCCCCCTCTCTGAACTGGCTCCATCCCTCTGCTCTCCTCCCCACTGAGAGCTGCTGTGTGCTGAGCGGACTGGAGCATCATCCAGGTGGGGGCTGCACACTGGGGGGACTGGAGGGGATACCCCTGACCTGGGAAGAGCTCTGAGTGGAGAGTCCAGACTTATTAATTATTATTATTATTCGTGCTGCACTGGGCTTCAGTCCTGGCAGTGAGAGGGGGACTCTGTGATCAGGACAGATACTTATGACTGTATAATAATACACGATAGAAATGGAAAACAGGGTAGCGCTGTAGTCTCTTCGAAACGTTTTGAACTGCCAGAAGAAGTTTTCACAACCCGGACTCGTGAAGGTACAGGTCTTCTCCCATCGTCCGGAGCAAGGTGTATCGTGTCCTGGTGATTTCTCCCGTTTCGAACGGAGTCCAATGTCGCGTTTCTACTTTATTAGAGAGAGGCACTGAACATCCTGTGATGGACTGGTGTCCTGTCCAGGTTGTGTGAGTGTGTGTGTGTCCTGTGATGGACTGGTGGCCTGTCCAGGGTGTGTGAGTGTGTGTGTGTCCTGTGATGGACTGGTGTCCTGTCCAGGGTGTGTGAGTGTGTGTGTGTGTCCTGTGATGGACTGGTGTCCTGTCCAGGGTGTGTGAGGGTGTGTGTGTCCAGTGATGGACTGCTGTCCTGTCCAGGGTGTGTGTGTGTCCTGTGATGGACTGGTGGATCACAATATTAATTCTCCTCCTTGATTCCCTCCTTCATCGCCAGAGTGAAAGCGGGACACGGCAGTAAAAGCTCAGCCCTGCGGGTGGTGGTCCTCTCGGCCACACGGGGGCGCTGTGGCCCCACGGGGGGGGGGGGGGTTATGTTCAAGTCTCGCTGGGAATCGCACCGACGCGGCGGAGTTCGTGAACGTCCCAGACACCAAGAAAACGAGAGAGAGAAAAAAGGTCGTTTTCGGGGTTCAAGAAGCAACCCCGAGATTCAGGGAGTTTCCCCGCTGAGCTTACTCTGCCGAAAACACGCAGGTTTTATTTTTTTCCCGTGCCCCCCCCCCCACACACACAGCCCGTTTCTGTAGCGTGAAGTTGTGTTTTTTTGCGCGGCGGTCGGTGAGGGGCGAAATTTTATTTATTTATTTTTTTCCCACGGTCTGAAACAGAAACAGCCGGGTGGTGTTGTAGAGAGGTCGACGTGCCTGGGTTTCCTCGTCTGCGAAGCCCGTTTTTTTTTTTGGGGGGGGTCGTGAGGTCCCACGCAGCGCTCGGAAAAGAAAATGGCGTCTCTTTTCCCCGCAGGACGGGGGGGACCCGTGTTTTTTAGACGTGGCGTGGCCTGAAATGTCCGCCCTTGGGCGCTAGAGGGGGGTGGAGGTTGGTCTTTCTTCGACTTGGGGGTCGGGGGGGGTGCTACTTTCACTGAACCCCACCCCACGGAAACCCGTGTTGGACGTGGGGGTGCTGAATGCGCCCTCGACGTGATTTTGTCTTTAAATTCAAGTGCAGCTTTTGTCACCCTTGGGCCGGAAACAGCTGGACCCGTTTCCCCTGCCTGTCCGAGGTGGCGACTACCGGGGTCGTACAGGGACACCCGGCTGGCCGCCGAGAGTTGGAAAAATAAAATGTCCGCCCCCCCAAAAAAAACAACCGCGAAAAATGGCGGCCATTTTTGTTTCGCGGCCGAGCCGTGAGCGCGTCGGGGGCGACGTCACGGGGGCGTCACAATGAGCCGCCTGACGTCACAGAGCGGCGGATTCTAGCGGGGGGCGGCGCCGGAGCCCCGTGAGCTCAGAGGAGTGAAGAGAGAGGAGGAGGAAAGAACTATATAGCGCTTAATAAACGGAATCGCTCTTCAGTATCCCCGTGAAATCGGTAAGTCAGTCAAAAGCGCCGCTGGCAAGAAATAACAAAATAAGTGGAGAAATCAGTTGTTTTTTTTTTACCGTTACTCCACTCTTATGGGTGTGATCGTGCTGTAAAAAGATATTGAGAGGAGCTGCACCTCTACACAGAGGGTGGTGGGGGTGGGGAACAGGCCGCCCAGTCCGTGTGGTTGAAGCCGATACCCTGGCTTCTCTCCAGACACAGCTGGGTGAGCTCCTCCAGTCAGGACAGGGGGCTCTTCTGTACACAGAGGGGGGCGGGGGTGGGGAACAAGCCGCCCAGCTGTGTGGCTCCGCCCCCTCCCCTCCCCTCTGTGACTCTGGTTGTCTCGGCAGGACGATGGACCGACAGAGATGCCGCACGGCCGTGCGCGGTCGCAGCAGGACCCGGGCCCGGCGAGGCGTCGTAAGTCCTCCCCTCCCGCCCGCCGTCCAGCGTCCAGCGTCCAGCCCTCCTCCGACTGGCCTCTCCGCCCCCAGCAGAGCTCGCTGTATTATAATAATAATAATAATAATAATAAACTTCACTGATAGAGCACCTTTCACACACATAGCAGCGCAAAGCGCTTGACAGACCAGGTCTCACGGTAACACCTCCAGACAAGGAGAGACAATTCCAGTGGTGATCTTGACTGAGGACACGCCTCGGCTCAAGAGACAGGGTCGCGGGTCCGAGGAACACCAAGCTGCAGGTCCATTATGGCCTTCTGAGAGCACAGATTGCCTCTGGACGTCCCAGACTCTTCCTGGACACACTGGACACACTCACCTGTCCAGACTCTTCCTGGACACACTGTAGAGACTCACCTGTCCAGACTTTCACTGGACACACTGTACACACTCACCTGTCATGACTCTCACTGGACACACTGTACACACTCACCTGTCCAGACTCTCACTGGACACACTGGACACACTCGCCTGTCCAGACTCTTACTGGACACACTGTACACACTCACCTGTCCAGACTCTCACTGGACACACTGGACACACTCACCTGTCCAGACTCTCACTGGACACAGTGGACACACTCGCCTGTCCAGACTCTTACTGGACACACTGTACACACTCACCTGTCCAGACTCTCACTGGACACACTCACCTGTCCAGACTCTCACTGGACACACTGGACACACTCACCTGTCCAGACTCTCACTGGACACACTGTAGAGACTCACCTGTCCAGACTCTTACTGGACACACTGGACACACTCGCCTGTCCAGACTTTTACTGGACACACTGGACACACTCGCCTGTCCAGACTCTCACTGGACACACTGGACACACTCACCTGTCCAGACTCTCACTGGACACACTGTAGAGACTCACCTGTCCAGACTCTCACTGGACACACTGTACACACTCACCTGTCCAGACTCTTACTGGACACACTGTAGAGACACACTCATCTGTCCAGACTCTCACTGGACACACTGTACACACTCACCTGTCCACACTCTCACTGGACACACTGTAGAGACTGCCCAAGGCCCCTAGTCTCGACACGACTGGGCTGGGCTGTGTGGTTAGAGCTGTCTCAGAGATGGGCTGTCTGGCGTCTTCACAGGTCACACCGGTCAGGCCAAACCCGGACTGGCAGCGGGAGAGGTCCCGGCCCAAGTCCCGGTGCTTTTCCGTAAGTCTGACCCGATCGCCATCCGCGAGACTGGACTGGCCGCCCTGTGGTGGGCCCGGTGCCCCACATCTACCCTACAGCTCCCCCCACTGACCCCTAAACTCCCGATACCCTACAGCTCCCCACACTGACCCCTAAACTCCCGATACCCTACAGCTCCCCACACTGACCCCTAAACTCCCGATACCCTACAGCTCCCCACACTGACCCCTAAACTCCCGATACCCTACAGCTCCCCACACTGACCCCTAAACTCCCGATACCCTACAGCTCCCCACTCTGACCCCTAAACTCCCGATACCCTACAGCTCCCCACACTGACCCCTAAACTCCCGATACCCTACAGCTCCACACTGACCCCTAAACTCCCGATACCCTACAGCTCCCCACACTGACCCCCACAGTCCTGATGGCCGAGAGGTCTCTGCTTGCTGTAGTGATTGAGTGAGCTCTGTGGACCTGACCTCTGTCTTGTGTCCTCGTTTCCAGCGTCTCCTAGTGATCCGGCATTTCAGCAGGCCTGAAGGTGAGATCTGGGGAGGAGACAGAGCACCCCCTAACACCCCTGAGCTGGGTTACAGGGTAAGACAGCTTCTTACTGTTGGACACACCTGTCCACACTCTTACTGGACACACTGGACACACTCGCCTGTCCAGACTCTTAATGGACACACTGGACACACTCGCCTGTCCAGACTCTTACTGGACACACTGTAGAGACACACCCACCTGTCCAGACTCTTACTGGACACACTGTACACACTCACCTGTCCAGACTCTCACTGGACACACTGGACACACTCACCTGTCCAGACTCTCACTGGACACACTGTCCACACTCACCTGTCCAGACTCTCACTGGACACACTGTCCACACTCACCTGTCCAGACTCTCACTGGACACAGTCTCCACACTCACCTGTCCACACTCTCACTGGACACACTGTCCACACTCACCTGTCCACACTCTCACTGTCCACACTCACCTGTCCAGGCGTAGTCTCATCCCCCCTGCGTTGTGTCTCCCCCTCTCCCCGCTGGACAGAATCCCGAGGTGTCTTCGTGTCTCCCCGAGCTCGTCCAGAAGCTGGAGAGGGCGGCCGAGCTGCATCTGGAGCTCCCAGAGTCGCCCGGCTCGTCCCGCTCGGGCTCGCCCGGCTCGTTCCGCTCGGTGTCCCCCCCGTCCTCGCCCGAGAGCCCCCTCCGCCCCCTCCTTCTATCTTTCTGTTCTTTTCTCTTTCCATCTGTCCTTCTGACTTTCTGTTCTTTTCTCTGTCCATCAGTCTGTCCGTCCATCTGTCTGTCTGTCCATCTGTCCGTCTGTCCTTCTGTCCTTTTCTCTGTCCATCTTTCCTTCTGTCCATCTGTCCCTTTCACTGTCCTTCTGTCTTTCTGTTCTTTTCTCTGTCCATCTGTCCTTCTGACTTTCTGTTCTTTTCTCTGTCCATCTGTCCTTCAGTCCATCTGTCTTTCTGTCCTTTTCTCTCTTTCTGTCCATCAGTCCATCTGTCCTTTTCTCTGTCTTTTTGTCCGTCTGTACTTCTCTCTTTCTGTCTTTCTGTCCTTCTGTCTGAGTCTCTGTGTTTGTCCCTCTCTCCCTGTCTCTCTCCCTGTGTCTCTCCGTGTGTCTCCCTGCTCTCTGTCTGTCCTGCGTTGTCCCAGCTGGGTCTCTCTCCCTGTGTCTCCCTGCTCTCTGTCTGTCCTGCGTTGTCCCAGCTGGGCCTGTCTCCAAGGCTCTCTGCCTTCAGCTCTGTTCGCCGATGTCCCGCCAGCCCGTCTCTCTCTCAGCCTGTCTCTTGACTTGCAGGAGGAAGAGGAGGTGGAGACAGCTCCTCCGGCAGGAGAGAGGAAGGAGGTCAGTGCCCCACCCTGCCCCCTGTCCTGTCTGTGGTGGAGTTTCGCCGTCTTGTCTGTCCCTGGGTCTCAGTGTCTCTCTCTCTTTCAGCCCTGTCTGTCAGTGTCTCTCTCTCGGCCTGCTGTCTGTCTGTCCCTGCCTCTCTGTCTCTCTCTCTTTCAGCCCTGTCTGTCAGTGTCTCTCTCGTCCTGCTGTCTGTCTGTCCCTGCCTCTCTGTCTCTCTCTCTTTCAGCCCTGTCTGTCAGTGTCTCTCTCGGCCTGCTGTCTGCCTGTCCCTGCCTCTCTGTCTCTCTCTCTTTCAGCCCTGTCTGTCAGTGTCTCTCTCGGCCTGCTGTCTGCCTGTCCCTGCCTCTCTGTCTCTCTCTCTTTCAGCCCTGTCTGTCAGTGTCTCTCTCCTCCTCCTCTCTGTCCTCAGTGTGTCTCTCTCCTCCTCCTCTCTGTCCTGTGGTGTCCAGGCAGTGTGTCTCTCTCCTCCTCCTCCTCTCTGTCCTGTGGTGTCCAGGCAGTGTGTCTCTCTCCTCCTCCTCCTCTCTGTCCTGTGGTGTCCAGTGGGTCGGTATTAGTGGGCTACACCCAGGCTCACTCCCTGCGAGTGTGATCTCAGCAGAGTCTCTGTACTCTTGGGACACTTGACTCACCTGTCTCTGTCTTTCTCTCCCTGTGCTGTCCCTCTCCTGCCCCCTCTCTCCCTCCTCGGACTCCAGCTGGAGGAGGTCCAATCACCACCTCCTGTGAGACAGAAGAAAAAGAAGGTGGGTGATGCTCTGATCCTCTCTTTACTCCTGTCCAGTGTCCAGTCAGTGTGTGTGTATGAACCCCTCTCTCTCTCAGTGTAGTGTTCATGTACTGGAGTGTCCAGTCAGTGTGTCTGTATGAACCCCTCTCTCTCTCAGTGCAGTGTTCATGTACTGGAGTGTCCAGTCAGTGTGTCTGTATGAACCCCTCTCTCTCTCAGTGCAGTGTTCATGTACTGGAGTGTCCAGTCAGTGTGTCTGTATGAACCCCTCTCTCTCTCTCTCAGTGCAGTGTTCATGTACTGGAGTGTCCAGTCAGTGTGTCTGTATGAACCCCTCTCTCTCTCAGTGCAGTGTTCATGTACTGGAGTGTCCAGTCCGACTCTTAACGTGACTCTCCTGTCTCTGCTTCAGAAGCGCCGATGCGTCTTTTTGATGTCCCTGAGCTGCGTGTCGGTGGAGACAGAAGATCAGGACGAGCCGATGGAGGTGGCGGAGACCGTAGCTCAGGAGAGGAAGAGCGAGGGAGAGGAGGAGCAGGCTGCCGGGAAGGACAAGAAGAGGAAGAGGAGGGGCGGGTGAGCAGACAGGGGGGTGCCGCCCGGTCATGTCTGTGATTCAAGGAGGAGTCTCCTCTTGCTGTTTGATGTCATGGTGACGTCTGTGTCTATGTCCCTCACACCTGCAATAACAATATTCTTTCCAGGTTCCTTTCCTGGTTCTGTGCCTGCTAAGATCTGGACTGGACTGGACTGGACTGGAGCTGAGGGACACCAGACGACTGGACTGGAGCCTAGGCACACCAGACTGGACTGGACCGGAGCTGAGAGGCACTAGACTGGACTGGAGCTGAGGGACACCAGACTGTGCTGGACCGAAGCTGAGGGACCCCAGTCTGGACTGAAGCTGAGGGACCCCAGACTGTGCTGGACCGAAGCTGAGGGACCCCAGTCTGTGCTGGACCGAAGCTGAGGGACCCCAGTCTGTGCTGGACTGAAGCTGAGAGACCCCAGACTGTGCTGGTCTGAAGCTGAGGGACTGCAGACTGGACTGCACTGGAGCTGAGGGACACCAGACTGGACTGGACTGGAGCTGAGGGGCCCCAGACTGCACTAGACTGGAGCTGAGAGGCCCCAGACTGGACTGGACCAAAGCTGAGGGACCTCAGGCTGTGCTGTACCGAAGCTGAGGGACCCCAGACTGTGCTGGACCGAAGCTGAGGGACCCCAGACTGGACCGAAGCTGAGGGACCCCAGTCTGTGCTGGACCGATGCTGAGGGACCCCAGTCTGGACTGAAGCTGAGGGACCCCAGACTGCACTGGACTGAAGCTGAGGGGTCCCAGACTGGACTGATGACCTTTTGTTAAGCATCAATAAATTTTTTTAAAAAAATATCTGTTTAGCTTTTGGTTTTTTCCCTCCCCCCCCCTAAGATTGCTGCTGGGAGAGGTGTGAGTGGGGCCAGCAGGGGGCGCTCTCACCCTGCGGTCTGTGTGGGTCCTGATGCCCCAGTATAGTGAGGGGGGACACTGGACTGTAAACAGGCGCTGTCCTTCGGATGAGACGTCAAACCGAGGTCCTGACTCTCTGTGGTCATTAACAATCCCGGGGTGTCTCTGGAGAAGAGTAGGGGTGTTACCCCAGTGTCCTGGCCTGATTCCCCCCCTGGTCTTTACCCATCATGGCCTCCTTATCACCCCCCCTCTCTGAACTGGCTCCATCCCTCTGCTCTCCTCCCCACTGAGAGCTGCTGTGTGCTGAGCGGACTGGAGCATCATCCAGGGGGGGCTGGAGGGGATCCCCCTGACCTGGGAGGAGCTCTGAGTGGAGAGTCCAGACTTATTAATTATTAATATAAGAAGTTTTCACAACCCGGACTCGTGAAGGTACAGGCTCCCTTAATCCAAATGGGAATAGGAGTTCTTTTTTTCTTTCTTTTCCGGACGTCAGTTGTATCGTGTCCTGGTGATTTCTCCCGTTTCGAACGGAGTTTAATGTCGCGTTTCTACTTTATTAGAGAGAGGCACTGAACTTTGGGGAACGTGACATCCACCCAGTATTACTAGTAGGTTGATAAATATAAATGTTATTTTTCCCCCCGTATTATACCTCGCGAAATATAACGATGGCCAACTCCTTAAGTCGAAATTTAAACCCTTATCAGCTACAAGACAGTCCGTCAACATCGCCGACCTTCGGTATGACGTTGGCCAAAGGGGGTAGGGTAAGTACGTCACAGCCGGGGGAAGCCCCTATCACGTGAGAGGGGTGCGGCGGGCGACGAGCCCCCGGGAGCGAAGAGAAGCTGATTTGCGTGGGGTGTGGAAACACTACACGACCGGGCAAGCGAGCCGTTTTTTTTTGTTTGTTTTTTTCCAGAACATCAGAACAACTGCAGAGATGACCATCGATCCACTCCGGACGTTTCCTTTTTTGTCCTCTTTGGCCTCCAAAATAAAAAAAAAAACTGGGATCCATCGTGGCGTTGCCAAATTAAAACGTCGACCACATTTCGGGCTTTCGTGGTGTCCATGATGAAACCGTCATGGTTGTGTAAGGATACGTTACGTCACAGACCGGCGGCGCTCGGGCGTGAGGACTATCGTTACGTTTTTGAAACGGGCATGTCAGACAAGATCTCTGACAAGATCTCCGAAAAACCCAAACCTGTAAGATTCAATTTCAATTGAGTTTGTTTTATATAGCGCCTTTCACAACAAGAATGCCCCAAGGCCCCGAACAAAGGAGTTGTTCCACACCCCCGCCACCCTCTGTGTACAGTAGAGCCCCCTGTCCTGACTGGAGGAGCTCACCCAGCTGTGTCTGGAGAGAAGCCGGGGTATCGGCTTCAACCACAGGGCTGGGCGGCTTGGGCTTGTTCCCCACCTCCACCACCCTCTGTGTACAGTAGAGCCTCCTGTCCTGACTGGAGGAGCTCAGCCAGCTGTGTCTGGAGAGAAGCCAGGGTATCGGCTTCAACCACAGGGCTGGGCAGCTTGTTCCCCACCCCCACCCCCTTCTGTGTACAGTAGAGCCTCCTGTCCTGACTGGAGTGACAGTAGAGATGGGGTTCATGGGTTATCTGGAGGGGGATTTCGCTCCAACAAAACGCCCAGCCCTGCTGCTCCTACCTCGGACGGAAGACACTTTCCCCAGCTGCTCCATCGTCTTCTCCCTGCGGGAGACCGGCCGCCTGCCGGATCGGGGGGCGCTGTCGCCGGGGCGGGCCGCGGCCCCCGACGTCGAGGGGCTCTCGGGGGGGGGGCGCCCCGCTCGTCGTCTGCACCGGTGCCGCGTTCTCTGCCGCCGCCAGCACCGCCACCACCGGCGTCGGGCCGCAGGCCTCACCTGGAGGCAACACACCGGCTTCTTTTAACAGATCACCTCGGGAATCGGGAACAACGGAGCTGTGTGCGGCCGTCTGTACGGAGGGGTTCAGCGCGGGGGGGCTCCGGGCTCGGGTCTGGTCCCGGGGGGGACTGTCTGTGTGGAGTCTGCATGGTCTACCTGTGTTCTCCGGGTCCAAACACAGGCTTTTGGGCTAATTGGCTTCTGGGAAAACTGGACCTGGTGTGTGTGTGTCCTGTGATGGACTAGTGTCCTGTCCAGGGTGTGTGAGTGTGTGTGTGTCCTGTGATGGGCTGGTGTCCTGTCCAGGGTGTGTGAGTGTGTGTGTGTCCTGTGATGGACTGCTCTCCTGTCCAGGGTGTGTGAGTGAGTGTGTGTGTGTCCTGTGATGGACTGCTGCCCTGTCCAGGGTGTGTGAGTGAGTGTGTGTGTGTCCTGTGATGGACTGGTGTCCTGTCCAGGGTGTGTGAGTGTGTGTGTCTGTGTGTCCTGTGAGGGACTAGTGTCCTATCCAGGTTGTGTGTGTGTGTCCTGTGATGGACTGGTGTCCTGTCCAGGGTGTGTGAGTGTGTGTGTCTGTGTGTCCTGTGAGGGACTAGTGTCCTATCCAGGTTGTGTGTGTGTGTCCTGTGAGGGACTGGTGTCCTGTCCAGGGTGTGTGTGTGTGTGTCCTGTGATGGACTGGTGTCCTGTCCAGGGTCTGTGAGTGAGTGTGTGTGTGTCCTGTGATGGACTGGTGTCCTGTCCATGGTGTGTGAGTGTGTGTGTGTGTCCTGTGATGGACTGGTGTCCTGTCCAGGGTGTGTGAGTGTGTGTGTCTGTGTGTCCTGTGATGGACAGATGGTACCCAGCCTGGACACCCATGAGACACTGGCTTCCTCAGAAGACTCTCACGGAGGGCACACTGTCCCTAACCCGGGTCCAGAAGAAACTACAGTGATCTATAATTCCTGCGCCTCGGAAGGGGTTATGACGTCTATGTCCGGCGCCCGCGCCCGCGGACCGGCGGTTCGGCGTCGCGCTCCGCAGCTCGAGCTTCGGTGCGAGGCAGGGCGGGAGGGAGTCGATGTGGCCTCGGCGCCATCTTTGCTGGTGAGTCAATTATGACCGTTGCGGTACAATAAACCATCAATAAATCTTTTCCCACCCCGACCAGTATTTCTTTCGCGGCCCACGTCCCTTACAATCGACAGCCTATATAAAAACAGTAGCCCTTCGCAACATTACACGCCATTTTTTTATTTTAAACGTCCGTTAGATACGCAGGTGGCTCGATACCTGTCTTAACCTCGCCGGCGTCTTTATACCGGCAAGTGAATTTTATTTGGGGTCCCTCAGAATTGTGACAGAAATGTCAGTGAAACACAATAAAAAACGAAACTTTTTTTTTAAAGGCGATGAATGGATTTTAAGAGTAACCGTATAGCGACTGACGTAAGGAAAAAAAAGTTGTCTTTCCCTACGAAGACGTTTTGGTACAGGACTTTCTTTAAATATCAGTTGTGCATAGCGTTTTACAAAAAGTTGATGATGATCTTGGAGATAATTGCAAAGGAAAATTGAGATAACTACCAAAACATTACGTGTGAAACGACAGGACAGAACTTTGAACCCTCAAAGAAACAAAGGTATGAAATATTGCCTCGTCATGGGGGGTTGATAATTGTAATAAGTGTTCCTAATTTTCGTAAAGAAATGTATATTATGGGAGTCACACGTGAGATTTAGTGTATATACGTTTCATATTGTGCATATATACGGGGTTAAAAAGTGGAATGAGTATGATTATAAACTCGTGTGTCCTATAATCAGATAATTTTTGAACAAGCTTTAATTAGACAGGTGAAAAACAACATCAGATCCTTGTTTTTAATATATTCTCACGTCTGAATATCAGCTTCTCCCCTCTGGCCAACATGTCAGGGCTCCCAGATGTAGATCAAAAATTGAAACAAATATTCATTTGTTACCCTTATTAAAACAGTTAATAGAAGTGAGTGACCAGGGTAAATAAAGGTGGGTCAGTGTAAACTGTTTATTCTGGACCAGACTTTGTCATGTGTGATATGTCATGACTTCTTATATTAAGTTTTATCTTTATATTTAGTTATACATGTGTAATAGATGCGATGTGTGTCCATAAAAAGGTTTCTCCAGGGGAAAATGAAGTTGGTTTTAAAACCGTGTTTCCTTTGTAGGGTACGTTTGCATTCCAAGTGTGGGGTTTTTGCCTTTTTATCATATTTTGGATGTGAATCCGTGGTATTTTTGCAGAGACAAGTTGCCTTTCTTATACGCGGAGGGATCTGCTTGTGAGATGTCCGCCCGGTCCATTTCTGAGCTTAGTATAAGGTGTAGAAAGCACGACTGTCATCATAACCCGCCTCTCACCCAGGTGTGGAATAATGTTGTGACTATTGCTTCAGCAATAACATGCTGATTGCATGTTTCTAGATGGGTATAACAGAGATCTCAACTACTGAGGGGCTGAGCTATATAATTGCTAACACTTATATAGCGCTTTTCTGGACACCCCACTCAATGCGCTGCACAGGGAATGGGGTATCCCTCTACCGCCACCAATGTACAGCCCCCACCTGGATGATGCGACGGCAGCCATAGTGCGCCAGAACGCTCCCCACACACCAGCTCTCAGTGGGGAGGAGAGCAGAGGGATGAAGCCAGTTCAGAGAGGGGGGTTATTAGGAGGCCATGATTGGTAAGGGCCAATGGGAAATTTGGCCAGGACGCCTGGGTTACACCTGTACTCTTTTCGAGAGACGCCCTGGGATTTTTAATGACCACAGAGAGTCAGGACCTCGGTTTTACGTCTCATCCGAAGGACGGCGCCTGTTTACAGTATAGTGTCCCCCGTCACTATACTGGGGTATCAGACCGCAGGGTGAGCGCCCCCCTGCTGTCCCACTAACACCTCTTCCACCTCTTATTAGCCAGTGAAAAATGGTAGCTTCCTCAGAGACACCGCAGGAAGACAGGAGTTTGTGATGAAAGTTCGAGAGGGATGGCCACACCCTAGTTCGGTCAGACTCGGCTGTCGATATTTTAGCAATAAGTCCTGACTCCTCTCCTGAAACACTGTCAATACTGCACGTGATCCCCCTCTCACCCTCGCGTCCCTCTCCCACCCCGTCTCCACCTGTGTAGCTGCCCCCCCGGGTCACTCCTCCTCGCTGTGCAGGGGGGGTCCCAGCCTCCTCGTCCTCTGGCCAGGAGCCCTCAGCCAAGCGGGTTCAGCCAGATCATCACTCCATGATCCTTTCAGTATGCTAAATTCCTGGTGTTGTTTTTTTTCTCCCCAGAAAACTGACTGTCCGCCCCACCTCTGCGCTAAGTGGACGATGAAGTCAGGTTCCAGTGTGCCTGGTGTTTACAGGTAATACTTCAGACTGGTCGGCCTCACCTCAGGGTGTCTGGGCGTTTGATATAATACAGTTGCAATGCTGAGGCCTGTGACTGTGATGCTGTAAGGCTACAGGAGTCTCTCTGGAGATCCTGAGTGATTTCCGGCGTTCGTGCGGAAACACAGCCCCACCCTCCCGCAGTGTCCAGTCCGCAGAATTTCCTGGAGACGTGGTCTCGCCGATGGGCGACCCCGCCAGCAAGAGACTAGCTGAGGCACAATGTTCTGTACGGTTCAGTTAATTAGACGCGCACAGATGTTGAGCTCATCGTCCTTTTAATTGTGCCATCTATGCTAACTGTAGCCGAGATCGAACTATCAAGGTGACAGATCAATAATTTTAAATTAAATAGATGCATGATATTGCTAGCGCTGATGCAAGAGGCAAGTCAGAGGAACTGAACACAGAATGGATAGGAGTTGCAGTGAGTGAGAGAGGAATGAGCTAAATTATTTAAGAGAATTAAACCACTGAAGAACAGGAGACACAGTGAGAGAGAGGAGATCACAGGAAATACCTCAGTAACAAACATACTAACACACAGGACAGGAGACACAGTGAGAGAGAGAGGAGATCACAGAGAATCCCTCAGTAACAAACCCACAGGACAGGAGACACAGCGAGAGAGAGGAGATCGCAGGAAATACCTCAGTTTTAAGTGCAGACAACCGGACAGGAGACAGAGTGAGGAAGAGTAAATGAAACACAGTAGGATTGATAGGAGACGGGTTATGAAGAGATGGGACACATCTCTTCATAAAGAGATGTGTCCCATCTCGCTGAACTCGCTGGCTGAGTTAATTGACGCTGCTGTTTCTTTGGCAGATGAAGTCGGGGTCCAGAGTTTCGCTGACGTGGCAGAACCGTCCCAGCTCGGTCTCCTCCCATTCCTGCTGGTCAGTGCCCCTTCAGTCCCACCCTGTGTTCGGGGAGACACACAGGGAAGTCGCACACTGTGAAAAAAGGCTCCAGAGACATCGCTGAACCACAGAATAGCTCCTGAGCATTTGTGCACCTTTTGGAATTCTTCACGTATAGTGAAAGGTGAAAATAAAACCAAGAATGGGTAACGCGTCTTTACACAGAGGCGGATGGGGAACAAGCTGCCCAGCCTTGTTGTTGATGCCGATACCCTGGCTCCTCTCCAGATACAGGTGGATTAAATCATGGGTCCAATTAATCACTAACTACCAGACAGGCTTGAAAAACCGAATGGCGTTCTCTCGTTTTTAACCTTTCTTCAATTCTTAGAAAACCTGCACGCAGAAAAAAAATAATTTGCATTTTTTTACTACTTCCAACGGTCAGGTCTGTGGGTATTTAAATCTGACTAGAATGTGTATTGTTCAACATCTCTTGTTCACTATCAGTGTTGTTGTTTTCAGTGTCATTCTCATTACTCCTGTGGGTTTTATACTGTGGTAAAGAGTTAAAAAAGTCCTCACTTTGTGCTGCTCTCGGTTTGTTAACGGTGGCGTACTCCACATCACTGTTGGGTAGTGTGATGTCTGTAGAGAACAGGATACGGGTCAATACTTATGTTAACTTATACTATACAGGATAAGACTTACATTAACACCATACTGAACAACAGGGCTCACTGTTCACACGCGTATTGACACTGTTCAGACGACAGGACTCACTGTTCACGCTTGTATTCACGCTGTACACAACAGCAGGACTCACTATTATTACAAATGTTCACACTTGTGTTAAAACTGGACAGAGCAGCAAGAAGTTATCATGATGTTTTATTTCTGCTAGTTTAATAGATAGAAGTAAAAGATCCTCACTTTGTGCGGCTCGGGGTTTGTTGACTGTGGAGTATTCAACAGCAGTATCTGTGTTAATTCTGCAAAGAATAAAACACGTGTTCTTACCTGTAACACTGTGCAGATCAAGAGGGAATTCAATGAGTTAACACTGTACAGAACCGGACTCACTGTCCACACTCGTATTGACACTGTACAGAACCGGACTCACTGTTCACACTCGTATTGACACTGTACTGAACAACAGGACTCGCTGTTCACACTTATATTGATACTTTTTTGATCAACGGGACTCACTGTTCACACTCGTGTCGACACTGTTCACACTCGTATTGACACTGTACTGACCAACAGGACTCACTGTTCACACTCGTATTGACACTGTACTGAACAACAGGACTCGTGTTGACACCGTTCACACTCGAATCGACGCTGCTCACACTCGTGTCGACACTTGACACTCGTATCCAGTAAGCCTTTGCTACCATTATCAAACACAGAAATCGTTATAATTTAATTTTAAAAACATGGCTAAGCATGGGTTTAAAGTATATTCAACAGTGCAGGTGCATTCAAAGAAATAGAGTTTCCCAAGCCCTCGCAAAGAATTACCATTTCCAAAGATGTCTAGTCTCAAGCATTAACATCCAAAGTACCTGTCTTAGCTGGGGCAGGAAGTTTGCCAAGCCACCTGAAAGAATTACCATTTCAATAGATGTCTGTTGTAAGCCAGGTTCAATCATTACCATCCAAAGTACCGGTCTTCCCTTGGGGCAAGAGGGTTTCCTGTGTGTCTAGGATGTGTACTTCCCTTAAATAAAGGATGAATATGGGTACCATAGGTATTAAATCTCTCAAAGCTCAGAGTTAAACTAAAAAACCCTTGGTGAGTGTGTTATAACATGGATGGGTATTTATAGTCCAGTGCCTCCTATTTTACTAGAGATTCTGTTTGGGATTCAGAACTCAGGATCAAAATACTCCTAGGTACAGAGTAATTTTCACACCTTCCTGCTACCATGATCAGAGCAGTATTAGATTAAATTTGTCATTTATTGAAAGCCCAGTTTTTAACAATCATTTTCATTTGAACTTACTTTTTTCAAAGAAGGATCTGAGGTTCACTTCTTGAATTAAATCTTTTGACAAGAGGTAAGACTTCTATTTTACATTTAAACCCATGTTTAGCTGTGTTTTTTAGATTTAACTGAATCAATTTCTGTGTGTGATAATGTCCTTGAATTCTGACAACATCACACTAAATTACATGATATAAAACACCTAATGTCTCTAGAGATAAAGTTTCTGGGATGCTTCTAATTACTTTGCATTACCAGGGACAGTTTAATTCACCTTGTACAGTACTGAAAGACCAAAATGCTTTTTTTAAAAGTTATTTAACATTTTATAGAACTTTGTCTACTATGGCAACATGATGAGCTTGGCCACTTATCTTAGGATAAAGATAGGATAAAGGTTTATCTTTTGCACCTACCTGCCCCCCAGGGAAGGCCAATGCTTTCTAAGTTGATGGTTCCCTACAGTAGACTGTACCTTATCTTCAAAGGTAATGTATATTGACCCAAATCAGTTTTGGAATCCAATCTACTGACGAGATGGAGCACATCCTTTTTTCAGGATTTTAGCATCATATGTTTAGTATATTTAGTCCCTAATGCTGAAAGAAATGATCATAGAACATTTGGACACTTTGTGGGCATGAAATACAAAGAAAATCATGTTCTATGGTACAAGATAAATACAAAACTTAAGCTTTTATTTTAATTAGATTTGTTGTTAAAGCATAAGCAATGATTTATTACATTAATATATGTGAAAATAACATTTTAGCATCATACGTTTAGTATATTTAGTCCCTAATGCTGAAAGAAATGATCATTTGTTTAACACGCACGGGTCTGTCTCAAAGGATGCAGTGCTCCTGAAGGCTCTCAAACCCTGCATTTCAGATGCCTAGCTGTATCCCTCACATGTGGCACCTCAGAATGACTTCTAACCTTACCTGTGGTGTCTTCAGTCCCTATTGCTCAATGCATGGTGTACGTACTGCATACATGTGTCTTGAGAATGAGGAATGGGCCCCTGACACAGTCATTTGCCTGTTTCACAAATGATCGTATTTTACTAGAGATTCTGTTTGGGATTCAGATGTGCATTCGGATTTATTGGTACATGCCCAGGGCAGTAAGCAGTCTGAGGATTTATTTCCAGACAGCATAGAGCAGTGAAGCAGTGAAGTAGTGCATAAAGCATAAGCAATCATTTATTACATTAATATATGTGAAAATAACATTTTAGCATCATGCGTTTAGTATATTTAGTCCCTAATGCCAAGGACTCCAGCAGTCTTACAACCACTGCCCTGTTTGCCTCGCCAGACACGATCTCTATTCTGTTGTAATCCACGATGTTCTTCAGGTGATTTATCATGTCCTTCCTCGCCTGTTGAGAGGCCATCTTGATCTCTTCTGCCGTGGCGTGCTTCATACACGCCCTCTTCAAGTGAGCAGGAAGCTGATCAAAAGTATTCAGGCACATCTTGCACACCAGGGGAATCCTCGCGGGTTTCCTTTGAAAATAAATAATACCATTTGTGTATAGAAACAAGCTAAGACTGATTTCTTAAATTATCCTTAATTTTCTCTCTCATAGTTTGAGCATAATGATTTTATTGCATTTATATAAGAATTGTTCATTGCTCCAAAATAAATTATGGTTTCATAAAAAAAGTGAACACTTACTTGGTCTCAGTCACAGACGTTCCAATAGAAGCCATTGTGGAGTTCAGCAACTGCAGGTCCTAGAAGTGGGAAAGGAATTTTAAAAGAGAAATTGAATTACAATACAGAAGGAATGGCTGAGGGATCACTGAAATATATATATACAAATTCCAAAGACTGAGTCCATATCTCCTTTAGGTGAGGACAGACTGGATCAAACAAAAACAACATTTGAAGTGAATTGCTAATGTATTGAGTTGTGATGCAACTGTAACTTGAACCTAACATGACTGGGGCGTGCATTTTTGAAATTGCATTTTCACAGCTGAAATACAAAATGAAGCTGATCGCAGTCCAAACTCAAGGTATTGTTGTAAAACTAAATATTCAACATGTTTCTACCTGTCCCTTTTCAGCTCACTCAGAAGTCCACAGCCTGCAGCCTGCAGCCTGGTGCCTCTCTGTCTCTCCCCCTCCACACTGCTGGTCCAGTGGAGGTGCTGTTTGATCCTGCAGGATCTGTCCAGTCTTGTATAGTCTTACTGAGCAGCGCAGGGCTCCCTGGCCCCAGGTACGAACAGTAAGTGACAGTGCAGAACAGCTCTCTGACACTCCGCTCCCTCACTCCAGCTGATCAGGGCAACTACACAGTGAGGGACCTTAAGGGAAGCAGAATCAGCACTGTGATCGTCACTGTGGGCGGTGAGCAGGTCTACAGTAGGGTCACTAGAGGGCTCTATATTCTTGACAGAGTGTGTTCTTCTATCATCCTCTGTCCTGATTGTCTTTCAGCTCACAGAGACACTGTCACCCTGCAGCCTGAAGCCTCTCTGTCTGTCCCTCTGTTCACTGGAGAGCCAGTGGGGGTGCTGTTTGATCCTGCAGGAGGTGGAAACTGGACCTCAGTGTGTTCTGTCCAGAACAGCACAGCCAGCTGTTTCCCCCAGTACAGTTTTTTTTTATTTTTGATGATTAGCCATATGTTGATTATAATATTGGACATAATGTATAATTTGAACTCGATATTTTTCAGGAGTGAATGATTGTATATTTTCAGAATAAATTTCGAAACCAAATTATTGTCCCTCGATCTCTGTCTCTCTCTCACCCTGCTGTCTGTCTGTCCCTGCCTCTCTGTCTCTCTCTTTCAGCCCCATCTGTCAGTCTGTCTGTCCCTCGATCTCTGTCTCTCTCTCTCTCCTTCCTCTCTCTCTCTCTCGGTTTGTTTGTCCCTCAATCTCAATCTTTCTCTTTGCCCGTTGTCTTTCTGTGCCTTCATCTCTGTCTCTCTCTCCTTCCTTTCTGTCTGTCTCTCTGTCTGTCCTGCGTTGTCCCAGCTGGGTCTGTCTCCCCGACTCTCTGCCTTCAGCTCTGTTCGCCGATGTCCCACCAGCCCGTCTCTCTCACAGCCTGTCTCTTGACTTGCAGGAGGAAGAGGAGGTGGAGACAGCTCCTCCGGCAGGAGAGAGGAAGAAGGTCAGTGCTGGTCCCACCCTGCCTCCTGTCCTGTCTGTGGTGGAGTTTCGCCGTCTTGTCTGTCCCTGGGTCTCAGTGTCTCTCTCTCGTTCAGCCCTGTCTGTCAGTGTCTCTCTCCTCTTCCTCTCTGTCCTGTGGTGTCCAGGCAGTGTGTCTCTCTCCTCCTCCTCCTCTCTGTCCTGTGGTGTCCAGTGGGTCAGTATTAGTGGGCTACACCCAGGCTCACTCACTGTGAGTGTGATCTCAGCAGTCTCTGCTCTTGGGACACTTGACTCACCTGTCTCTCTCTTTCTCTCCCTGTGCTGTCCCTCTCCTGCCCCCTCTCTCCCTCCTCGGACTCCAGCTGGAGGAGGTCCAATCACCACTTCCTGTGGGACAGAAGAAAAAGAAGGTGGGTAATGCTCTGATCCTCTCTTTACTCCTGTCTAGTGTCCAGTCAGTGTGTCTGTATGAACCCCTCTCTCTCTCAGTGCAGTGTTCATGTACTGGAGTGTCCAGTCAGTGTGTCTGTATGAACCCCTCTCTCTCTCACTGCAGTGTTCATGTACTGGAGTGTCCAGTCAGTGTGTCTGTATGAACCCCTCTCTCTCTCAGTGCAGTGTTCATGTCCTGGAGTGTCCAGTCAGTGTGTGTGTATGAACCCCTCTCTCTCTCAGTGCAGTGTTCATGTCCTGGAGTGTCCAGTCAGTGTGTCTATATGAACCCCTCTCTCTCTCAGTGCAGTGTTCATGTACTGGAGTGTCCAGTCGTGTGTCTGTGTGAACCCCTCTCTCTCTCAGTGCAGTGTTCATGTCCTGGAGTGTCCAGTCAGTGTGTCTGTATGAACCCCTCTCTCTCTCTCTCAGTGCAGTGTTCATGTACTGGAGTGTCCAGTCCGACTCTTAACGTGACTCTCCTGTCTCTGCTTCAGAAGCGCCGATGCGCCTTTTTAAAGTCCCTGAGCTGCGTGTCGGTGGAGACAGATGATCAGGACGAGCCGATGGAGGCGGCGGAGACCGTCAGTCAGGAGAGGTTGAGCGAGTGAGAGGAGGAGCAGGCTGCCGGGAAGGACAAGAAGAAGAAGAGGAGATGCAGGTGAGCAGACGGGGGGGCGCCGCCCGGTCATGTCTGTGACTCAAGGAGGAGTCTCCTCTTGCTGTTTGATGTCATGGTGACGTCTGTGTCTGTGTCCCTCACACCTGCAATAACAATATCCTTTCCAGGTTCCTTTCCTGGTTCTGTGCCTGCTAAGATCTAGACTGGACTGGACCGGACCGGACCGGAGCCGAGGGACCCCAGACTGGGCTTGACCGAAGCAGAGGGACCCCAGACTGGGCTGTACTGGAGCTGAGGGACCCCAGACTGGGCTGTACTGGAGCTGAGGGCCACCAGACTGGACTGGACTGGAGCTAAGGGGCCCCAGTCTGTGCTGGACCGAAGCTGAGGGACCCCAGACTGTGCTGGACCGAAGCTGAAGGACCCCAGACTGGACTGGACTGGAGCTGAGGGGCCCCAGTCTGGACTGGACCGAACCTGAGGGACCCCAGACTGTGCTGGACCGAAGCTGAGGGGCCCCAGACTGGACTGGACTGGAGCTGAGGGGCCCCAGCCTGGACTGGACCAAAGCTGAGGGACCCCAGACTGGACTGGACCGAAGCTGAGGGCCCCAGTCTGGACTGGACCGAACCTGAGGGACCCCAGACTGGACCGAACCTGAGGGGCCCCAGCCTGGACTGGACCAAAGCTGAGGGACACCAGACTGGACTGGACCGAAGCTGAGGGCCCCAGTCTGGACTGGACCGAACCTGAGGGACCCCAGACTGGACCGAACCTGCGGGACCCCAGCCTGGACTATACTGGAGCTGAGGGGCCCCAGCCTGGACTGGACTGGAGCTGAGGGGCCCCAAACTGGACTGGACTGGAGCTGAGGGGCCCCAGACTGGACTGGACTTTTGTTAAACATCAATAAAATTTTTTTTAAAAAAATCTGTTTAGCTTTTTGTTTCCCCCCCCCCCCCCCCCAAAGTTGCTGCTGGGAGAGGTGTGAGTGGGGCCAGCAGGGGGCGCTCTCACCCTGCGGTCTGTGTGAGTCCTGATGCCCCAGTATAGTGACGGAGGACACTGGACTGTAAACAGGCGCCGTCCTTCGGATGAGACGTCAAACCGAGGTCCTGACTCTCTGTGCTCATTAACAATCCCGGGGTGTTTCTGGAGGACAGTAGGGGTGTTACCCCAGTGTCCTGGCCTGATTCCCCCCCTGGTCTTGACCCATCATGGCCTCCTAATCACCCCCCCCTCTCTGAACTGGCTCCATCCCTCTGCTCTCCTCCTCACTGAGAGCTGCTGTGTGCTGAGCGGACTGGAGCATCATCCAGGGGGGGCTGGAGGGGATCCCCCTGACCTGGGAGGAGCTCTGAGTGGAGAGTCCAGACTTATTAATTATTAATATAAGAAGTTTTCACGACCCGGACTCGTGAAGGTACAGGTCTTCTCCCATCGTCCGGAGCAAGGTGAGAGGCCACCCCCTCGGGGCGCAGTATCCCCGATGCACCCCCCCCCACCACTCAAAACGACACACACTTCTGTGACGATTGGGAGACCCCGGTTCGACCAGCCCCTGCGGTGGAGGAAACGACCCACTGGAGAGAACACGCAGACTCCACACAGAAGGGTCACCTCGGCATTTATTCCAACAGCAAAACAACACCAGAGAGAAACGGTCTCCGAAAGAGAAGCGTACACCGGGAAAAACACGACAGGGTCATTACAAATGGGAATAGGAGTTCTTTTTTTCTGTTCCGGACGTCAGTTGTATCGTGTCCTGGTGATTTCTCCCGTTTCGAACGGAGTTTAATGTCGCGTTTCTACTTTATTAGAGAGAGGCACTGAACTTTGGGGAACGTGACATCCACCCAGTATTACTAGTAGATTGATAAATGTAAATGTTCTTTTTCCCCCTGTATTATATCTCGCGAAATATAACGATGGCCAACTCCTTAAGTCGAAATTTAAACCCTTATCAGCTACAAGACAGTCCGTCAACATCGCCGCGGCCCGAAGCGCGACCTTCGGTATGACGTTAGCCGAAGCGGGTAGGGTAAGGACGTCACAGCCGGGGGAAGCCCCTATCACGTGAGAGTGGTGCGGCGGGCGACGAGCCCCCGGGAGCGAAGAGAAGTTGATTTGCATGGGGTGTGGAAACACTACACGACCGGGCAAGCGAGCCGTTTTTTTTTGTTTGTTTTTTTCCAGAACATCAGAACAACTGCAGAGATGACCATCGATCCACTCCGGACGTTTCCTTTTTTGTCCTCTTTGGCCTCCAAAATAAAAAAAAAACTGGGATCCATCGTGGCGTTGCCAAATTAAAACGTCGACCACTTTTCGGGCTTTCGTGCTGTCCATGATGAAACCGTCATGGTTGTGTAAGGATACGTTACGTCACAGACCGGCGGCGCTCGGGCGTGAGGAGTGTCGTTACGTTTTTGAAACGGGCACGTCAGACAAGATCTCTGAAAAGATCTCCGAAAAACCCAAACCTGTAAGTTTTTTTATATAGCGCCTTTCACAACAAGAATGCCCCAAGGCCCCGAACAAAGGAGTTGTTCCACACCCCCGCCACCCTCTGTGTACAGTAGAGCCCCCTGTCCTGACTGGAGGAGCTCAGCCAGCTGTGTCTGGAGAGAAGCCAGGGTATCGGCTTCAACCACAGGGCTGGGCGGTTTGTTCCCCACCTCCACCACCCTCTGTGTACAGTAGAGCCTCCTGTCCTGACTGGAGTGACAGTAGAGACGGGGTTCATGGGTTATCTGGAGGGGGACTTCGCTCCAACAAAACGCCCAGCCCTGCTGCTCCTACCTCGGACGGAAGACACTTTCCCCAGCTGCTCCATCGTCTTCTCCCTGCGGGAGACCGGCCGCCTGCCGGATCGGGGGGCGCTGTCGCCGGGGCGGGCCGCGGCCCCCTACGTCGAGGGGCTCACGGGGGGGGGGCGCCCCGCTCGTCGTCGGCACCGGCGCCGCGTTCTCTGCCGCCGCCACCACCGCCACCACCGGCGTCGGGCCGCGGGCCTCACCTGGAGGCAACACACCGGCTTCTTTTAACAGATCACCTCGGGAATCGGGAACAACGGAGCTGTGTGCGGCCGTCTGTACGGAGGGGTTCAGCGCGGGGGGGCTCCGTGCTCGGGTCTGGACCCGGGGGGGGGGGGACTGTCTGTGTGGAGTCTGCATAGTCTACCTGTGTTCTCTGGGTCCAAAGACAGGCTTTTGGGCTAATTGGCTTCTGGGAAAACTGGACCTGGTGTGTGTGTGTCCTGTGATGGACTGCTGTCCTGTCCAGGGTGTGTGAGTGTGTGTGTCTGTGTGTCCTGTGATGGACTGCTGTCCTGTCCAGGGTGTGTGAGTGAGTGTGTGTATGTCCTGTGATGGACTGCTGTCCTGTCCAGGGTGTGTGAGTGTGTGTGTCTGTGTGTCCTGTGATGGACTGGTGTCCTGTCCAGGGTGTGTGAGTGAGTGTGTGTGTGTCCTGTGATGGACTGGTGTCCTGTCCAGGGTGTGTGAGTGTGTGTGTCTGTGTGTCCTGTGATGGACAGATGGTACCCAGCCTGGACACCCATGAGACACTGGCTTCCTCAGAAGACTCTCACGGAGGGCACACTGTCCCTAACCCGGGTCCAGAAGAAACTACAGTGATCTATAATTCCTGCGCCTCGGAAGGGGTTATGACGTCTATGTCCGGCGCCCGCGCCCGCGGACCGGCGGTTCGGCGTCGCGCTCCGCAGCTCGAGCTTCGGTGCGAGGCAGGGCGGGAGGTGTCGATGTGGCCTCGGCGCCATCTTTGCTGGTGAGTCAATTGTGACCGTTGCGGTACAATAAACCATCAATAAACCTTTTCCCACCCCGACCAGTATTTCTTTCGCGGCCCACGTCCCTTACAATCGACAAACTATAAAAAAACAGTAGCCCTTCGCAACATTACACGCCATTTTTTTATTTTAAACGTCCGTTAGATACGCAGGTGGCTCGATACCTGTCTTAACCTCGCCGGCGTCTTTATACCGGCAAGTGAATTTTATTTGGGGTCCCTCAGAATTGTGACAGAAATGTCAGTGAACCACAATAAAAAACGAAACTTTTTTTTTAAAGGCGATGAATGGATTTTAAGAGTAACCGTGTAGCGACTGACGTAAGGAAAAAAAAGTTGTCTTTCCCTACGAAGACGTTTTGGTACAGGACTTTCTTTAAATATCAGTTGTGCATAGCGTTTTACAAAAAGTTGATGATGATCTTGGAGATAATTGCAAAGGAAAATTGAGATAACTACCAAAACATTACGTGTGAAACGACAGGACAGAACTTTGAACCCACAAAGAAACAAAGGTATGAAATATTGCCTCGTCATGGGGGGTTGATAATTGTAATAAGTGTTCCTAATTTTCGTAAAGAAATGTATACTATGGGAGTCACACGTGAGATTTAGTGTATATACGTTTCATATTGTGCATATATACGGGGTTAAAAAGTGGAATGAGTATGATTATAAACTCGTGTGTCCTATAATCAGATCATTTTTGAACAAGCTTTGATTAGACAGGTGAAAAACAACATCATAATATATTCTCACGTCTGAATATCAGCTTCTCCCCTCTGGCCAACATTTCAGGGCTCCCAGATGTAGATCCCAAATTGAAACAAATATTCATTTGTTACCCTTATTAAAACAGTTAATAGAAGTGAGTGACCAGGGTAAATAAAGGTGGGTCAGTGTAAACTGTTTATTCTGGATCAGACTTCGTCATGTGTGATATGTCATGACTTCTTATATTAAGTTTTATCTTTATATTTAGTTCTACATGTGTAATAGATGCGATGTGTGTCCATAAAACGGTTTCTCCAGGGGAAAATCAAGTTGGTTTTAAAACTGTGTTTCCTTTTTAGGGTACGTTTGCATTCCAAGTGTGGGGTTTTTGCCTTTTTATCAAATTTTGGATGTGAATCCGTGGTATTTTTCCTGAGACAAGTTGCCTTTCTTATACGCGGAGGGATCTGCTCGTGAGATGTCCGCTCGGTCCATTTCTGAGCTCAGTATAAGGTGTAGAAAGCATGACTGTCATCATAACCCGCCTCTCACCCTGGCCCGAGCCTGAAGCATGCCCCCTAGTGCAGGGTTAGAGGTGTGGAATAATGTTGTGACTATTGCTTCATCAATAACATGCTGATTGCATGTTTCTAGATGGGTATAACAGAGGGGCTTTATTAATAATTGCTTACACTTATATAGCACTTTTCTGGACACTCCACTCAAAGCGCTGCACAGGGAATGGGGAATCCCACTACCGCCACCAATGTACAGCCCCCACCTGGATGATGCGACGGCAGCCATAGTGCGCCAGAACGCTCCCCACACAGCAGCTCTCAGTGGGGAGAAGAACAGAGGGATGAAGCCAGTTCAGAGAGGGGGGTTATTAGGAGGCCATGATTGGTAAGGGCCAATGGGAAATTTGTCCAGGACGCCTGGGTTACACCCCTACTCTTTTCGAGAGACGCCCTGGGATTTTTACTGACCGCAGAGAGTCAGGACCTCGGTTTGACGTCTCATCCGAAGGATGGCGCCTGTTTACAGTCTAGTGTCCCCCGTCACTATACTGGGGTATCAGACCACAGGGTGAGCGCCCCCCTGCTGTCCCACTAACACCTCTTCCACCTCTTATTAGCCAGTGAAAAATGGTAGCTTCCTCATAGACACCGCAGGAAGACAGGAGTTTGTGATGAAAGTTCGAGAGGGATGGCCACACCCTAGTTCGGTCAAACTCGGCTGTCGATATTTTAGCAATCACTCCTGACTCCTCTCCTGAAACACTGTTAATACTGCACATGATCCCCCTCTCTCCCTCGCGTCCCTCTCCCACCCCGTCTCCACCTGTGTAGCTGCCCCCCCTGGTCACTCCTCCTCGCTGTGCAGGGGGGGTCCCAGCCTCCTCGTCCTCTGGCCAGGAGCCCTCAGCCAAGCGGGTTTAGCCAGATCATCACTCCCTGATCCTTTCAGTATGCTAAATTCCTGGTGTTGTTTTTTTTCTCCCCAGAAAACTGACTGTCCGCCCCACCTCTGCGCTAAGTGGACGATGAAGTCAGGTTCCAGTGTGCCTGGTGTTTACAGGTAATACTTCAGACTGGTCGGCCTCACCTCAGGGTGTCTGGGCGTTTGATATTATACAGTTGCAATGCTGAGGCCTGTGACTGTGATGCTGTAAGGCTACAGGAGTCTCTCTGGAGATCCTGAAGGATTTCCGGCGTTCGTGTGGAAACACAGCCCCACCCTCCCGCAGTGTCCAGTCCGCAGAATTTCCTGGAGACGTGGTCTCGCCGATGGGCGACCCCGCCAGCGAGAGACTATCTGAGGCACGATGTTCTGTACGGTTCAGTTAATTAGACGCGCACAGATGTTGAGCTCATCGTCCTTTTAATTGTGCCATCTATGCTAACTGTAGCCGAGATCGAACTATCAAGGTGACAGATCAATAATTTTAAATTAAATAGATGCATGATATTGCTAGCGCTGATGCAAGAGGCAAGTCAGAGGAACTGAACACAGAATGGATAGGAGTCGCAGTGAGTGAGAGAGGAATGAGCTAAATTATTTAAGAGAATTAAACCACTGAAGAACAGGAGACACAGTGAGAGAGAGGAGATCACAGGAAATACCTCAGTAACAAACATACTAACACACAGGACAGGAGACACAGTGAGAGAGAGAGGAGATCACAGAGAATCCCTCAGTAACAAACCCACAGGACAGGAGACACAGCGAGAGAGAGGAGATCGCAGGAAATTCCTCAGTTTTAAGTGCAGACAACCGGACAGGAGACAGAGTGAGGAAGAGTAAATGAAACACAGTAGGATTGATAGGAGACGGGTTATGAAGAGATGGGACACATCTCTTCATAAAGAGATGTGTCCCATCTCGCTGAACTCGCTGGCTGAGTTAATTGACGCTGCTGTTTCTTTGGCAGATGAAGTCGGGGTCCAGAGTTTCGCTGACGTGGCAGAACCGTCCCAGCTCGGTCTCCTCCCATTCCTGCAGGTCAGTGCCCCTTCAGTCAGACCCTGTATTCGGGGAGACACACAGGGAAGTCGCACACTGTGAAAAAAGGCTCCAGAGACATCGCTGAACCACAGAATAGCTCCTGAGCATTTGTGCACCTTTTGGAATTCTTCACGTATAGTGAAAGGTGAAAATAAAACCAAGAATGGGTGTCGCGTCTTTACACAGAGGTGGATGGGGAACAAGCTGCCCAGCCTTGTTGTTGATGCCGATACCCTGGCTTCTCTCCAGATACAGGTGGATTAAATCATGGGTCAAATTAATCACTAACTACCAGACAGGCTTGAAAAACCGAATGGCGTTCTCTCGTTTTTAACCTTTCTTCAATTCTTAGAAAACCTGCACGCAGAAAAAAAATAATTTGCATTTTTTTACTACTTCCAACGGTCAGGTCTGTGGGTATTTAAATCTGACTAGAATGTGTATTGTTCAAAATCTCTTGTTCACTATCAGTGTTGTTGTTTTCAGTGTCATTCTCATTACTCCTGTGGGTTTTATACTGTGGTAAAGAGTTAAAAAAGTCCTCACTTTGTGCTGCTCTCGGTTTAACGGTGGCGTACTCCACATCACTGTCGGGTAGTGTGATGTCTGTAGAGAACAGGATACGGGTCAATACTTATGTTAACTTATACTATACAGGATAAGACTTACATTAACACCATACTGAACAACAGGGCTCACTGTTCACACGCGTATTGACACTGTTCAGACGACAGGACTCACTGTTCACGCTTGTATTCACGCTGTACACAACAGCAGGACTTACTATTATTACAAATGTTCACACTTGTGTTAAAACTGGACAGAGCAGCAAGAAGTTATCATGATGTTTTATTTCTGCTAGTTTAATAGATAGAAGTAAAAGATCCTCACTTTGTGCGGCTCGGGGTTTGTTGACTGTGGAGTATTCAACAGCAGTATCTGTGTTAATTCTGCAAAGAATAAAACACGTGTTCTCACCTGTAACGCTGTGCAGAGCAAGAGGGAATTCAATGAGTTAACACTGCACAGAACCGGACTCACTGTTCACACTTGTATTGACACTGTACAGAACCGGACTCACTGTTCACACTCGTATTGACACTGTACTGACCAACAGGACTCACTGCTCACACTCGTGTCGACACTTGACACTCGTATCCAGTAAGCCTTTGCTACCATTATCAAACACAGAAATCGTTATAATTTAATTTTAAAAACATGGCTAAGCATGGGTTTAAAGTATATTCAACAGTGCAGGTGCATTCAAAGAAATAGAGTTTCCCAAGCCCTCGCAAAGAATTACCATTTCCAAAGATGTCTAGTCTCAAGCATTAACATCCAAAGTACCTGTCTTAGCTGGGGCAGGAAGTTTGCCAAGCCACCTGAAAGAATTACCATTTCAAAAGATGTCTGTTGTAAGCCAGGTTCAATCATTACCATCCAAAGTATCGGTCTTCCCTTGGGGCAAGAGGGTTTCCTGTGTGTCTAGGATGTGTACTTCCCTTAAATAAAGGATGAATATGGGTACCATAGGTATTAAATCTCCCAAAGCTCAGAGTTAAACTAAAAAACCCTTGGTGAGTGTGTTATAACATGGATGGGTATTTATAGTCCAGTGCCTCCTATTTTACTAGAGATTCTGTTTGGGATTCAGAACTCGGGATCAAAATACTCCAGAGTAATTTAACGCAACCTTCCTGCTACCATGATCAGAGCAGTATTAGATTAAATTTGTCATTTATTGAAAGCCCAGTTTTTAACAATCATTTTCATTTGAACTTACTTTTTTCAAAGAAGGATCTGAGGTTCACTTCTTAAATTAAATCTTTTGACAAGAGGTAAGACTTCTATTTTACATTTAAACCCATGTTAGCACAATTTCTGTGTGTGATAATGTCCTTGAATTCTGACAACATCACACTAAATTACATGATATAAAACAGCTAATGTCTCTAGAGATAAAAATTCTGGGATGCTTCTAATTACTTTGCATTACCAGGGACAGTTTAATTCACCTTGTACAGTACTGAAAGACCAAAATGCTTTTTTTAAAAGTTATTTAACATTTTATAGAACTTTGTCTACTATGGCAACATGATGGTCTTGGCCACTTATCTTAGGATAAAGATAGGATAAAGGTTTATCTTTTGCACCTACCTGCCCCCCAGGGAAGGCCAATGCTTTCTACGTTGATGGTTCCCTACAGTAGACTGTACCTTATCTTCAAAGGTAATGTATATTGACCCAAATCAGTTTTGGAATCCAATCTACTGACGAGATGGAGCACATCCTTTTTTCAGGATTTTAGCATCATATGTTTAGTATATTTAGTCCCTAATGCTGAAAGAAATGATCATAGAACATTTGGACACTTTGTGGGCATGAAATACAAAGAAAATCATGTTCTATGGTACAAGATAAATACAAAACTTAAGCTTTTATTTTAATTAGATTTGTTGTTAAAGCATAAGCAATGATTTATTACATTAATATATGTCAAAATAACATTTTAGCATCATACGTTTAGTATATTTAGTCCCTAATGCTGAAAGAAATGATCATTTGTTTAACACGCACGGGTCTGTCTCAAAGGATGCAGTGCTCATGAAAGGGCTCTCAAACCCTGCATTTCAGATGCCTAGCTGTATCCCTCACATGTGGCACCTCAGAATGACTTCTAACCTTACCTGTGGTGTCTTCAGTCCCTATTGCTCAATGCATGGTGTACGTACTACATACATGTGTCTTGAGAATGAGGAATGGGCCCCTGAGACAGTCATTTGCCTGTTTCACAAATGATCGTATTTTACTAGAGATTCTGTTTGGGATTCAGATGTGCATTCGGATTTATTGGTACATGCCCAGGGCAGTAAGCAGTCTGAGGATTTATTTCCAGACAGCATAGAGCAGTGAAGCAGTGAAGTAGTGCATAAAGCATAAGCAATCATTTATTACATTAATATATGTGAAAATAACATTTTAGCATCATGCGTTTAGTATATTTAGTCCCTAATGCCAAGGACTCCAGCAGTCTTACAACCACTGCCCTGTTTGCCTCGCCAGACACGATCTCTATTCTGTTGTAATCCACGATGTTCTTCAGGTGATTTATCATGTCCTTCCTCGCCTGTTGAGAGGCCATCTTGATCTCTTCTGCCGTGGCGTGCTTCATACACGCCCTCTCCAAGTGAGCAGGAAGCTGATCAAAAGTATTCAGGCATATCTTGCACACCAGGGGAATCCTCGTGGGTTTCCTTTGAAAATAAATGATACCATCTGTGTATAGAAACAAGCTAAGACTGATTTCTTAAATTATCCTTAATTTTCTCTCTCATAGTTTGAGCATAATGATTTTATTATATTTATATAAGAATTGCTCATTGCTCCAAAATAAATAATGGTTTCATAAAAAAGTGAACACTTACTTGGTCTCAGTCACAGACTTTCCAATAGAAGCCATTGTGGAGTTCAGCAACTGCAGGTCCTAGAAGTGGGAAAGGAATTTTAAAAGAGAAATTGAATTACAAAACAAAAGGTATGGCTGAGGGATCACTGAAATATATATATATACAAATTCCAAAGACTGAGTCTATATCTCCTTTAGGTGAGGACAGACTGGGTCAAACAAAAACAACATTTGAAGTGAATTACAAATGTATTGAGTTGTGATGCAACTGTAACTTGAACCTAACATGACTGGGGCGTGCATTTTTTAAATTGCATTTTCACAGCTGAAATACAAAATGAAGCTGATCGCAGTCCAAACTCAAGGTATTGTTGTAAAACTAAATATTCAACATGTTTCTACCTGTCCCTTTTCAGCTCACTCAGAAGTCCATAGCCTGCAGCCTGGTGCCTCTCTGTCTCTCCCCCTCCACACTGCTGGTCCAGTGGAGGTGCTGTTTGATCCTGCAGGATCTGTCCAGTCTCGTATAGTCTTACTGAGCAGCGCAGGGCTCCCTGGCCCCAGGTACGAACAGTGAGTGTCAGTGCAGAACAGTTCTCTGACACTCCGCTCCCTCACTCCAGCTGATCAGGGCAACTACACAGTGAGGGACCTTAAGGGAAGCAGTATCAGCACTGTGATCGTCACTGTGGGCGGTGAGCAGGTCTACAGTAGGGTCACTAGAGGGCTTTATATTCTTGACAGAGTGTGTTCTTCTATCATCCTCTGTCCTGATTGTCTTTCAGCTCACAGAGACACTGTCACCCTGCAGCCTGAAGCCTCTCTGTCTGTCCTTCTGTTCACTGGAGAGCCAGTGGGGGTGCTGTTTGATCCTGCAGGAGGTGGAAACTGGACCTCAGTGTGTTCTGTCCAGAACAGCACAGCCAGCTGTTTCCCCCAGTACAGTTTTTTTTTATTGATGATTAGCCATATGTTGATTATAATATTGGACATAATGTATAATTTGAACTCGATATTTTTCAGGAGTGAATGATTGTATATTTTCAGAATAAATTTCGAAACCAAATTATTGTCCCTCGATCTCTGTCCCTCTCTCACCCTGCTGTCTGTCTGTCCCTGCCTCTCTGTCTCTCTCTTTCAGCCCCATCTGTCAGTCTGTCTGTCCCTCGATCTCTGTCTCTCTCTCTCTCCTTCCTCTCTCTCTCTCGGTTTGTTTGTCCCTCAATCTCAATCTTTCTCTTTGCCCGTTGTCTTTCTGTGCCTTCATCTTTGTCTCTCTCTCTCCTTCCTTTCTGTCTGTCACTCTGTCTGTCCTGCGTTGTCCCAGCTGGGCCTGTCTCCCCGGCTCTCTGCCTTCAGCTCTGTTCGCCGATGTCCCACCAGCCCGTCTCTCTCTCAGCCTGTCTCTTGACTTGCAGGAGGAAGAGGAGGTGGAGACAGCTCCCCCGGCAGGAGAGAGGAAGGAGGTCAGTGCTGGTCCCACCCTGCCTCCTGTCCTGTCTGTGGTGGAGTTTCGCCGTCTTGTCTGTCCCTGGGTCTCAGTGTCTCTCTCTCTTTCAGCCCTGTCTGTCAGTGTCTCTCTCCTCCTCCTCTCTGTCCTCAGTGTGTCTCTCTCCTCCTCCTCCTCTCTGTCCTGTGGTGTCCTGTGGGTCAGTATTAGTGGGCTACACCCAGGCTCACTCACTGCGAGTGTGATCTCAGCAGAGTCTCTGTGCTCTTGGGACACTTGACTCACCTGTCTCTCTCTTTCTCTCCCTGTGCTGTCCCTCTCCTGCCCCTTCTCTCCCTCCAAGGACTCCAGCTGGAGGAGGTCCAATCACCACCTCCTGTGAGACAGAAGAAAAAGAAGGTGGGTAATGCTCTGATCCTCTCTTTACTCCTGTCCAGTGTCCAGTCAGTGTGTCTGTATGAACCCCTCTCTCTCTCAGTGCAGTGTTCATGTCCTGGAGTGTCCAGTCCGACTCTTAACGTGACTCTCCTGTCTCTGCTTCAGAAGCGCTGGTGCATCTTTTTTTAAGTCCCTGAGCTGCATGTCGGTGGAGACAGAAGATCAGGACGAGCCAATGGAAGTGGCGGAGACCGTATCTCAGGAGAGGAAGAGCGAGGGAGAGGAGGAGCAGGCTGCTGGGAAGGACAAGAAGAGGAAGAGGAGGTGCAGGTGAGCAGACGGGGGCGCCGCCCGGTCGTGTCTGTGATTCAAGGAGGAGTCTCCTCTTGCTGTTTGATGTCATGGTGACGTCTGTGTCTGTGTCCCTCACACCTGCAATAACAATATTCTTTCCAGGTTCCTTTCCTGGTTCTGTGCCTGCTAAGATCTGGACTGGACTGTGCTGGACCGGAGCTGAGGGGCCCCAGACTGTGCTGGACCGAAGCTGAGGGGCCCTAGACTGGACTGGACCTAACCTGAGGGTCCCCAGACTGGACTTAATCTGTATTGTAATTTTTGTTCTTTTGTTAAGCATAATTAAAATGGTTTTAAAAAAAATCTGTTTAGCTTTTGTTTTTTTTCCCTCCCCCTCCCTGAAACGAACGAACAGAGTCTGTCCTTCTCTTTCATCCCGGAGAGTTTGTGGTTGACGGATTGAGGCCGAGAGCCCTCGTCGTCAGCGTGCCACCAGTTGGTGGGGATATAGCAGGGGGGGCATCGTGTCCAATACTCTTTGAAACGAGACAGATTTCAAGCCACCTCCGTCTGAAGAGAAGGAAGTCGACCACGAAGTCCAGGGTGTCCTAGGAAGCTCTTTAGCCCTCGTTTGCCCAGCAGCCATCTCACCCTGCAGCTCCCAGCTGGCAGCCCCCTCCCCACTGGAGCCCAGCAGGTGGGAGCCTGGTCAGTACCTGGAGGGGAGACTCCTGGGAAAAACTGAGGTTGCTGCTGGGAGAGGTGTTAGTAGGGCCAGCAGGGGGCGCTCACCCTGTGGTCTGTGTGAGTCCTGATGCCCCAGTATAGTGACGGGGGACACTGGACTGTAAACAGGCGCTGTCCTTCGGATGAGACGTCAAACCAAGGTCCTGACTCTCTGTGCTCATTAACAATCCCGTGGTGTCTCTGGAGAAGAGTAGAGGTGTTACCCCAGTGTCCTGGCCTGATTCCCCCCCTGGTCTTGACCCATCGTGGCCTCCTAATCACCCCCCTCTCTGAACTGGCTCCATCCCTCTGCTCTCCTCCCCACTGAGAGCTGCTGTGTGCTGACCGGACTGGATTGTCATCCAGGTGGGGGCTGCACACTGGGGGGGCTGGAGGGGATCCCCCTGACCTGGGAAGAGCTCTGAGTGGAGGGTCCAGACTTATTATTATTATTATTATTATTATTATTCGTGCTGCACTGGGCTTCAGTCCTGGCAGTGAGAGGGGGACTCTGTGATCAGTACAGATACTTATGACTGTATAATAACACACGATAGAAATGGAACACAGGGTAGCGCTGTAGTCTCTTCGAAACGTTTTGAACTGCCAGAAGACGTTTTCACAACCCGGACACGTGAAGGTACAGGTCTTCTCCCATCGTCCGGAGCAAGGTGTATCGTGTCCTGGTGATTTCTCCCGTTTTGAACGGAGTTTAATGTCACGTTTCTACTTTATTAGAGAGAGGCACTGAACATTCTGTGATAGACTACTGTCCTGTCCAGGGTGTGTGAGTCTGTGTGTGTCCTGTGATGGACTGCTGTCCTTTCCAGGGTGTGTGTGTGTCCTGTGATGGACTGGTGGATCACAATATTAATTCTCCTCCTTGATTCCCTCCTTCATCGCCAGAGTGAAAGCGGGACACGGCAGTAAAAGCTCAGCCCTGCGGGTGGTGGTCCTCTCGGCCACACGGGGGCGCTGTGGCCCCACGGGGGGGTGATGTTCAAGTCCCGCTGGGAATCGCACCGACGCGGCGGAGTTCGTGAACATCCCAGACACCAAAAAAACGAGAGAGAGAAAAAAGGTCGTTTTCGAGGTTCAAGAAGCAACCCCGATATTCAGAGAGTTTCCCCGCTGAGCTTACTCTGCCTAAAACACGCAGGTTTTATTTTTTTCCCGTGCCCCCCCCTCACACAGGCCGTTTCTGTAGCATGAAGTTGTGTTTTTTTGCGCGGCGGTCGGTGAGGGGCGAAATTGTATTTATTTTTTTCCCACGGTCTGAAACGGCCAGGTGGTGTTGTAGAGAGGTCGACGTGCCTGGTTTTCCTTGTCTCCGAAGCCCGTTTTTTTGGGGGGGGTCATGAGGTCCCACGCAGTGCTCGGAAAAGAAAATGGCGTCTCTTTTCCCCGCAAGACGGGGGGGGGGAACCCGTGTTTTTTGGACGTGGCGTGGCCCGAAATTTCCGCCCTTGGCCGCTAGAGGGGGGTGGAGTTTGGTCTTTCTTTGATTTGGGGTTCGGGGGGGATGCTAATTTCACTGAACCAAACCCCACGGAAACCCGTGTTGGACGTGGGGGTGCTGAATGCGCCCTCGACGTGATTTTGTCTTTAAATTCAAGTGCAGCTTTTGTAACCCTTGGGCCGGAAACAGCTGGACCCGTTTCCCCTGCCTGTCCGAGGTGGCGACTACCGGGGTCATACAGGGACACCCGGCTGGCCGCTGAGAGTTGGATAAATAACATTTCCACCCAAAAAAAAATGTGGACCCGGCGGCCATTTTTGTTTCACGGCCGAGCCGTGAGCGCGTCGGGGGCGACGTCACGGGGGCGTCACAATGAGCCGCCTGACGTCACAGAGCGGCGGATTCTAGCGGGGGGCGGTGCCGGAGCCCCGTGAGCTCAGAGGAGTGAAGAGAGAGGAGGAGGAAAGGACTATATAGCGCTTAATAAACACGTGTTTCTTCAAAAAAAGATTCGCGGGTTACTTCGACTTCGATCAAATCAGTTTCAGCTTCAGATTCACTCTGAAGTATCCCCGTGAAATTGGTAAGTCGCTCAAAAGCGTCGCTGGCGAGAAATAACAAAATAAGTTGAGAAATAAGTTGTTTTTTTTAACATTACTCCACTCTTATTGGTGTGATCGTGCTGTAAAAAGATATTGAGAGGAGGTGCACCTCTACACAGAGAGTGGCAGGGGTGTGGAACAAAGCCGATACCCTGGCTTCTCTCCAGACACAGCTGGGTGAGCTCCTCCAGTCAGGACAGGAGGCTCTACTGTACACAGAGGGTGGTGGGGGTGGGGAACAAGCTGCCCAGCCCTGTGGTTGAAGCCGATACCCCGGCTTCTCTCCAGACACAGCTGGGTGAGGTCCTCCAGTCAGGACAGGAGGCTCTACTGTACACAGAGGGGGGCGGGGGTGGGGAACAAGCCGCCCAGCTGTGTGGCTGCGTCCCCTCCCCTCCCCACTGTGACTCTGCTTGTCTCGGCAGGACAATGCACCAACAGAGATGCCGCACGGCCGTGCGCGGTCGCAGCAGGACCCAGGCCCGGCGAGGCGTCGTAAGTCCACCCCTCCCGCCCGCCAGCGTCCAGCGTCCAGCCCTCCACCGACTGACCTCTCCGCCCCCAGCAGTGCTCGCTGTATTATAATAATAATAATAAAGCTCCACACTCTGACCCCTAAACCCCCGATACCCTACAGCTCCCCACACTGACCCCTAAACTCCCAATACCCTACAGCTCCCTACACTGACCCCTAAACTCCCGATACCCTACAGCTCCCCACACTGACCCCTAAACTCCCGATACCCTACAGCTCCCCACACTGACCCCTAAACTCCCGATACCCTACAGCTCCCCACACTGACCCCTAAACTCCCGATACCCTACAGCTCCCTACACTGAACCCCACAGTCCTGATGGCCGAGAGGTCTCAGCTTGCTGTAGTGATTGAGTGAGCTCTGTGGACCTGACCTCTGTCTTGTGTCCTCCAGACCTGAAGGTGAGATCTGGGGAGGAGACAGAGCACCCACTAACTTTCCTGAGCTGGGTTAAAGGGTTAGACAGCTTCTTACTGTTGGACACACCTGTCCACACTCTTACTGGACACACTCGCCTGTCCGGACTCTTACTGGACACACTGTACACACTCGCCTGTCCAGACTCTTACTGGACACACTGTACACACTCACCTGTCCACACTCTCACTGGACACACTGTACACACACACCTGTCCGCACTCTCACTGGACACACTGTAGAGACTCACCTGTCCGGACTCTTACTGGACAAACTCACCTGTCCAGGCGTAGTCTCTGCTCCTCATCCCCCCTGCGTTGTGTCTCCCCCTCTCCCCGCTGGACAGAATCCTGTGGTGTCTTCTTGTCTCCCCGAGCTCGTCCAGAAGCTGGAGAGCGCGGCCGAGCTGCAGCTGGAGCTCCCGGGGTCGCCTGGCTCGTCCCGCTCGGGCTCGCCCGGCTCGTTCCGCTCGGTGTCCCCCCCCTCCGCGCCCTCGAGCCCCCTCAGCTCCCCGCCCCCGGCCCCCCCAACCGGCCCCTGCCCGCCCCGCCTCGCCGCCCCCCCTTCCTCCCGGCCATGCCCCTCGAGCCCCCCCGATGCCCGGGGGCGGTGCCCCTGCCCCTGCCCCCACCCGTCCTGCCCTCCATCGCCCGCCCGGCCCCGCCAGGCCCCGCCTGGGGCTCCCCGGTGCGGAGGGCAAGGAAAGAGGCTGAGATTTCTGACAAGGCCAGTGGGGCAGAGTCTGTCCGTCTGTCCTTCTATCCATCTATCCTTCTGTCCTTTTCTCTGTCCATCTGTCCTTTTCTCTGTCCCTCTGTCCTTCTGTCTTTCTTTCTTTTTCTCTGTCCTGTCCTTCTGTCCATCTGTCCTTCTGTTTTTCTGTCCTTCTGTTCTTTTCTCTGTCCTTCTGTCCATCTGTCCTTTTCTGTCTTTCTGTCCATCAGTCCATCTGTCCTTTTCTCTGTCTTTTTGTCCGTCTGTACTTCTCTCTTTGTGTCTTTCTGTCCTTCTGTCTGAGTCTCTCTTTTTCTCTGTGTCTGTCCTTCTCTCCCTGTCTCTCTCCCTGTGTCTTTCCATGTCTCCCTGCTCTCTGTCTGTCCTCCGTTGTCCCAGCTGGGTCTCTCTCCCTGTGTCTCTCAGTGTATCTCCCTGTCTGTTTCTTTGTCTGTCCTGCATTGTCCCAGCTGGGCCTGTCTCCTCTGCTCTCTGCCTTCAGCTCTGTTCCCCGATGTCCCGCTAGCCCGTCTCTCTCTCAGCCTGTCTCTTGACTTGCAGGAGGAAGAGGAGGTGGAGACAGCTCCTCCGGCAGGAGAGAGGAAGGAGGTCAGTGCTGGTCCCACCCTGCCTCCTGTCCTGTCTGTCCCTGGGTCTCAGTGTCTCTCTCTCTTTCAGCCCCGTCTGTCAGTCTGTCTGTCCCTCGATCTCAGTCTCTCTCTCTCGGCCTGCTGTCTGCCTGTCCCTGCCTCTCTGTCTCTCTCTCTTTCAGCCCTGTCTGTCCCTTTGATCTCAGTGTCTCTCTCTCGGCCTGCTGTCTGTCTGTCCCTGCCTCTCTGTCTCTCTCTTTCAGCCCCGTCTGTCAGTCTGTCTCTCTCTCTCTCTCTTTCCTCTCTCTCTCTCTTGGTTTGTTTGTCCCTCAAACTCAATCTTTCTCTTTGCCTGCTGTCTTTCTGTGCCATCATCTTTGTCTCTCTCTCTCCTTCCTTTCTGTCTCTCTCTGTCCTGTGGTGTCCAGTCAGTGTGTCTCTCTCCTCCTCCTCTCTGTCCTCTGGTGTCCAGGCAGTGTGTCTCTCTCCTCCTCCTCTCTGTCCTGTGGTGTCCAGTGGGTCAGTATTAGTGGGCTACACCCAGGTCACTCACTGCGAGTGTGATCTCAGCAGAGTCTCTGTGCTCTTGGGACACTTTACTCAGCTGTCTCTCTCTTTCTCTCCCTGTGCTGTCCCTCTCCTGCCCCCTCTCTCCCTCCAAGGACTCCAGCTGGAGGAGGTCCAATCACCACCTCCTGTGAGACAGAAGAAAAAGAAGGTGGGTAATGCTCTGATCCTCTTTTTACTCCTGTCCAGTGTCCAGTCAGTGTGTCTGTATGTACCCCTCTCTCTCAGTGCAGTGTTCATGTACTGGAGTGTCCAGTCAGTGTGTCTGTATGAACCCCCCTCTCTCTCTCAGTGCAGTGTTCATGTCCTGGAGTGTCCAGTCAGTGTGTCTGTATGAACCCCCCTCTCTCTCTCAGTGCAGTGTTCATGTACTGGAGTGTCCAGTCAGTGTGTGTGTATGAACCCGTCTCTCTCTCTCAGTGCAGTGTTCATGTACTGGAGTGTCCAGTCCGACTCTTAACGTGACTCTCCTGTCTCTGCTTCAGAAGCGCTGGTGGGTCTTTTTAAACTCCCTGAGCTGCGTGTTGGTGGAGACAGATGATCAGGATGAGCCGATGGAGGCGGTGGAGACCGTGGGTCAGGAGAGGAAGAGCGAGGGAGAGGAGGACCAGGCTGCCGGGAAGGACAAGAAGAAGAAGAGGAGGTGCAGGTGAGCAGACAGGGAGGCGCCGCCCTGTCGTGTCTGTGATTCAAGGAGGAGTCTCCTCTTGCTGTTTGATGTCATGGTGACGTCTGTGTCTGTGTCCCTCACACCTGCAATAACTATTCTTTCCAGGTTCCTTTCCTGGTTCTGTGCCTGCTAAGATCTGGACTGGATTGGACTGGTTCGGTGCTGAGGGACACCAGACGACTGGACTGGACAGTCCAGCTAAGATCTGGACTGGACTAGACTGGACTGGAGCTGAGGGACCCCAGACTGCGCTGGACCAGAGCTGAGGGACCCCAGACTGCGCTGGACCGGAGCTGAGGGACACCAGACTGCGCTGGACCGGAGCTGAGGGACACCAGACTGCGCTGGACCGGAGCTGAGGGACACCAGACTGTGCTGGACCGAAGCTGAGGGACCCTAGACTGGGCTGGACCGAAGCTGAGGGACACCAGACTGGACTGGACTGGAGCTGAGGGACACCAGACTGGACTGGACTGGAGCTGAGGGGCCCCAGACTGGACTGCACTGGAGCTGAGGGACACCAGACTGGACTGGACTGGAGCTGAGGGGCCCCAGACTGGACTGGACTGGAGCTGAGGGGCCCCAGACTGGACTGCACTGGAGCTGAGGGACACCAGACTGGACTGGACTGGAGCTGAGGGGCCCCAGACTGGACTGGACTGGAGCTGAGGGGCCCCAGACTGGACTGCACTGGAGCTGAGGGGCCCCAGACTGGACTGCACTGGAGCTGAGGGACCCCAGTCTGTGCTGGACCGAAGCTGAGGGACCCCAGTCTGTGCTGGACTGAAGCTGAGGGGCCACATTCTGGACTGGACTGAAGCTGAGGGGCCCCAGACTGGACTGAAGCTGCGGGGCCCCAGACCGGACTGGACTGAAACTGAGGGACCCCAGACCCCAGTCTGGACTGATGCTGAGGGACCCCAGACTGGACTGTGGAAAACTTTCACATTATCTCCACCTGAGTCCTCAGACCGTCTGCATGACCTTGTATTATTAAGTATTATTTTAAGGTCCTGTGATGATCGTAAGATGGGGGGGGGGGTCACTAAATAAACCCTTGACATTGATCTGTATTGTAATTTTTGTTCTTTTGTTAAGCATCAATAAAATTTTTAAAAAAAAAATCTGTTTAGCTTTTGTTTTTTTCCCTCCCCCCCCCCCCCGGAACAACGAACAGAGTCTGTCCTTCTCTTTCATCCCGGAGAGTTTGTGGTTGACGGATTGAGGCCGAGAGCCCTCGTCGTCGGCGTGCCACCAGTTGGCGGGGATATAGCAGGGGGGGCATCGTGTCCAATACTCCTTGTAACGAGACAGATTTCAAGCCACCTCCGTCTGAAGAGAAGGAAGTCGACCACGAAGTCCAGGGTGTCCTAGGAAGCTCTTTAGCCATCGTTTGCCCAGCAGCCATCTCACCCTGCAGCTCCCAGCTGGCAGCCCCCTCCCCACTGGAGCCCAGCAGGTGGGAGCTTGGTCAGTACCTGGAGGGGAGACTCCTGGGAAAAACTAAGATTGCTGCTGGGAGAGGTGTGAGTGGGGCCAGCAGGGGGCGCTCACCCTGCGGTCTGTGTGGGACCTGATGCCCCAGTATAGTGACGGGGATACTGGACTGTAAACAGGCGCCATCCTTCGGATGAGACGTCAAACCGAGGTCCTGACTCTCTGTGCTCATTTACAATCCCGGGGTGTTTCTGGAGAAGAGTAGGGGTGTTACCCCAGTGTCCTGGCCTGATTCCCCCCCTGGTCTTGTCCCATGATGGCCTCCTAATCACCCCCCCTCTCTGAACTGGCTCCATCCCTCTGCTCTCCTCCCCACTGAGAGCTGCTGTGTGCTGAGCGGACTGGAGCATCATCCAGGTGGGGGTGCACACTGGGGGGTCTGGAGGGGATCCCCCTGACCTGGGAAGAGCTCTGAGTGGAGTGTCCAGAACTGGACCGGGGACACAGACCCCATGGACTGACTGGACCGGGGACACAGACCTCTGGACTGACTGGACCGGGGACACAGACCCCATGGACTGACTGGACCGGGGACACAGACCCCATGGACTGACTGGACCGGGGACACAGACCCCGTGGACTGACTGGACCGGAGTCACAGACCCCGTGGACTGACTGGACCGGAGTCACAGACCCCCGGACTGACTGGACCGGAGTCACAGACCCCCGGACTGACTGGACCGGAGTCACAGACCCCCGGACTGACTGGACCGGAGTCACAGACCCCCGGACTGACTGGACCGGAGTCACAGACCCCCGGACTGACTGGACCAGGAACTGCCTGGGATAAATCAGTGAATCGATCTGTCAGATCAGCCAACCCTCTGACAACCCAGCAAGCAATTAGATCAGTCAAAAATCAAGTTAGTTAATGAACAAGTTAGTTGAGTTAGTCAATGATCAATTAATCAGTCTGGGCTGTCAAATGATTTTTTAAAAGCTCTCCCTGCAAAACCAAAGTCAGCTCTCCCACTGGTTTCTGGAGCTGGTGCTGAACTAACGTCTTTCATTCATTCCCAGACTTAACAACATCCAGCACCACCACTCCTGCTCCCACAAGTCACAGTGAGTATGGCTGGAACACCACTTCAAGGGTGTGCACTGGGAACACTGGGTATCCTCTGAACACTGGGCGTGCACTGGGAACACTGGGTATCCACTGAACACTAGGCACTAGGGAACACTGGGCCAGGATGGCTTTGCTGTACCTAATCAAACTCTGTTTCTCTTTCAGACTTTAATAAAAACAGCGCTAATTGTTCAGGTGAGAAAGTATATAACTTCATTAAGGGTCTCCGACCTCTATATGAATTAAAAATAAATTATATGCTGTTTAAAGGGGACAGCGGGGGCTGAAGTAGACAGGATGGCTGTGCAGGGCGTCATCAAACTCTGTTTCTCTTTCAGATTGTGATGCATGTTGCACTGATTGTTCAGGTGAAAAAGTATATAACTTCATTAAGGGTCTCCAGCCTCTACATAAATGAGGAATAAAAGATACGTTGTTTGCACATTGGTTAAAGGGGACAGAAAGGATGCCTTTGTTGTTCCCTGATGTCGTGGGCAGAGCCCAGACACAATTATCCCTAAGTGATACTCACAATACTACATCATGCTTGTGTTACATAACGCTCATATTACATTACATTTGTATTTCCTTCAGAAAAACGCAGGACAGGTTGGTGGAGACCTATTAAGGGTTTCTGAAGTCTACACTGGGCAGGTCAAACTCTTGCTCAAGATGTCCTCTTCGACAGGAAGCAGGGCCTGTGCAAACTGCAATGACCCAAAAGTACGACCTTTATTAAAAATGGCTAATGACGGTAGCTAGCGATTGTTAAACAAGGTAACAGATATAGAAGACAGACAAAAAAAAACACCCTAGATCAGAGAAGGAATGCTTTCCCCTCTGGGTAAGAAAGGCCGACTGCATTTCCGGGGGAGGAAAGCTGCTTTAGAGGAAACACCGGAGAAGCAGAACTCAAACACTGGGAACACTGGGTATCCTCTGAACACTGGGCATGCACTGGGAACACTGGGTATCCACTGAACACTAGGCGTGCACTGGGAACACTGGGTATCCACTGAACACTGGGTGTGCACTGGGAACACTGGGTATCCTCTGAACACTGGGAGGGCACTGAGAACACTGGGTATCCTCTGAACACTGGGTATCCTCTGAACACTGGGTATCCTCTGAACACTAGGCGTGCACTGGGAACACTGGGTATCCTCTGAACACTAGGCGTGCACTGGGAACACTGGGTATCCACTGAACACTAGGCGTGCACTGGGAACACTGGGTATCCTCTGAACACTGGGTGTGCACTGAGAACACTGGGTATCCTCTGAACACTGGGTGTGCACTGTGAACACTGGGTATCCTCTGAACACTGGGTGTGCACTGGGAACACTGGGTATCCTCTGAACACTGGGAGTGCACCGAGAACACTAGGTATCGGTGTACAGATGCAGCCATTCAAAATGGGTGAGGTATTTCGCGGCATACCGCGACACGCCCACCGGGGTATCACGCGGTTCACGTGTGTCACGTGACTAACTATCCGGCGTCGCCTTGTAAAACCGCCAGGGGGAGCTTAACCTCTCATGTACAGCATTTGAGCCTTTAATTTTGAACTGTGTATTACAGCATGTTAATCATCAGTCATTAAAATGTTGGTATATTTTATGAAAGCTAGATTGCTCAGTTGGACAAAAGTACACAACCTACCTTTATCAGAAATATTTATGCATCAAAGCCTTTACTGAAGATATTACTAATAGTATTAATAATGGATGACTTTGGACAAGCTGTATACTCAAAGTATAATTTCTTTAGCACATTTGTACAAGCACTTGGAATCTGTCCAAGCCATACTTTGTCAGGCATTTTGTTTTACTTCAACGGGCATAAAACCTTCCTTGCTTTTAACAGGGCGTTTCATAATTTCTAACTACGAAAATGATTTAAAATGCGACACCTATCATTCAACTAGAGCTTAAAATATCACAAGGATCCTCAAGAGCACAGCAAAGAGTGTATTAAAAGACACTTGTATTTATCAACGCTTTCTTTTCTTATGGAACCACTTCAGAGGGGTGTTCCAGGAATCGGCACTTTAAAGAAAAAAATACACACCAGTAATCCATTTCTCCCTAAACATTGTAAGCTTCGAAGTCTTTAACTAACGTGATACCGGAGTCAACAAGCATACTTTTAGAATTTGATTAAAAGGGAATATAATATGGAATCGCGTATCTCGAGAATTTAATAACGGTATGATTATATCCGTGTACTGCGGCAGGGCTGTGTAGGGCTGTTTCCCCTGCCTGTTCATGCGAGCTGTCTTGTAGCCTACTGGTCTATGTGCGTGACTACCAACTGGCAGGTTGTGTGTTCAAATCCAGCTGGTGCTGGACTTTTCATTTTTATTTATTTATTTTTTAATCGCATAACATAAACATATTACCGTATGCAAACTGTACTGTATACAGTATGTATATGTATATTTAATGTCTTAACTGTACCCGTTTAAGTATTGAATATTCATATCTAATTTTACCACTGAAGGGAAATCTTAGTAGCTGAGCATAAAAAAATAGGAGCATACTGTAACGCGTGTGAAGGCCATAAACGGTATTAATTTTGGAACATAAACATACAGTATATGGCTGGTCTCGGTACTTTAAAGAAAACATACACGAAACATGGTTTCATTATGAGCAGAATCGGTCTTGAGATATTTTTAACTTGATTTACAGTATTTGAGAGGTATGTCTTAACACCGATACTACAGTGCTTAAGTACTGCTCACGTATATGTTTCAAGGTTTATATTATGCATTTCATACGGTCAAATTACTTTTGAGCAACTAATAAGAACCGCAAAACGATATGCGTTTTCGTTTCGTTTTGTGCTGGGACCCGTGGATTGATTAGAGATATCAAGTACATACAAGTCATTTTTTAAATGTTGTAGTTTGTCTTGAAAAAATGTTACGAGTACATCATCTATCAACAATTACACAGGTTATGTTTCCATATTGCGGATTTTGGTTACGTAATATTATTTTCTAGATTTCACGTTGTGAATATGATGGGATGTCTGATGGGATGTTTCTAAAAATCCATCCTCTGTAAAACGTCTTCTCTAGTTGTCCTGCATATGTATTCGCTAATGAAGCTGTGTGTTCTGAGCCTGGATCTCTACATTTCTGTATGAACCAGCTTAGAGGGCTAAAGACAGCTTGTGTTTAAATTGAGTGTAAGGCAATTTATGCTTCTAAAGTCATGGTCAGCATTTATTTTTGTACTGTGCTGTAAACTTGTTCTGTGCTAAGTCACATTATTTTATAGCGTTTTTATAGCGTTATCAAATACGGTGTTACTGTAGTTTACCGAGTCCCATGTCACATGGTCTGTGATTGAAACCTGTAAAACCGGTTTAATTCGTCACAGCCAGCACTCTTTAGGTGTGAGGGTCTTCTGCTCAGAATGAAACGCTAAAATGTTTGTGTATATTCTAATGGTAGTGGGGGCAGGGTGTGTGGGAACAGGTTTGGTTGAAATTGCATTGGAGATCTATGTTCTTCACACCTGAAACATTTTCTCTGAAAGCATTTTCTTCGCAGTTTAACCGATCTTGTTACAGCATGTTACAGTTTACTATTATTAACCATATTAATTTTAAGTGCTTAATGTAAAATCTTGTAAAAATATATTTTCATTGTTCAAATATACATTAAGTCTGACTATCATATAATAAGTTAAATACAAAACTAAAGAAAAAATATGGTTAAATATAATTCAAAATATTTTGCTAACAATGTTAACTGTTTATGAATAATAAAATGTATTAACTAAGGAGTAGGATGGCACAGTTGTTAGTATGTTTTTTGTTTTGTTTCTTTTTCATAAATACAACAGTAGTACCTGATGTCTCAGTGGCTTTCAAAATTAAATTATGCATGCAAACCTGTGAACTAGAAAGTTAACTAAGATATCCATCCATTATATTCCATAATATCCATGAAATATATGGCGCTGAAATATGTGTGACGCAGTGGTGGTCTGGCACGGTGAGGTGCGCTGGCAGCTGTGTGATGCAGTGGTGGCCTGGCACGGTGAGGTGCGCTGGCAGCTGTGTGATGCAGTGGTGGCCGGGCACGGTGAGTTGCGCTGGCAGCTGTGTGGTTTGACGCAGCTGGTGGCATGGCACGGTGAAGTGCGCTGGCAGCTGTGTGATGCAGTGGTGGTCTGGCACGGTGAGGTGCGCTGGCAGCTGTGTGATGCAGTGGTGGCCTGGCACGGTGAGGTGCGCTGGCAGCTGTGTGGTGTGACGCAGTGGTGGAAATGTTCACCATGTTTCACCATGCTGAAAATGTTTGTACCAGACTTTTTTGAGGCCTGTTTAATTGTGTCTGAAGTCTGATGTTGTAAATTTTATTGTTAAAAAGATCCATTAAAATGTCACTACTGAAGTTAGCTGGTACTGTTGGTATTGTAAGTGGCAAGTAGAGCTCATATTTTAGATTTTGTGTAGTTGCTAGCTGAACTGTGTGTTGGATGCACATGAATATATTCATTATATGCCAGCGCACCTCACCGTGCCAGGCCACTACTGCGTCACATAGCTGCAAGCGCACCTCACCGTGCCAGGCCACCACTGCATCACACAGCTGCCAGCGCACCTCACCGTGCCAGGCCACCACTGCGTCACAACACACAGCTGCCAGTGCACCTCTACATACCCGACCACCACTGCGTCACACAGCTGCAAGCGCACCTCACTGTGCCAGGCCACCACTGCATCATACAGCTGCCAGGGCACCTCACCGTGTCAGGCCACCACTGCGTAACACCACATAGCTGCCAGCGCACCTCACCATGCCAGGCCATCACTGAGTCAGAGATTAAATAAAACCTCACTCGCACCAAACAAATTTATATTTCTAAATATCACAACATGATCGGATTTAAGTCATTTTAATAACAATGAATAGTCACCTAGGCACTACAATATAAACATTTATATTGATTTAAATAACGTTTTGATTTAAATCGCAAATGCGGGTTTAAATATATGTGTTTTTTGATTCACAATCAGACAAATGCCACATAAATTGATATCTTTGTCTTCTAAGTATCTTAATAAACTTTCAGCATAGCTTTCTCCCCGTTTAGATTTATTTTGGGATCAAAAGTGGAAAGATTAGATTGTAATCGTTTTTATTTTTTAAATACATTTTAGAAAAGTGTAATCTATACTAAAAAGCTGTACACCACCTGCTATAAAGATACATATTGTAATACTTTCGGGTTCGGATAGGACAGACACAAGAACTCAGACTTGCGGAGTTAAAGCAAAATAAAGCCTTGATTTTATATATCACCTTTAAAAGTGGCATCTCAAAGCAAAGTAAATACCCAACACTGATTGTACCCATCTGTCATGCTAATAAAGCAGCTTGAATTAAATTGAGAGGGGGGGGGGTATATTTGCTTTGTGTATAAAGTACATTGTGAATGTTTTCACAGCCTTCACTTTGTCGTTTTTATGCCATTTTTTGACCACGCACGAATATTCCTATGTCCGTATCTTCGCAAGGGAATCAGTGTGAATTTTAATACTAATTAAATGACCGCGGGCACTTTCCACCCCCTCTACATTCTCAGAGTAGAACAGACTAATCTTCTAATGAAAGACGGTCCACCCCCCACGGACAGGAAAAGTGCCCACAGGCACTTAAACTTAATATGGTCAGTAACAGTAAACAGTAACATGGTCAGAAGGAGCACGTACAAACGTTTCCGAAATAACCACATGTAAGACTCTGATGCTTAAAATGTTTAGGGAGAAAGTGGAATACTGGTGTGTATTTTTTCTTTAAACTACCAATACCAGCCATATACAGTCTGTAACGTAGGGATTTCTATATGTCTTTATTTAGTGGTTACATTAGTGACAAAGGCTAAACTTTTAGCTTCAGTAACGTGTACATATCTCCCCTTTTTATAAAACGACTTGGTTGAAAACTGTTCCAGAGCCACTGTTGTTTCATCAGTGAAAAGTACATCATGAAATGCCTCTCCCTGTTCAATCCACTGGAAAAAAGAAAAGGAGCATAAAGCTTCTGATGGTCATAAACGATATTCATTTAGGAGCAGCATCAGAGGTATGTTTTTAACTGCACTGCATTGGAGAGAATACCATAGTGTGTTTTTTTTTTTTACTCCCTGGCGGAAACTGGCTTCAAGAAGAATCAGTATGGCTCAGAGATTAAATAACACTTCACAGACATTAACGAAGAGCATAACGCGTGTACTGTATACACTGCAAGTACAACCCCCCTCTCTGCAGGAGTGCTGGCTGTGACGAATTGAACCGGTTTCACGGGTAGGAGGCGAGATTTCCAGCGAAAGACACCTCCCCCCCTCAAAAACCCAGTAAGTACAGTACTTACTAGTTAAAGGCTAGGCTCCCGACTACGGTGAAAGGAACCCTTCTTTCATTAGAAGACAATGAACATATTTTAGCCCTGAATGAATTAATAGCAAACATGGTTTACATAAAAGACATTTTTCCAAGAAAGTTTAGCCTTTGTCACTAATGAAACCACTAAATAAAGACATAAATATAAAAATCTTAAGATTTTTAAAATACATGACTTTGCTAAAATTTATTTGAAAATAAAAACAATTACAACCGCCAGGGGAGAGAGAGAACAGGGGAGGGATGTTGGTTTTGCATAAGGGGTGGGGCTATGGAAATTAGGTCTGTTTGGGAATGTGTAGTTACATGTTCTGGCTGTTTGTGAATTATCGTTGTTGAGTATGGAGTGTTGAGGTATTGATTTTGTGTAATGCTTTATGTTGAAAATTTAGGTGGATTTTGTTTATGATAAAGAGGATAAACTGGGATGGGAGGAGGGTTTGGTTTTGCATAAGGGGCGGGATTATGATAATTGGTGGAATTTGCGAGAGTAAAATGGTTTGATATATTTGATTTTGTATTGTGGTTGTTATCTATGTTTTTGGTTGGTATTATGTTTATATGGTTGTTTTTGTTGGTTGGTTGTTATTATGGTTATTAATAATATGATCTATAGTTGAAATCTGAGCCTAAATAAAAAGAAAAAGCAAGTGATTAGGTTTATGAGCAATCTAATTACTTATTCGTTTAAAACGCTATATAAAATAAAGTTTATGATTAATTTGCTGGACAGAGCGGTGAACATTATTATGCATAAGACAAAGATAACGATCCTGATCAGTTTAGAAATCTGTGTACGCTGTAAGGTTTTAACTTCTTAAACTTTTAAAATACACGTTTTGAATAGAAAGAAATCCTCTTCCTGGTACAGTATGTATAGCAAACCAGCACGTCTTTTTTCTCCAATCAGAGGGGTGTCAGATGGTGTCAGCCAATCACCATTCTGAAGCCCTACCATAATCTCTGGTATGGGGAGACCCCAGAATTCTGTCCCATAGTTTAGACAGATGATAGATACTTTTATTGATCCCGTGAGGGGAATAAAGTAAATCATTTTCATTTTAGGGAATTATTAAACGCTCGGTTAAAAGCAAAGGAGATTGTCTGTTATAGTGGACATAAAAACAAGAGTTCGCTGGCATTATATCCTGGAAGACACAGACCGGCGCCAGACCGGTAAATGCTTGATGAACTAGGGATTGGACAGTTTCCAAGCGCTTGTACAATCAATGGAAATGTTCAAATAAATGTGCAAAAGAAATAAACAAAATAATCATTTATTTCTTTATCATATTGGGAAGCTAATGTCCTCTCTTTGCTAGTTAGTGGCTGTGTTTCTGCGTTGGGTAGCAACGGGTGACTGTTCTCAGGCGGAAGATGTAAACAGCTTAATGTTCGTGTTAAATAATTTTTTTAAATTAAAATTCATTCTATACAGCAATCGCATATTTGGGTACCGTTTCATAAAACTTTCATGCTTAAAATGTTTAGGGAGAAATGGAAGACTGGTGTGTATTTTTTCTTTAAACTACCAAGACCAGCCATACACAGTACAGTTTACATACATACAGTAATGTTTATGTTCCTAAATTAATATCGTTTATGACCTTCAGATGCGTTATGCTCCTCTTCTTTTTATGCTCAGCTACTAAAATTTCCCTTTAGTGGTAAAATCCATATAAATATTCAAAACTAAGCGGATTAAAATGTGCACAGTAAAGACATTAAATGATTAAATCTTTGCACTACCAACCAATGCACCACGAGTGCCCATGTCGGTCATTTTGGCCAGCCAATCACTTGCCCTGCGGTGCCCTCCGGTGCCCCGCGGTGGCTTGTGGGTAGGTTACTGTACCGCGGGTTTTTACCGCGCATTTTGAATGGCTGCATCTGTATCTGATCTCCTCCATGAGGACTCCTTCACCGTCCTGACTCTCCCCTGTGTCTCTGATCCGGTCTCTGTCTGTCTGTGGCTCTTCTGTGAGTTTGACCTTGAGAGATCTGTAATGCGGAGTTCTCACTGGAGCAGTCCGATATGATGGTCAATAAAAGGTCCAGCAAAGTCAAAGCGGGTCGCCTGTATTCATGAAGTTTGTGGGTTTTAATGGATCCGGCCTGAGCAAGCCTGGTTCAGTTAGCAAACGGGCGGCCCACGATCGGCTTTCAACTCATTTCACAACTGCGGTCTCTCACCCTGTGTTTTGGGTTGTTTCAGAACGCCTGGAGAAAACGGACTCCGACTACTGCCTGGCGCAAACCCCACTCCCAGCCGGTAACGGTGAGATCCGAAGACCTTTTAGAACAGGACTTGTAAATATTCCCATTCCATCGTCGTCAGAAGTATGAAGTGGCTCTGCGGGTTTTTTTAAAAAACCCAGCGACGCCGAATTGTCTTCACCCGCAGCAGAGCAGGTCAAGGTTTATCCCTGCGCTGGAAGGACAGGAAAAGAGACGCGGCGTTTCGGCCGCGGAGCCTCCTTCGGGCGCGTGAAGCCGGAAAAGACCACAGTCGAAATGTCGCGTCTCTTTCCCCTCTCTCTCGGCCGCGTGGAACGATCCCGAACCTGCTGCCTCTGCGGCCTGCGGGTGGCCGACACGGCCCCCTCCCTGACCGTTATCTCTACCTGCCGCGCGTCTTCAGCGACGCTTCCCTGACCGTTATCTCTCTTTCAGGAACCGCGGCAACACAGGAATTCCACTACTCCGTGATCCAGGATCCCGGGCCCGCGGGCGGAAGTAGGTTTTGCCTTCTCGCATGTAAGGGCTCGCAGGGCTCAAACGGCAGCGGCGGGGGGCGGCGAGACGCCTGTGGTGCGCGGGCTTGCTAGGTCAGTGCGAGGTGAAGTCGGGGCAGAGCCCCTGGACCACAGCCCCACCACCGGGAGCTCTGCTAAGTGGTGGGTTGGGCAATCATTACTGGATACGAGTGTCAAGTGTCGACACGAGTGTGAGCAGCGTCGTTTCGAGTGTGAACGGTGTCGACACGAGTCCTGTTGTTCAGTACAGTGTCAATACGAGTGTGAACAGTGAGTCCTGTTGGTCAGTACAGTGTCAATACGAATGCGAACAGTGTCGACACGAGTGTGAACAGTGAGTCCTGTTGATCAATAAAGTATCAATAGAAGTGTGAACGGTGAGTCCTCTTATCTGTACAGTGTCAATACGAGTGTGAACAATGAGTCCTGTTGTTCAGCAAAGTGTCAATACGAGTGTGAACGGTGAGTCCTGTTGATCAAAAAAGTATCAATATGAGTGTGAACAGTGAGTCCTGTTGTTCAGTACAGTGTCAATACGAGTGTGAACAGTGAGTCCGGTTCTGTACAGTGTTAACTCATTGAATTCCTTCTTGCTCTGCACAGTGTTAACGGGTGAGAACACGTGTTTTATTCTTTGCAGAATTAAAACAGACAGATACTGCTGTTGAATACTCCACAGTCAACAAACCCCGAGCCGCACAAAGTGAGGATCTTTTACTTCTATCTATTAAACTAGCAGAAATAAAACATCACGATAACTTCTTGCTGCTCTGTCCAGTTTTAACACAAGTGTGAACATTTGTAATAATAGTGAGTCCTGCTGTTGTGTACAGCGTGAATACAAGCGTGAACAGTGAGTCCTGTCGTCTGTACAGTGTCAATACGCCTGTGAACAGTGAGTCCTGTTGTCTGTACAGTGTCAATACGAGTGTGAACAGTGAGCCCTGTTGTTCAGTATGGTGTTAATGTAAGTCTTATCCTGTATAGTATAAGTTAACATAAGTATTGACCTGTATCCTGTTCTCTACAGACATCACACTACCCAACAGTGATGTGGAGTACGCCACCGTCAACAAACCGAGAGCAGCACAAAATGAGGACTTTTTTAACTCTTTACCACAGTATAAAACCCACAGGAGTAATGAGAATGACACTAAAAACAACAACACTGATAGTGAACAAAAGATTTTGAGCAATACACATTCTAGTCAGATTTAAATACCCACAGACCTGACCGTTGGAAGTTGTAAAAAAATGCAAATTATTTTTTTTCTGCGTGCAGGTTTTCTAAGAACTGAAGAAAGGTTAAAAACGAGAGAACGCCATTCGGTTTTTCAAGCCTGTCTGGTAGTTAGTGATTAATTGGACCCATGATTTCATCCTCCTGTATCTGCAGAGAAGCCAGGGTATCGGCATCAACAACAAGGCTGGGCAGCTTGTTCCCCACCCGCCTCTGTGTAAAGACGCGTCACCCATTCTTGGTTTTATTTTCACCTTTCACTATACGTGAAGAATTCCAAAAGGTGCACAAATGCTCTGGAGCTATTCTGTGGTTCGGCGATGTCTCTGGAGCCTTTTGTCACAGTGTGCAACTTCCCCATGTGTCTCCCCGAACACAGGGTCTGACTGAAGGGGCACTGACCTGCAGGAATGGGAGGAGACCGAGCTGGGACGGTTCTGCCACGTCAGCGAAACTCTGGACCCCGACTTCATCTGCCAAAGAAACAGCAGCGTCAATTAACTCAGCCAGCGAGTTCAACTGTCGCCTCCCTTCTCTCCATCTCTGTGTGTCCCATCTCTTCATAACCCGTCTCCTATCAATCCTACTGTGTTTCATTTACTCTTCCTCACTCTGTCTCCTGTCCGGTTGTCTGCACTTAAAACTGAGGTATTTCCTGTGATTTCCTCTCTCTCGCTGTGTCTCCTGTCCTGTGGGTTTGTTACTGAGGGATTCTCTTTGATCTCTTCTCTCTCGCTGTGTCTCCTGTCCTGTGGGTTTGTTACTGAGGGATTCTCTGTGATCTCCTCTCTCTCTCACTGTGTCTCCTGTCCTGTGTGTAAGTATGTTTGTTACTGAGGTATTTCCTGTGATCTCCTCTCTCTCACTGTGTCTCCTGTTCTTCAGTGTTTTAATCCTCTTAAATAATTTAGCTCATTCCTCTCTCACTCACTGCGACTCCTATCCATTCTGTGTTCAGTTCCTCTGACTTGCCTCTTGCATCAGCGCTAGCAATATCATGCATCTATTTAATTTAAAATTATTGATCTGTCACCTTGATAGTTCGATCTCTGCTACAGTTAGCATAGATGGCACAATTAAAAGGACGATGAGCTCAACATCTGTGCGCATCTAATTAACTGAACCGTACAGAACATCCTGCCTCAGCTAGTCTCTCGCTGGCGGGGTCGCCCATTGGCTAGGCCACGTCTCCAGGCAATTCTGCGGACTGGACACTGCGGGAGGGTGGGGCTGTGTTTCCGCACGAACGCCTGAAATCACTCAGGATCTCCAGAGAGACTCCTGTAGCCTTACAGCATCACAGTCACAGGCCTCAGCATTGCAACTGTATAATATCAAACGCCCAGACACCCTGAGGTGAGGCCGACCAGTCTGAAGTATTACCTGTAAACACCAGGCACACTGGAACCTGACTTCATCGTCCACTTAGCGCAGAGGTGGGGCGGACAGTCAGTTTTCTGGGGAGAAAAAAAACAACACCAGGAATTTAGCATACTGAAAGGATCATGGAGTGATGATCTGGCTGAACCCGCTTGGCTGAGGGCTCCTGGCCAGAGGACGAGGAGGCTGGGACCTCCCCTGCGCAGCGAGGAGGAGTGACCAGGGGGGGCAGCTACACAGGTGGAGACGGGGTGGGAGAGGGACGCGAGGGAGAGAGGGGGATCACGTGCAGTATTAACAGTGTTTCAGGAGAGGAGTCAGGAGTGATTGCTAAAATATCGACAGCCGAGTCTGACCGAACTAGGGTGTGGCCATCCCTCTCGAACTTTCATCACAAACTCCTGTCTTCCTGCGGTGTCTCTGAGGAAGCTACCATTTTTCACTGGCTAATAAGAGGTGGAAGAGGTGTTAGTGGGACAGCAGGGGGGCGCTCACCCTGCGGTCTGATACCCCAGTATAGTGACGGGGGACACTATACTGTAAACAGGCGCCGTCCTTCGGATGAGACGTAAAACCGAGGTCCTGACTCTCTGTGGTCATTAAAAATCCCAGGGCGTCTCTCGAAAAGAGTAGGGGTGTAACCCAGGCGTCCTGGACAAATTTCCCATTGGCCCTTACCAATCACGGCCTCCTAATAACCCCCCTCTCTGAACTGGCTTCATCTCTCTGCTCTCCACCCCACTGAGAGCTGGTGTGTGGGGAGCGTTCTGGCGCACTATGGCTGCCGTCGCATCATCCAGGTGGGGGCTGTACATTGGTGGCGGTAGAGGGATACCCCATTCCCTGTGCAGCGCATTGAGTGGGGTGTCCAGAAAAGCGCTATATAAGTGTTAGCAATTATATAGCTCAGCCCCTCAGTAGTTGAGATCTCTGTTATACCCATCTAGAAACATGCAATCAGCATGTTATTGCTGAAGCAATAGTCACAACATTATTCCACACCTGGGTGAGAGGCGGGTTATGATGACAGTCATGCTTTCTACACCTTATACTGAGCTCAGAAATGGACCGGGCGGACATCTCTCGAGCAGATCCCTCCGCGTATAAGAAAGGCAACTTGTCTCAGCAAAAATACCACGGATTCACATCCAAAATATGATAAAAAGGCAAAAACCCCACACTTGGAATGCAAACGTACCCTACAAAGGAAACACGGTTTTAAAACCAACTTGATTTTCCCCTGGAGAAACCTTTTTATGGACACATCACATCTATTACACATGTATAACTAAATATAAAGATAAAACTTAATATAAGAAGTCATGACACATCACACATGACAAAGTCTGGTCCAGAATAAACAGTTTACACTGACCCACCTTTATTTACCCTGGTCACTCACTTCTATTAACTGTTTAATTGGGTAACAAATGAATATTTGTTTCAATTTGGGATCTACACCTGGGAGCCCTGAAATGTTGGCCAGAGGGGAGAAGCTGATATTCAGACGTGAGAATATATTATGATGTTGTTTTTCACCTGTCTAATTAAAGCTTGTTCAAAAATGATCTGATTATAGGACACACGAGTTTATAATCATACTCATTCCACTTTTTAACCCCGTATATATGCACAATATGAAACGTATATACACTAAATCTCACGTGTGACTCCCATAACATACATTTCTTTACGAAAATTAGGAACACTTATTACAATTATCAACCCCCCATGACGAGGCAATATATCATACCTTTGTGTCTTTGTGGGTTCAAAGTTCTGTCCTGTCGTTTCACACGTAATGTTTTGGTAGTTATCTCAATTTTCCTTTGCAATTATCTCCAAGATCATCATCAACTTTTTGTAAAACGCTATGCACAACTGATATTTAAAGAAAGTCCTGTACCAAAAGGTCTTCGTAGGGAAAGACAACTTTTTTTTCCTTACGTCAGTCGCTACACGGTTACTCTTAAAATCCATTCATCGCCTTTAAAAAAAAAGTTTCGTTTTTTATTGTGGTTCACTGACATTTCTGTCACAATTCTGAGGGACCCCAAATAAAATTCACTGGCCGGTATAAAGACGCCGGCGAGGTTAAGACAGGTATCGAGACACCTGCGTATCTAACGGACGTTTAAAATAAAAAAAAATGGCGTGTAATGTTGCGAAGGGCTACTGTTTTTTTATAGTTTGTCGATTGTAAGGGACGTGGGCCGCGACAGAAATACTGGTCGGGGTGGAAAAAGGTTTATTGATGGTTTATTGTACCGCAACGGTCACAATTGACTCACCAGCAAAGATGGCGCCGAGGCCACATCGACTCCCTCCCGCCCTGCCTCGCACCGAAGCTCGAGCTGCGGAGCGCGACGCTGAACCGCCGGTCCGCGGGCGCGGGCGCGGGCGCCGGACATAGACGTCATAACCCATTCCGAGGCGCAGGAATTATAGATCACTGTAGTTTCTTCTGGACCCGGGTTAGGGACAGTGTGCCCTCCGTGAGAGTCTTCTGAGGAAGCCAGTGTCTCATGGGTGTCCAGGCTGGGTACCATCTGTCCATCACAGGACACACAGACACACACACTCACACACCCTGGACAGGACACCAGTCCATCACAGGACACACACACACACTCACACACCCTGGATAGGACAACAGTCCATCTCAGGACACACACACACCAGGTCCAGTTTTCCCAGAAGCCAATTAGCCCAAAAGCCTGTCTTTGGACCCGGAGAACACAGGGAGAACATGCAGACTCCACACAGACAGTCCCCCCCACCCCCCCCCGGGTCCAGACCCGAGCCCGGAGCCCCCCTGCGCTGAACCCCTCCGTACAGACGGCCGCACACAGCTCCGTTGTTCCCGATTCCCGAGGTGATCTGTTAAAAGAAGCCGGTGTGTTGCCTCCAGGTGAGGCCCGCGGCCCGACGCCGGTGGTGGCGGTGGTGGCGGCGGCAGAGAACGCGGCGCCGGTGCCGACGACGAGCGGGGCGCCCCCCCCCCCGTGAGCCCCTCGACGTCGGGGCCGCGGCCCGCCCCAGCGACAGCGCCCCCCGATCCGGCAGGCGGCCGGTCTCCCGCAGGGAGAAGACGATGAAGCAGCTGGGGAAAGTGTCTTCCGTCCGAGGTAGGAGCAGCAGGGCTGGGCGTTTTGTTGGAGCGAAGTCCCCCTCCAGATAACCCATGAACCCCGTCTCTACTGTCACTCCAGTCAGGACAGGAGGCTCTACTGTACACAGAGGGTGGTGGAGGTGGGGAACAAACCGCCCAGCCCTGTGGTTGAAGCCGATACCCTGGCTTCTCTCCAGACACAGCTGGCTGAGTTCCTCCAGTCAGGACAGGGGGCTCTACTGTACACAGAGGGTGGCGGGGGTGTGGAACAACTCCTTTGTTCGGGGCCTTGGGGCATTCTTGTTGTGAAAGGCGCTATATAAAAAAAACTTACAGGTTTGGGTTTTTCGGAGATCTTTTCAGAGATCTTGTCTGACGTGCCCGTTTCAAAAACGTAACGACACTCCTCACGCCCGAGCGCCGCCGGTCTGTGACGTAACGTATCCTTACACAACCATGACGGTTTCATCATGGACAGCACGAAAGCCCGAAAAGTGGTCGACGTTTTAATTTGGCAACGCCACGATGGATCCCAGTTTTTTTTTTATTTTGGAGGCCAAAGAGGACAAAAAAGGAAACGTCCGGAGTGGATCGATGGTCATCTCTGCAGTTGTTCTGATGTTCTGGAAAAAAACAAACAAAAAAAAACGGCTCGCTTGCCCGGTCGTGTAGTGTTTCCACACCCCATGCAAATCAACTTCTCTTCGCCCCCGGGGGCTCGTCGCCCGCCGCACCCCTCTCACGTGATAGGGGCTTCCCCCGGCTGTGACGTACTTACCCTACCCGCTTCGGCTAACGTCATACCGAAGGTCGCGCTTCGGGCCGCGGCGATGTTGACGGACTGTCTTGTAGCTGATAAGGGTTTAAATTTCGACTTAAGGAGTTGGCCATCGTTATATTTCGCGAGATATAATACAGGGGGAAAAAGAACATTTACATTTATCAATCTACTAGTAATACTGGGTGGATGTCACGTTCCCCAAAGTTCAGTGCCTCTCTCTAATAAAGTAGAAACGCGACATTAAACTCCGTTCGAAACGGGAGAAATCACCAGGACACGATACAACTGACGTCCGGAAAAGAAAAAAAGAACTCCTATTCCCATTTGTAATGACCCCGTCGTGTTTTTCCCGGTGTACGCTTCTCTTTCGGAGACCGTTTCTCTCTGGTGTTGTTTTGCTGTTGGAATAAATGCCGAGGTGACCCTTCTGTGTGGAGTCTGCGTGTTCTCTCCAGCGGGTCGTTTCCTCCACCGCAGGGGCTGGTCGAACCGGGGTCTCCCAATCGTCACAGAAGTGTGTGTCGTTTTGGGTGGTGGGGGGGGGTGCATCGGGGATACTGCGCCCCGAGGGGGTGGCCTCTCACCTTACTACGGACGATGGGAGAAGACCTGTACCTTCACGAGTCCGGGTTGTGAAAACTTCTTATATTAATAATTAATAAGTCTGGACTATCCACTCAGAGCTCCTCCCAGGTCAGGGGGATCCCCTCCAGCCCCCCCTGGATGATGATCCAGTCCGCTCAGCACACAGCAGCTCTCAGTGGGGAGGAGAGCAGAGGGATGGAGCCAGTTCAGAGAGGGGGGTGATAAGGAGGCCATGATGGGTCAAGACCAGGGGGGGAATCAGGCCAGGACACTGGGGTAACACCCCTACTCTTCTCCAGAGACACCCCGGGATTGTTAATGAGCACAGAGAGTCAGGACCTTGGTTTGACCTCCCATCCGAAGGACGGCGCCTGTTTACAGTCCAGTGTCCCCCGTCACTATACTGGGGCATCAGGACCCACACAGACCGCAGGGTGAGAGCGCCCCCTGCTGGCCCCACTCACACCTCTCCCAGCAGCAACCTTGGGGGGGGGAGTGAAAAAACCAAAAGCTAAACAGATTTTTTTTTAAAACATTTTATTGATGCTTTACAAAAGTCCAGTCCAGTCTGGTGTCCCTCAGCTCCAGTCCAGTCCAGTCTGGGGCCCCTCAGCTCCAGTCCAGTCTGGTGTCCCTCAGCTCCAGTGCAGTCCAGACTGGGGTCCCTCAGCTCCAGTGCAGTCCAGACTGGGGTCCCTCAGCTTCAGTCCAGCACAGTCTGGGGTCCCTCAGCTTCGGTCCAGCACAGACTGGGGTCCCTCAGCTTCGGTCCAGCACAGACTTGGGTCCCTCAGCTTCGGTCCAGCACAGTCTGGTGTCCCTCAGCTTCGGCCCAGCACAGACTAGGGTCCCTCAGCTTCGGTCCAGCACAGACTGGGGTCCCTCAGCTTCGGTCCAGCACAGACTGGGGTCCCTCAGCTTCGGTCCAGTCCAGTCTGGGGTCCCTCAGCTTCAGTCCAGCACAGTCTGGGGTCCCTCAGCTTCGGTCCAGCACAGACTGGGGTCCCTCAGCTTCAGTCCAGTCCAGTCTGGGGTCCCTCAGCTTCAGTCCAGCACAGTCTGGGGTCCCTCAGCTTCGGTCCAGCACAGACTTGGGTCCCTCAGCTTCGGTCCAGCACAGTCTGGTACCCCTCAGCTTCGGCCCAGCACAGACTTGGGTCCCTCAGCTTCGGTCCAGCACAGACTGGGGTCCCTCAGCTTCGGTCCAGCACAGTCTGGGGTCCCTCAGCTTCAGTCCAGACTGGGGTCCCTCAGCTTCGGTCCAGCACAGTCTGGGGTCCCTCAGCTCCAGTCCAGTCCAGTCTGGTGTCTCTCAGCTCCGGTCCAGTCCAGCCTATTGTCCCTAGGCTCCAGTCCAGTCGTCTGGTGTCCCTCAGCTCCGGTCCAGTCCAGTCCAGTCCAGTCCAGTCCAGTATAGTCCAGTCCAGATCTTATCAGGTACAGAACCAGGAAAGGAACCTGGAAAGAATATTGTTATTGCAGGTGTGAGGGACATAGACACAGACGTCACCATGACATCAAACAGCAAGAGGAGACTCCTCCTTGAATCACAGACACGACCGGGCCGCGTCCCCGTCTGCTCACCTGCACCTCCTCTTCCTCTTCTTGTCCTTCCCAGCAGCCTGCTCCTCCTCTCCCTCGCTCTTCCTCTCCTGAGCTACGGTATCCGTAGCCTCCATCGGCTCGTCCTGATCTTCTGTCTCCACCGACACGCAGCTCAGGGACTTTAAAAAGGCGCATCGGCGCTTCTGAAGCAGAGACAGGAGAGTCACGTTAAGAGTCGGACTGGACACTCCAGGACATGAACACTGCACTGAGAGAGAGAGGGGTTCATACAGACACACTGACTGGACACTCCAGTACATGAACACTGCACTGAGAGAGAGAGGGGTTCATACAGACACACTGACTGGACACTCCAGTACATGAACACTGCACTGAGAGAGAGAGGGGTTCATACAGACACACTGACTGGACACTCCAGTACATGAACACTGCACTGAGAGAGAGAGGGGTTCACACAGACACCCTGACTGACTGGACACTCCAGTACATGAACACTGCACTGAGAGAGAGAGGGGTTCATTCACACACACTGACTGGACACTGGACAGGAGTAAAGAGAGGATCAGAGCATTACCCACCTTCTTTTTCTTCTGTCTCACAGGAGGTGGTGATTGGACCTCCTCCAGCTGGAGTCCAAAGAGGGAGAGAGGGGGCAGGAGAGGGACAGCACAGGGAGAGAAAGAGAGAGACAGGTGAGTCAAGTGTCCCAAGAGCACAGAGACTCTGCTGAGATCACACTCGCAGTGAGCCTGGGTGTAGCCCACTAATACTGACCCACTGGAAACCACAGGACAGAGAGGAGGAGAGAGACACACTGAGGACAGAGAGGAGGAGGAGAGAGACACTGACAGACAGGGCTGAAAGAGAGAGAGACAGAGAGGCAGGGACAGGCAGACAGCAGGACGAGAGAGACACTGACAGACAGGGCTGAAAGAGAGAGAGACACTGAGACCCAGGGACAGACAAGACGGCAAAACTCCACCACAGACAGGACAGGGGGCAGGGTGGGACCAGGACTGACCTCCTTCCTCTCTCCTGCCGGAAGAGCTGTCTCCACCTCCTCTTCATCCTGCAAGTTAAGAGACAGGCTGAGAGAGAGACGGGCTGGCGGGACATCGGCGAACAGAGCTGAAGTCAGAGAGCAGAGGAGACAGGCCCAGCTGGGACAACGCAGGACAGACAGAGAGACAGACAGGGAGACACACGGAGAGACACAGGGAGAGAGACCCAGCTGGGACAACGCAGGACATACAGAGAGCAGGGAGACACACGGAGAGAGAGAGGAGGGAGGGAGACCTAGCTGGGACAACGCAGGACAGACAGAGAGACAGGCAGGGAGACACACGGAGAGACACAGGGAGAGAGACCTGGCTGGGACAACGCAGGACAGACAGAGAGCAGGGAGACACACGGAGAGACACAGGGAGAGAGGCCCAGCTGGGACAACGCAGGACAGACAGAGAGCAGGGAGACACACGGAGAGACACAGGGAGAGAGACCCAGCTGGGACAACGCAGGACAGACAGAGAGCAGGGAGACACACGGAGAGAGAGAGGAGGGAGGGAGACCTAGCTGGGACAACGCAGGACAGACAGAGAGACAGGCAGGGAGACACACGGAGAGACACAGGGAGAGAGACCCGGCTGGGACAACGCAGGACAGACAGAGAGCAGGGGGACACACGGAGAGACACAGGGAGACAGACCCAGCTGGGACAACGCAGGACAGACAGAGAGCAGGGAGACATGGAAAGACACAGGGAGAGAGACAGGGAGAGAGGGACAGACACAGAGAAAAAGAGAGACTCAGACAGAAGGACAGAAAGACAGAAAGAGAGAAGTACAGATGGACAAAAAGACAGAGAAAAGGACAGAAAGACAGAAAAGGACAGAAAGACAGATGGACAGAAGGACAGATGGACAGAGAAAAGGATAGATAGAGTGATGGATAGAAAGACAGAAAAAGACAGAAAGACAGATGGACAGAAGGACAGAGAAAAGAACAGAAAGACAGAAGGACAGAAGGACAGAGAAAAGGACAGAAGGACAGGACAGAGAAAAGGACAGATGGACAGAGGGACAGATGGACTGAAGGATAGACGGACAGAAGGACAGATGGGCGGACAGACTCTGCCCCACTTGCCTCGTCAGACATCTCCGCCTCTCTCCTTGCCCTCCGCACCGGGGAGCCCCAGGCGGGGCCTGGCGGGGCCGGGCGGGCGATGGGGGGCAGGACGGGTGGGGGCAGGGGCAGGGGCACCGCCCCAGGCAGCAGGGGGGGCTCGAGGGGCATGGCGGCGAGGAAGGGGGGGCGGCGGGGCGGGGCGGGCAGGGGCCTGAGGGGGCCGGAGGGGGGGGCGGGGGGCAGGGAGCGGAGGGGGCTCTCGGGCGAGGAGGGGGGGGACACCGAGCGGAACGAGTTGGGCGAGCTCGAGCGGGACGAGCTGGGTGACCCCGGGAGCTCCAGCTGCAGCTCGGCCGCCCTCTCCAGCTTCTGGACGAGCTCGGGGAAACAGGAAGACACCACAGGATTCTGTCCAGCGGGGAGAGGGGGAGACACAACGCAGGGGGGATGAGGAGCAGAGATTACGCCTGGACAGGTGAGTGTGTACAGTGTGTCCAGTGAGAGTGTGGACAGGTGAGTGTGTACAGTGTGTCCAGTAAGAGTCTGGACAGGCGAGTGTGTCCAGTGTGTCCAGTAAGAGTCTGGACAGGCGAGTGTGTCCAGTGTGTCCAGTAAGAGTCCGGACAGGTGAGTGTGTCCAGTGTGTCCAGTAAGAGTCCGGACAGGCGAGTGTGTCCAGTGTGTCCAGTAAGAGTGTGGACAGGTGTGTCCAACAGTAAGAAGCTGTCTTACCCTGTAACCCAGCTCAGGGGTGTTAGGGGGTGCTCTGTCTCCTCCCCAGATCTCACCTTCAGGTCGTGTGAAATGCCGGACCACTAGGAGACGCTGGAAACGAGGACACAAGACAAAGGTCAGGTCCACAGAGCTCACTCAATCACTACAGCAAGCAGAGACCTCTCGGCCATCAGGACTGTGGGGCTCAGTGTGGGGAGCTGTAGGGTATCGGGAGTTTAGGGGTCAGTGTGGGGAGCTGTAGGGTAACGGGAGTTTAGGGGTCAGTGTGGGGGGCTGTAGGGTATCAGGAGTTTAGGGGTCAGAGTGGAGAGCTGTAGGGTATCGGGAGTTTAGGGGTCAGTGTGGGGAGCTGTAGGGTATCGGGAGTTAAGGGGTCAGTGTGGGGAGCTGTAGGGTATCGGGAGTTTAGGGGTCAGTGGGGGGAGCTGTAGGGTAGATGTGGGGCACCGGGCCCACCACAGGGCGGCCGGTCCAGTCTCGCGGATGGCGATCGGGTCAGACTTACGGAAAAGCACCGGGACTTGGGCCGGGACCTCTCCCGCTGCCAGTCTGGGTTCGGCCTGACCGGTGTGACCTGTGAAGACGCCAAACAGCCCATCTCCGAGACAGCTCTGACCACATAGCCCAGCCCAGTCGTGTCGAGACTAGGGGCCTTGGGCAGTCTCTACAGTGTGTCCGGTGAGAGTGTGGACAGGTGAGTGTGTACAGTGTGTCCAGTGAGAGTGTGTACAGGTGAGTGTGTACAGTGTGTCCAGTGAGAGTCTGGACAGGTGAGTCTCTACAGTGTGTCCAGTAAGAGTCTGGGACGTTCAGAGGCAATCTGTGCTCTCAGAAGGCTATAATGGACCTGAGACCCTGTCTCTTGAGCCGAGGCGTGTCCTCAGTCAAGATCACCACTGGAAGTGTCTCTCCTCGTCTGGAGGTGTTACCGTGAGACCTGGTCTGTCAAGCACTTTGCGCTGCTATGTGTATGAAAGGTGCTCTATCAGTGAAGTTTATTATTATTATTATTATAATACAGCGAGCGCTGCTGGGGGCGGAGAGGCCAGTCGGAGGAGGGCTGGACACTGGACACTGGACGGCGGGCGGGAGGGGTGGACTTACGACGCCTCGCCGGGCCCGGGTCCTGCTGCGACCGCGCACGGCCGTGCGGCATCTCTGTCGGTCCATCGTCCTGCCGAGACAAGCAGAGTCACAGAGCGGAGGGGAGGGGGCGGAGCCACACAGCTGGGCGGCTTGTTCCCCACCCCCGCCCCCCTCTGTGTACAGAAGAGCCTCCTGTCCTGACTGGAGGACCTCACCCAGCTGTGTCCTGAGAGAAGCCAGGGTATCAGCTTTGTTCCGCACCCCCGCCACTCTCTGTGTACAGTAGAGCCTCCTGTCCTGACTGGAGGAGCTCACCCAGCTGTGTCTGGAGAGAAGCCAGGGTATTGGCTTTGTTCCCCACCCCCACCACTCTGTGTGTAGAGGTGCACCTCCTCTCAATATCTTTTTACAGCACGATCACACCCATAAGAGTTGAGTAACGGTAAAAAAAACGTATTATTATTTCTCCACTTATTTTGTTATTTCTCACCAGCGGCACTTTTGACTGACTTACCGATTTCACGGGGATTCTGAAAAGCGATTCTGAAGATGAAACTAACGATCTAAGTCGAAGTAACTTTATTGGAAGAAACACGTGTTTAGAAAAGACTATATAGCGCTTTCCTCCTCTTCTCTCTTCACTCCTCTGAGCTCATGGGGCTCCGGCGCCGCCCCCCGCTAGAATCCGCCGCTCTGTGACGTCAGGCGGCTCATTGTGACGCCCCCGTGACGTCGCCCCCGACGCGCTCACGGCTCGGCCGCGAAACAAAAATGGCCGACATTTTTCACGGTTGCTGTTTTTTTTTGGGTGGACATTTTATTTTTCCAACTGTCGGTGGCCAGCCGGGTGTCCCTGTACGACCCCGGTAGTCGCCACCTCGGACAGGCAGGGGAAACGGGTCCAGCTGTTTCCGGCCCAAGGGTTACAAAAGCTGCACTTGAATTTAAAGACAACATCACGTCGAGGGCGCATTCAGCACCCCCACGTCCAACACGGGTTTCCGTGGGGTTTGGTTCAGTGAAATTAGACCCCCCCCCCCAAATCAAAGAAAGACCAACCTCCACCCCCCTCTAGCGCCCAAGGGCGGACATTTCGGGCCACGCCACTTCCAAAAAACACGGGTACACCCCTGTCCTGCGGGGAAAAGAAACGCCATTTTCTTTTCCGAGCGCTGCGTGGGACCTCACGACCCCCCCCCCCCCCCAAAAAAAAAAACGGGCTTCGCAGACGAGGAAGACCAGGCACGTCGACCTCTCTACAACACCACCCGGTTGTTTCTGTTTCAGACCGTGGGAAAAAAATAAATAAAATTTCGCCCCTCACCGACCGCTGCGCAAAAAAACACAACTTCACGCTACAGAAACGGCCTGTGTGAGGGGGGGCACGGGAAAAAAATAAAACCTGCGTGTTTTCGGCAGAGTAAGCTCAGCGGGGAAACTCCCTGAATCTCGGGGTTGCTTCTTGAACCCCGAAAACGACCTTTTTTCTCTCTCTCGTTTTCTTGGTGTCTGGGACGTTCACGAACTCCGCCGCGTCGGTGCGATTCCCAGCGGGACTTGAACATAACCCCCCCCCCGTGGAGCCACAGCGCCCCCGTGTGGCCGAGAGGACCACCACCCGCAGGGCTGAGCTTTTACTGCCGTGTCCCGCTTTCACTCTGGCGATGAAGGAGGGAATCAAGGAGGAGAATTAATATTGTGATCCACCAGTCCATCACAGTACACACACACACCCTGGACAGGACAGCAGTCCATCACAGGACACACACACACTCACACACCCTGGACAGGACACCAGCCCATCACAGGACACACACAGACTCACACACCCTGGACAGGACAGCAGTCCATCACAGGACACACACACACTCACACACCCTGGACAGGACACCAGTCCATCACAGGATGTTCAGTGCCTCTCTCTAATAAAGTAGAAACGCAACATTAAACTCCGTTCAAAACGGGAGAAGTCACCAGGACACGATACACCTTGCTCCGGCCGAAGGGAGAAGACCTGTACCTTCATGAGTCCGGGTTGTGAAAACTTCTTCTGGCAGTTCAAAACGTTTCGAAGAGACTACAGCGCTACCCTGTTTCCATTTCTATTGTGTATTATTATACAGTCATAAGTATCTGTACTGATCACAGAGTCCCCCTCTCACTGCCAGGACTGAAGCCCAGTGCAGCACGAATAATAATAATAATTAATAAGTCTGGACCCTCCCCTCAGAGCTCTTCCCAGGTCAGGGGGATCCCCTCCAGCCCCCCCAGTGTGCAGCCCCCACCTGGATGATGCTCCAGTCCGCTCAGCACACAGCAGCTCTCAGTGGGGAGGAGAGCAGAGGGATGGAGCCAGTTCAGAGAGGGGGGGTGATTAGGAGGCCATGATGGGTCAAGACCAGGGGGGGAATCAGGCCAGGACACTGGGGTAACACCCCTACTCTTCTCCAGAGACACCCCGGGATTGTTAACGAGCACAGAGAGTTGGTTTGACGTCTCATCCGAAGGACGGCGCCTGTTTACAGTCCAGTGTCCCCCGTCACTATACTGGGGCATCAGGACCCACACAGACCGCAGGGTGAGAGCGCCCCCTGCTGGCCCCACTCACACCTCTCCCAGCAGCAGCCTTGGGGGGGGGGGGGGGAGGGAAAAAACCAAAAGCTAAACAGATTTTTTTTAATTTTTTTTTTATTGATCCTTAACAAAAGAATAAAAATTACAAGCTTCAGTCCAGTCCAGTCTGGTGTCTCTCAGCTCCAGTCCAGTCTGGTGTCCCTCAGCTCCAGTGCAGTCCAGACTGGGGTCCCTCAGCTTCGGTCCAGACTGGGGTCCCTCAGCTTCGGTCCAGCACAGTCTGGGGTCCCTCAGCTCCAGTCCAGTCCAGTCTGGGGCCCCTCAGCTCCAGTCCAGTCCAGTCTGGTGTCCCTCAGCTTCAGTCCAGTCCAGTCTGGGGTCCCTCAGCTTCGGTCCAGCACAGACTGGGGTCCCTCAGCTTCGGTCCAGCACAGTCTGGTGTCCCTCAGCTTCGGTCCAGACTGGGGTCCCTCAGCTTCGGTCCAGCACAGTTTGGGGTCCCTCAGCTTCGGTCCAGCAAAGACTGGGGTCCCTCAGCTTCGGTCCAGCACAGTCTGGTGTCCCTCAGCTTCAGTCCAGACTGGGGTCCCTCAGCTTCGGTCCAGCACAGTCTGGGGTCCCTCAGCTCCAGTCCAGTCCAGTCTGGTGTCTCTCAGCTCCGGTCCAGTCCAGTCTGGTGTCCCTAGGCTCCTGTCCAGTCCCGTCTGGTGTCCCTCAGCTCCAGTCCAGTCCAGTCCAGTCCAGTCCAGTCCAGTCCAGATCTTAGCCGGCACAGAACCAGGAAAGGAACCTGGAAAGAATATTGTTATTGCAGGTGTGAGGGACACAGACACAGACGTCACCATGACATCAAACAGCAAGAGGAGACTCCTCCTTGAATCACAGACACGACCAGGCGGCGCCCCCCTGTCTGCTCACCTGCACCTCCTCTTCCTCCTCTTGTCCTTCCCGGCAGCCAGCTCCTCCTCTCCCTCGCTCTTCCTCTCCTGAGCTACGGTCGCCACCTCCATCGGCTCGTCCTGGTCTTCTGTCTCCACCGACACGCAGCTCAGGGACTTTAAAAAGGCGCATCGGCGCTTCTGAAGCAGAGACAGGAGAGTCACGTTAAGAGTCGGACTGGACACTCCAGTACATGAACACTGCACTGAGAGAGAGAGGGGTTCATACAGACACACTGACTGGACACTCCAGGACATGAACACTGCACTGAGAGAGAGAGGGGTTCATACAGACACACTGACTGGACACTCCAGTACATTAACACTGCACAGAGAGAGAGAGAGGGGTTCACACAGACACACTGACTGGACACTCCAGTACATGAACACTGCACTGAGAGAGAGAGGGGTTCATACAGACACACTGACTGGACACTCCAGTACATGAACACTGCACTGAGAGAGAGAGAGGGGTTCATACAGACACACTGACTGGACACTCCAGGACATGAACACTGCACTGAGAGAGAGGAGTTCATACAGACACACTGACTGGACACTCCAGGACATGAACACTGCACTGAGAGAGAGAGAGAGGGGTTCATACAGACACACTGACTGGACACTCCAGTACATGAACACTGCACTGAGAGAGAGAGGGGTTCATACAGACACACTGACTGGACACTCCAGTACATGAACACTGCACTGAGAGAGAGGGGTTCACACAGACACACTGACTGACTGGACACTCCAGTACATGAACACTGCACTGAGAGAGAGAGGGGTTCATACAGACACACTGACTGGACACTCCAGTACATGAACACTGCACTGAGAGAGAGAGGGGTTCATACACACACACTGACTGGACACTCCAGTACATGAACACTGCACTGAGAGAGAGAGAGAGAGAGGGGTTCACACAGACACACTGACTGGACACTCCAGGACATGAACACTGCACTGAGAGAGAGAGGGGTTCACACAGACACACTGACTGGACACTCCAGTACATGAACACTGCACTGAGAGAGAGAGAGAGGGGTTCACACAGACACACTGACTGGACACTCCAGTACATGAACACTGCACTGAGAGAAAGAGGGGTTCATACACACACACTGACTGGACACTCCAGGACATGAACACTGCACTGAGAGAGAGAGAGGGGTTCATACAGACACACTGACTGGACACTCCAGTACATGAACACTGCACTGAGAGAGAGAGAGAGGGGTTCATACAGACACACTGACTGGACACTCCAGGACATGAACACTGCACTGAGAGAGAGAGGGGTTCATACAGACACACTGACTGGACACTCCAGGACATGAACACTGCACTGAGAGAGAGAGGGGTTCATACAGACACACTGACTGGACACTCCAGGACATGAACACTGCACTGAGAGAGAGAGGGGTTCATACAGACACACCGACTGGACACTCCAGGACATGAACACTGCACTGAGAGAGAGAGAAGGGTTCATACAGACACTGGACACTGGACAGGAGTAAAGAGAGGATCAGAGCATCACCCACCTTCTTTTTCTTCTGTCTCACAGGAGGTGGTGATTGGACCTCCTCCAGCTGGAGTCCGAGGAGGGAGAGAGGGGGCAGGAGAGGGACAGCACAGGGAGAGAAAGACAGAGACGGGTGAGTCAAGTGTCCCAAGAGTACAGAGACTCTGCTGAGATCACACTCGCAGGGAGTGAGCCTGGGTGTAGCCCACTAATACCGACCCACTGGACACCACAGGACAGAGAGGAGGAGGAGGAGAGAGACACACTGCCTGGACACCACAGGACAGAGAGGAGGAGGAGGAGAGAGACACACTGCCTGGACACCACAGGACAGAGAGGAGGAGGAGGAGAGAGACACACTGCCTGGACACCACAGGACAGAGAGGAGGAGGAGAGAGACACACTGAGGACAGAGAGGAGGAGGAGAGAGACACTGACAGACAGGGCTGAAAGAGAGAGAGACAGAGAGGCAGGGACAGGCAGACAGCAGGCCGAGAGAGACACTGACAGACAGGGCTGAAAGAGAGAGAGACAGAGAGGCAGGGACAGGCAGACAGCAGGCCGAGAGAGACACTGACAGACAGGGCTGAAAGAGAGAGAGACAGAGAGGCAGGAACAGACAGACAGCAGGCCGAGAGAGAGACACTGACAGACAGGGCTGAAAGAGAGAGAGACACTGAGACCCAGGGACAGACAAGACGGCGAAACTCCACCACAGACAGGACAGGGGGCAGGGTGGGACCAGCACTGACCTCCTTCCTCTCTCCTGCCGGAGGAGCTGTCTCCACCTCCTCTTCCTCCTGCAAGTCAAGAGACAGGCTGAGAGAGAGACGGGCTGGCGGGACATCGGCAAACAGAGCTGAAGGCAGAGAGCCGTGGAGACAGGCCCAGCTGGGACAACGCAGGACTGACAGAGAGCAGGGAGACACAGGGAGGGAGACCCAGCTGGGACAACGCAGGACAGACAGAGAGCAGGGAGACACACGGAGAGACACAGGGAGAGAGACAGGGAGAGAGGGACAAACACAGAGACTCAGACAGAAGGACAGAAAGACAGAAAGAGAGAAGTACAGACGGACAAAAAGACAGAGAAAAGGACAGATGGACTGATGGACAGAAAGAGAGAAAAGGACAGAAAGACAGATGGACTGAAGGACAGATGGACAGAGAAAAGAACAGAAAGTCAGAAGGACAGATGGACAGAGAAAAGAACAGAAAGACAGAAGGACAGTGAAAGGGACAGATGGACAGAAGGAAAGATGGACAGAGAAAAGGACAGAAGGACAGAGGGACAGACGGACAGACAGACAGATGGACGGACAGACAGATGGACAGAGAAAAGAACAGAAAGTCAGAAGGACAGATGGACAGAGAAAAGAACAGAAAGACAGAAGGACAGTGAAAGGGACAGATGGACAGAAGGAAAGATGGACAGAGAAAAGGACAGCAGGACAGATGGACAGAAGGACAGACAGACAGACAGACGGATGGACAGACAGACAGACAGACGGACAGACGGACAGACAGACAGACAGACAGATGGACAGACAGACGGACAGACAGACAGACAGACAGACAGACAGACAGATGGACGGACAGACAGACGGACAGAAGGACAGACGGACAGACTCTGCCCCACTTGCCTCGTCAGACATCTCCGCCTCTCTCCTTGCCCTCCGCACCGGGGAGCCCCAGGCGGGGCCTGGCGGGGCCGGGCGGGCGATGGGGGGCAGGACGGGTGGGGGCAGGGGCAGGGGCACCGCCCCGGGCAGCAGGGGGGGCTCGAGGGGCATGGCGGCGAGGAAGGGGGGGCGGCGGGGCGGGGCGGTCAGGGGCCGGAGGGGGGGGCCGGGGGCGGGGGGCGGAGGGGGCTCTCGGGCGAGGACGGGGGGGACACCGAGCGGAACAAGCCGGGCGAGCCCGAGCGGGACGAGCCGGGCGACTCTGGGAGCTCCAGATGCAGCTCGGCCGCCCTCTCCAGCTTCTGGACGAGCTCGGGGATACACGAAGACACCTCTGGATTCTGTCCAGCGGGGAGAGGGGGAGACACAACGCAGGGGGGATGAGACTACGCCTGGACAGGTGAGTGTGGACAGTGAGAGTCTGGACAGGTGAGTGTGGACAGTGTGTCCAGTGAGAGTCTGGACAGGTGAGTGTGGACAGTGTGTCCAGTGAGAGTCTGGACAGGTGAGTGTGGACAGTGTGTCCAGTAAGAGTCTGGACAGGTGGGTGTGTCTCTACAGTGTGTCCATTAAGAGTCTGGACAGGCGAGTGTGTCCAGTGTGTCCAGTAAGAGTGTGGACAGGTGTGTCCAACAGTAAGAAGCTGTCTTACCCTGTAACCCAGCTCAGGGGTGTTAGGGGGTGCTCTGTCTCCTCCCCAGATCTCACCTTTAGGCCTGCTGAAATGCCGGACCACTAGGAGACGCTGGAAACGAGGACACAAGACAGAGGTCAGGTCCACAGAGCTCACTCAATCACTACAGCAAGCAGAGACCTCTCGGCCATCAGGACTGTGGGGGTCAGTGTGGGGAGCTGTAGGGTATCGGGAGTTTAGGGGTCAGTGTGGAGCTGTAGGGTATCGGGAGTTTAGGGGTCAGTGTGGGGAGCTGTAGGGTATCGGGAGTTTAGGGGTCAGAGTGGGGAGCTGTAGGGTATCGGGAGTTTAGGGGTCAGTGTGGGGAGCTGTAGGGTATCGGGAGTTTAGGGGTCAGAGTGGGGAGCTGTAGGGTATCGGGAGTTTAGGGGTCAGTGTGGGGAGCTGTAGGGTATCGGGAGTTTAGGGGTCAGTGTGGGGAGCTGTAGGGTATCGGGAGTTTAGGGGTCAGTGTGGGGAGCTGTGGGGTATCGGGAGTTTAGGGGTCAGTGTGGGGAGCTGTAGGGTAGATGTGGGGCACCGGGCCCACCACAGGGCGGCCGGTCCAGTCTCGCGGAAGGCGACCGGGTCAGACTTACGGAAAAGCACCGGGACTTGGGCCGGGACCTCTCCCGCTGCCAGTCCGGGTTCGGCCTGACCGGTGTGACCTGTGAAGACGCCAGACAGCCCATCTCTGAGACAGCTCTAACCACACAGCCCAGCCCAGTCGTGTCGAGACTAGGGGCCTTGGGCAGTCTCTACAGTGTGTCCAGTGAGAGTGTGGACAGGTGAGTGTGTACAGTGTGTCCAGTGAGAGTGTGGACAGGTGAGTGTGTACAGTGTGTCCAGTGAGAGTCTGGACAGATGAGTGTGTCTCTACAGTGTGTCCAGTAAGAGTCTGGACAGGTGAGTGTGTACAGTGTGTCCAGTGAGAGTCTGGACAGGTGAGTCTCTACAGTGTGTCCAGTGAGAGTCTGGACAGGTGAGTGTGTCCAGTGTGTCCAGTGAGAGTCTGGACAGGCGAGTGTGTCCAGTGTGTCCAGTAAAAGTCTGGACAGGCGAGTGTGTCCAGTGTGTCCAGTAAGAGTCTGGACAGGTGAGTCTCTACAGTGTGTCCAGTGAGAGTCTGGACAGGTGAGTGTGTCCAGTGAGAGTCTGGACAGGTGAGTGTGTCCAGTGAGAGTCTGGACAGGTGAGTGTGTACAGTGTGTCCAGTAAGAGTCTGGACAGGCGAGTGTGTCCAGTGTGTCCAGTGAGAGTCTGGACAGGTGAGTGTGTCCAGTGTGTCCAGTGAGAGTCTGGACAGGTGAGTGTGTACAGTGTGTCCAGTAAGAGTCTGGACAGGCGAGTGTGTCCAGTGTGTCCAGTGAGAGTCTGGACAGGTGAGTGTGTACAGTGTGTCCAGTGAGAGTCATGACAGGTGAGTGTGTACAGTGTGTCCAGTGAAAGTCTGGACAGGTGAGTCTCTACAGTGTGTCCAGGAAGAGTCTGGACAGGTGAGTGTGTCCAGTGTGTCCAGGAAGAGTCTGGGACGTCCAGAGGCAATCTGTGCTCTCAGAAGGCCATAATGGACCTGCAGCTTGGTGTTCCTCGGACCCGCGACCCTGTCTCTTGAGCCGAGGCGTGTCCTCAGTCAAGATCACCACTGGAAGTGTCTCTCCTCGTCTGGAGGTGCTACCGTGAGACCTGGTCTGTCAAGCGCTTTGCGCTGCTATGTGTGTGAAAGGTGCTCTATCAGTGAAGTTTATTATTATTATTATTATTATAATACAGCGAGCGCTGCTGGGGGCGGAGAGGCCAGTCGGAGGAGGGCTGGACGCTGGACGCTGGACGCTGGACGCTGGACGGCGGGCGGGAGGGGAGGACTTACGACGCCTCGCCGGGCCCGGGTCCTGCTGCGACCGCGCACGGCCGTGCGGCATCTCTGTCGGTCCATCGTCCTGCCGAGACAAGCAGAGTCACAGAGGGGAGGGGAGGGGGCGGAGCCACACCGCTGGGCGGCTTGTTCCCCACCCCCGCCCCCCTCTGTGTACAGAAGAGCCCCCTGTCCTGACTGGAGGAGCTCACCCAGCTGTGTCTGGAGAGAAGCCAGGGTATCGGCTTCAACCACACGGACTGGGCGGCCTGTTCCCCACCCCCACCACCCTCTGTGTAGAGGTGCAGCTCCTCTCAATATCTTTTTACAGCACGATCACACCCATAAGAGTGGAGTAACGGTAAAAAAAAAACAACTTATTTCTCCACTTATTTTGTTATTTCTTGCCAGCGGCGCTTTTGACTGACTTACCGATTTCACGGGGATTCTGAAGAGCGATTCTGTTTATTAAGCGCTATATAGTTCTTTCCTCCTCCTCTCTCTTCACTCCTCTGAGCTCACGGGGCTCCGGCGCCGCCCCCCACTAGAATCCGACGCTCTGTGACGTCAGGCGGCTCATTGTGACGCCCCCGTGACGTCGCCCCCGACGCGCTCACGGCTCGGCCGCGAAACAAAAATGGCCGCCATTTTTCGCGGTTGTTTTTTTTGGGGGGGCGGACATTTTATTTTTCCAACTCTCAGCGGCCAGCCGGGTGTCCCTGTACGACCCCGGTAGTCGCCACCTCGGACAGGCAGGGGAAACGGGTCCAGCTGTTTCCGGCCCAAGGGTGACAAAAGCTGCACTTGAATTTAAAGACAAAATCACGTCGAGGGCGCATTCAGCACCCCCACGTCCAACACGGGTTTCCGTGGGGTGGGGTTCAGTGAAAGTAGCACCCCCCCCGACCCCCAAGTCAAAGAAAGACCAACCTCCACCCCCCTTTAGCGCCCAAGGGCGGACATTTCGGGCCACGCCACGTCCAAAAAACACGGGTCCCCCCCGTCCTGCGGGGAAAAGAGACGCCATTTTCTTTTCCGAGCGCTGCGTGGGACCTCACGAGCCCCCCCCAAAAAAAAAACGGGCTTCGCAGACGAGGAAACCCAGGCACGTCGACCTCTCTACAACACCACCCGGCCGTTTCTGTTTCAGACCGTGGGAAAAAAATAAATAAAATTTCGCCCCTCACCGACTGCCGCGCAAAAAAACACAACTTCACGCTACAGAAACGGCCTGTGTGAGGGGGGGCACGGGAAAAAAATAAAACCTGCGTGTTTTCGGCAGAGTAAGCTCAGCGGGGAAACTCCCTGAATCTCGGGGTTGCTTCTTGAACCCCGAAAACGACCTTTTTTCTCTCTCTCGTTTTCTTGGTGTCTGGGACGTTCACGAACTCCGCTGCGTCGGTGCGATTCCCAGCGGGACTTGAACATAACCCCCCCGTGGGGCCACAGCGCCCCCGTGTGGCCGAGAGGACCACCACCCGCAGGGCTGAGCTTTTACTGCCGTGTCCCGCTTTCACTCTGGCGATGAAGGAGGGAATCAAGGAGGAGAATTAATATTGTGATCCACCAGTCCATCACAGGACACACACACACCCTGGACAGGACAGCAGTCCTTCACAGGATATAAGTCCATTACAGTACACACACACACCCTGGACAGGACACCAGTCCATCACAGGACACACACACCCTGGACAGAACACCAGTCCATCAAAGGACACACATACAAACCCTGGACAGGACAGCAGTCCATCACAGGACACACACACACTCACACACCCTGGACAGGACACCAGTCCATCACAGGACACACACACACTCACACATCCTGGACAGGACACCAGTCCATCACAGGACACACACACCCTGGATAGAACACCAGTCCATCACAGGACACCAGTCCATCACAGGACACACACACCCTGGACAGGACACCAGTACATCACAGGACACACACACCCTGGATAGAACACCAGTCCATCACAGGACACCAGTCCATCACAGGACACACATACAAACCCTGGACAGGACAGCAGTCCATCACAGGACACACACACACACTCACCCACCCTGGACAGGACACCAGTCCATCACAGGACACACACACACACTCACACACCCTGGACAGGGCAGCAGTCCATCACAGGACACACACACACACTCACCCACCCTGGACAGGACACCAGTCCATCACAGGACACACACACACACTCACACACCCTGGACAGGACACCAGTCCATCACAGGACACACACACACTCACACACCCTGGACAGGCCACCAGTCCATCACAGGACACACACACACTCACACAACCTGGACAGGACACCAGTCCATCACAGGATGTTCAGTGCCTCTCTCTAATAAAGTAGAAACGCGACATTGGACTCCGTTCGAAACGGGAGAAATCACCAGGACACGATACACCTTGCTCCGGACGATGGGAGAAGACCTGTACCTTCACGAGTCCGGGTTGTGAAAACTTCTTCTGGCAGTTCAAAACGTTTCGAAGAGACTACAGCGCTACCCTGTTTCCATTTCTATCGTGTGTTATTATACAGTCATAAGTATCTGTCCTGATCACAGAGTCCCCCTCTCACTGCCAGGACTGAAGCCCAGTGCAGCACGAATAATAATAATAATTAATAAGTCTGGACTCTCCCCTCAGAGCTCTTCCCAGGTCAGGGGGATCCCCTCCAGTCCCCCCAGTGTGCAGCCCCCACCTGGATGATGCTCCAGTCCGCTCAGCACACAGCAGCTCTCAGTGGGGAGGAGAGCAGAGGGATGGAGCCAGTTCAGAGAGAGGGGTGATTAGGAGGCCATGATGGGTCAAGACCAGGGGGGGAATCAGGCCAGGACACTGGGGTAACACCCCTACTCTTCTCCAGAGACACCCCGGGATTGTTAATGAGCACAGAGAGTCAGGACCTCGGTTTGACGGCGCCTGTTTACAGTCCAGTGTCCCCCGTCACTATACTGGGGCATCAGGACCCACACAGACCGCAGGGTGAGAGCGCCCCCTGCTGGCCCCACTCACACCTCTCCCAGCAGCAGCCTTGGGGGGGGGGGGGAGGGAAAAAACCAAAAGCTAAACAGATTTTTTTTTATTTTATTTTTATTGATCCTTAACAAAAGAATAAAAATTACAAGCTTCAGTCCAGTCCAGTCTGGTGTCTCTCAGCTCCAGTCCAGTCTGGTGTCTCTCAGCTCCGGTCCAGTCCAGTCTGGGGCCCCTCAGCTCCAGTCCAGTCTGGTGTCTCTCAGCTCCAGTCCAGTCTGGTGTCCCTCAGCTCCAGTGCAGTCCAGACTGGGGTCCCTCAGCTTCGGTCCAGCACAGACTGGGGTCCCTCAGCTTCGGTCCAGACTGGGGTCCCTCAGCTTTGGTCCAGCACAGTCTGGGGTCCCTCAGCTTCGGTCCAGCACAGACTGGGGTCCCTCAGCTTCGGTCCAGCACAGTCTGGTGTCCCTAAGCTTCGGCCCAGCACAGACTGGGGTCCCTCAGCTTCGGTCCAGCACAGTCTGGGGTCCCTCAGCTTCGGTCCAGACTGGGGTCCCTCAGCTTCGGTCCAGCACAGTCTGGGGTCCCTCAGCTCCAGTCCAGTCCAGTCTGGTGTCTCTCAGCTCCGGTCCAGTCCAGTCTGGTGTCCCTAGGCTCCTGTCCAGTTCCGTCTGGTGTCCCTCAGCTCCAGTCCAGTCCAGTCCAGTCCAGTCCAGTCCAGATCTTAGCCGGCACAGAACCAGGAAAGGAACCTGGAAAGAATATTGTTATTGCAGGTGTGAGGGACACAGACACAGACGTCACCATGACATCAAACAGCAAGAGGAGACTCCTCCTTGAATCACAGACACGACCAGGCGGCGCCCCCCTGTCTGCTCACCTGCACCTCCTCTTCCTCCTCTTGTCCTTCCCGGCAGCCAGCTCCTCCTCTCCCTCGCTCTTCCTCTCCTGAGCTACGGTCTCCATCGGCTCGTCCTGGTCTTGTGGCTCCACCGACACGCAGCTCAGGGAGTTAAGAAGGGCGCACCAGCGCTTCTGAAGCAGAGACAGGAGAGTCACGTTAAGAGTCGGACTGGACACTCCAGTACATGAACACTGCACTGAGAGAGAGAGGGGTTCACACAGACACACTGACTGGACACTCCAGTACATGAACACTGCACTGAGAGAGAGAGGGGTTCACACAGACACACTGACTGGACACTCCAGTACATGAACACTGCACTGAGAGAGAGAGGGGTTCATACAGACACACTGACTGGACACTCCAGGACATGAACACTGCACTGAGAGAGAGAGAGAGGGGTTCATACAGACACACTGACTGGACACTCCAGGACATGAACACTGCACTGAGAGAGAGAGGGGTTCATACAGACACACTGACTGGACACTCCAGGACATGAACACTGCACTGAGAGAGAGAGGGGTTCATACACACACACTGATTGGACACTGGACAGGAGTAAAGAGAGGATCAGAGCATCACCCACCTTCTTTTTCTTCTGTCTCACAGGAGGTGGTGATTGGACCTCCTCCAGCTGGAGTCCGAAGAGAGAGAGAGGGGGCAGGAGAGGGACAGCACAGGGAGAGAAAGAGAGAGACAGGTGAGTCAAGTGTCCCAAGAGCACAGAGACTCTGCTGAGATCACACTCGCAGGGAGTGAGCCTGGGTGTAGCCCACTAATACTGACCCACTGGACACCACAGGACAGAGAGGAGGAGGAGGAGAGAGACATACTGCCTGGACACCACAGGACAGAGAGGAGGAGGAGGAGAGAGACACACTGCCTGGACACCACAGGACAGAGAGGAGGAGGAGACAGACACACTGAGGACAGAGAGGAGGAGGAGAGAGACACTGACAGACAGGGCTGAAAGAGAGAGAGACACTGAGACCCAGGGACAGGGAGACAGCAGGCCGAGAGAAAGACACTGACAGACAGGGCTGAAAGAGAGAGAGACAGAGAGGCAGGGACAGACAGACAGCAGGCCGAGAGAGAGACACTGACAGACAGGGCTGAAAGAGAGAGAGACACTGAGACCCAGGGACAGACAAGACGGCGAAACTCCACCACAGACAGGACAGGGGGCAGGGTGGGACCAGCACTGACCTCCTTCCTCTCTCCTGCCGGAAGAGCTGTCTCCACCTCCTCTTCCTCCTGCAAGTCAAGAGACAGGCTGAGAGAGAGACGGGCTGGCGGGACATCGGCGAACAGAGCTGAAGGCAGAGAGCCGGGGAGACAGGCCCAGCTGGGACAACTCAGGACAGACAGAGAGCAGGGAGACACAGGGAGAGAGACCCAGCTGGGACAACGCAGGACAGACAGAGAGCAGGGAGACACAGGGAGAGAGACAGGGAGAGAGGGACAAACACAGAGACTCAGACAGAAGGACAGAAAGACAGAAAGAGCGAAGTACAGACGGACAAAAAGACAGAGAAAAGGACAGATGGACTGATGGACAGAAAGAGAGAAAAGGACAGAAAGACAGATGGACTGAAGGACAGATGGACAGAGAAAAGAACAGAAAGTCAGAAGGACAGATGGACAGAGAAAAGAACAGAAAGACAGAAGGACAGTGAAAGGGACAGATGGACAGAAGGAAAGATGGACAGAGAAAAGGACAGAAGGACAGACGGACAGAAAGACAGACGGACAGAAAGAGATGGACAGAAGGACAGATGGACAGAGAAAAGAACAGAAAGTCAGAAGGACAGATGGACAGAGAAAAGAACAGAAAGACAGAAGGACAGTGAAAGGGACAGATGGACAGAAGGAAAGATGGACAGAGAAAAGGACAGAAGGACAGACGGACAGATGGACAGACAGACAGATGGACGGACAGACAGATGGACAGAGAAAAGAACAGAAAGTCAGAAGGACAGATGGAAAGAGAAAAGAACAGAAAGACAGAAGGACAGTGAAAGGGACAGATGGACAGAAGGAAAGATAGACAGAGAAAAGGACAGCAGGACAGATGGACAGACAGACAGACAGATGGACAGACGGACAGACAGACAGACAGACAGACAGACGGATGGACAGACAGACAGACAGACAGACAGACGGACAGACGGACAGATGGACAGACAGACAGACAGACGGACAGACGGACAGACGGACAGACGGACAGACAGACGGATGGACAGACAGACAGACAGACAGACAGACGGACAGATGGACAGACAGACAAACAGACAGACAGACGGATGGACAGACAGACGGACAGACGGACAGAAGGACAGATGGACAGACAGACAGACGGACGGACAGAAGGACAGAAGCACAGACGGATGGACAGACAGACAGACAGACAGACAGACAGACAGACAGACAGACAGACAGATGGACAGACAGACAGACAGACAGACAGACAGACAGATGGACGGACAGACAGACAGACAGACAGACGGACAGACTCTGCCCCACTTGCCTCGTCAGACATCTCCGCCTCTCTCCTTGCCCTCCGCACCGGGGAGCCCCAGGCGGGGTCTGGCGGGGCCGGGCGGGCGATGGGGGGCAGGACGGGCGGGGGCAGGGGCAGGGGCCGGAGGGGGCCGGAGGGGGGGGCCGGGGGCGGGGGGCGGAGGGGGCTCTCGGGCGAGGACGGGGGGGACACCGAGCGGAACGAGCCGGGCGAGCCCGAGCGGGACGAGCCGGGCGACTCTGGGAGATCCAGATGCAGCTCGGCCGCCCTCTCCAGCTTCTGGACAAGCTCGGGGAGACACGAAGACACCTCGGGATTCTGTCCAGCGGGGAGAGGGGGAGACACAACGCAGGGGGGATGAGACTACGCCTGGACAGGTGAGTGTGGACAGTGAGAGTGTGGACAGGTGAGTGTAGACAGTGTGTCCAGTGAGAGTGTGGACAGGTGAGTGTGTACAGTGTGTCCAGTAAGAGTCTGGACAGGTGAGTGTGTCCAGTGTGTCCAGTGAGAGTGTGGACAGGTGAGTGTGTCCAGTAAGAGTCTGGACAGGTGAGTGTGTCCAGTGTGTCCAGTGAGAGTCTGGACAGGTGAGTGTGTCCAGTGTGTCCAGTGAGAGTCTGGACAGGTGAGTGTGTACAGTGTGTCCAGTGAGAGTGTGGACAGGCGAGTCTGTACAGTGTGTCCAGTGAGAGTGTGGACAGGTGAGTGTGGACAGTAAGAGTCTGGACAGGTGAGTGTGTACAGTGTGTCCAGCAAGAGTCTGGACAGGTGAGTGTGTCCAGTGTGTCCAGTAAGAGTCCGGACAGGCGAGTGTGGACAGTGTGTCCAGTAAGAGTGTGGACAGGTGTGTCCAACAGTAAGAAGCTGTCTTACCCTGTAACCCAGCTCAGGGGTGTTAGGGGGTGCTCTGTCTCCTCCCCAGATCTCACCTTCAGGTCTTGAGAAATGACGGACCACTAGGAGACGCTGGAAACGAGGACACAAGACAGAGGTCAGGTCCACAGAGCTCACTCAATCACTACAGCAAGCAGAGACCTCTCGGCCATCAGGACTGTGGGGGTCAGAGTGTGGAGCTGTAGGGTATCGGGAGTTTAGGGGTCAGTGTGGGGAGCTGTAGGGTATCGGGAGTTTAGGGGTCAGTGTGGGGAGCTGTAGGGTATCGGGAGTTTAGGGGTCAGTGTGGGGAGCTGTAGGGTATCGGGAGTTTAGGGGTCAGTGTGGGGAGCTGTAGGGTAGATGTGGGGCACCGGGCCCACCACAGGGCGGCCGGTCCAGTCTCGCGGAAGGCGACCGGGTCAGACTTACGGAAAAGCACCGGGATTTGGGCCGGGACCTCTCCCGCTGCCAGTCCGGGTTCGGCCTGACCGGTGTGACCTGTGAAGACGCCAAACAGCCCATCTCCGAGACAGCTCTGACCACATAGCCCAGCCCAGTCGTGTCGAGACTAGAGGCCTTGGGCAGTCTCTACAGTGTGTCCAGTGAGAGTGTGGACAGGTGAGTGTGTACAGTGTGTCCAGTGAGAGTCTGGACAGGTGAGTCTCTACAGTCTGTCCAGTGAGAGTGTGGACAGGTGAGTGTGTACAGTGTGTCCAGTGAGAGTGTGGACAGGTGAGTGTGTACAGTGTGTCCAGTGAGAGTCTGGACAGGTGAGTGTGTACAGTGTGTCCAGTGAGAGTGTGGACAGGTGAGTGTGTACAGTGTGTCCAGTGAGAGTCTGGACAGGTGAGTGTGTCCAGTGTGTCCAGAAAGAGTCTGGACAGGTGAGTCTCTACAGTCTGTCCAGTGAGAGTCTGGACAGGTGAGTGTGTACAGTGTGTCCAGTGAAAGTGTGGACAGGTGAGTGTGTACAGTGTGTCCAGTGAGAGTGTGGACAGGTGAGTGTGTACAGTGTGTCCAGTGAGAGTCTGGACAGGTGAGTCTCTACAGTGTGTCCAGGAAGAGTGTGGGACGTCCAGAGGCAATCTGTGCTCTCAGAAGGCCATAATGGACCTGCAGCTTGGTTTTCCTCGGACCCGCGACCCTGTCTCTTGAGCCGAGACGTGTCCTCAGTCAAGATCACCACTGGAAGTGTCTCTCCTCGTCTAGAGGTGTTACCGTGAGACCTGGTCTGTCAAGCGCTTTGCGCTACTATGTGTGTGAAAGGTGCTCTATCAGTGAAGTTTATTATTATTAATATTATTATAATACAGCTAGCACTGCTGGGGGCGGAGAGGCCAGTCGGAGGAGGGCTGGACGCTGGACGCTGGACGGCGGGCGGGAGGGGTGGACTTACGACGCCTCGCCGGGCCCGGGTCCTGCTGCGACCGCGCACGGCCGTGCGGCATCTCTGTCGGTCCATCGTCCTGCCGAGACAAGCAGAGTCACAGAGGGGAGGGGAGGGGGCGGAGCCACACAGCTGGGCGGCTTGTTCCCCACCCCCGCCCCCCTCTGTGTATAGAAGAGCCTCCTGTCCTGACTGGAGGACCTCACCCAGCTGTGGCTGGAGAGAAGCCAGGGTATCGGCTTCAACCACAGGGCTGGGCGGCTTGTTCCCCACCCCCACCACCCTCTGTGTACAGTAGAGCCTCCTGTCCTGACAGGAGGAGCTCACCCAGCTGTGTCTGGAGAGGAGCCAGGTTATCAGCTTTGTTCCACAGCCCCGCCACCCTCTGTGTAGAGAAGAGCCTCCTGTCCTGACTGGAGGAGCTCACACAGCTCTGTCTGGAGAGGAGCCAGGGTATCAGCTTTGTTCCACACCCCCGCCACCCTCTGTGTACAGAAGAGCCTCCTGTCCTGACTGGAGGAGCTCACCCAGCTGTGTCTGGAGAGAAGCCAGGGTATCGGCTTCAACCACAGGGCTGGGCAGCTTGTTCCCCACCCCCACCACTCTCTGAGTAGAGGTGCACCTCCTCTCAATATCTTTTTACAGCACGATCACACCCATAAGAGTTGAGTAACGGTAAAAAAAACAACGTATTTCTCCACTTATTTTGTTATTTCTCACTTTTGACTGACTTACCGATTTCACGGGGATTCTGAAGAGCGTTTCTGAAGTTGAAACTAACAATCTAAGTCGAAGTAACTTTATTGGAAGAAACACGTGTTTAGAAAGGACTATATAGCGCTTTCCTCCTCCTCTTCTCTCTTCACTCCTCTGAGCTCATGGGGCTCCGGCGCCGCCCCCCCGCTAGAATCCGCCGCTCTGTGACGTCAGGCGGCTCATTGTGACGCCACCGTGACGTCACCCCCGACGCGCTCACGGCTCGGCCGCGAAACAAAAATGGCCGTCATTTTTCACGGTTGTTGTTTTTTTTGGGTGGACATTTTATTTTTCCCAACTCTCGGCGGCCAGCCGGGTGTCCCTGTACGACCCCGGTAGTCGCCACCTCGGACAGGCAGGGGAAACGGGTCCAGCTGTTTCCGGCCCAAGGCTTACAAAAGCTGCACTTGAATTTAAAGACAAAATCACGTCGAGGGCGCATTCAGCACCCCCACGTCCAACACGGGTTTCCGTGGGGTTTGGTTCAGTGAAATTAGACCCCCCCCGCCGACCCCCAAATCAAAGAAAGACCAAACTCCACCCCCCTCTAGCGCCCAAGGGCGGAAATTTCGGGCCACGCCACGTCCAAAAAACACGGGTTCCCCCCCCCCCGTCCTGCGGGGAAAAGAAACGTCATTTTCTTTTCCGAGCGCTGCGTGGGACCTCACGACCCCCCCCCCCCCCCAAAAAAAAAAAAAACGGGCTTCGCAGACGAGGAAAACCAGGCACGTCGACCTCTCTACAACACCACCCGGCTGTTTCTGTTTCAAACCGTGAGAAAAAAATAAATTAAATTTCGCCCCTCACCGACCGCCGCGCAAAAAAACACAACTTCACGCTACAGAAACGGCCTGTGTGAGGGGGGGCACGGGAAAAAAATAAAACCTGCGTGTTTTCGGCAGAGTAAGCTCAGCGGGGAAACTCCCTGAATCTCGGGGTTGCTTCTTGAACCCCGAAAACGACCTTTTTTCTCTCTCTCGTTTTCTTGGTGTCTGGGACGTTCACGAACTCCGCCGCGTCGGTGCGATTCCCAGCGGGACTTGAACATAACGCCCCCCGTGGAGCCACAGCGCCCCCGTGTGGCCGAGAGGACCACCACCCGCAGGGCTGAGCTTTTACTGCCGTGTCCCGCTTTCACTCTGGCGATGAAGGAGGGAATCAAGGAGGAGAATTAATATTGTGATCCACCAGTCCATCACAGGACACACACACACCCTGGACAGGACAGCAGTCCATCACTGGACACACACACCCTCACACACCCTGGACAGGACACCAGTCCATCACTGGATGTTCAGGGTCGAGCTCTGTCGGCTCAAAAGCAGCGCAGGACCTGCAAGAACAACAGAAAGATTAGCATCCAGCGGGGGCCTCTTAGTGAGCCCAAGAGCTCATCAAGAATCGGCTCCAGCAACAGGGCTGGGCGCATTGTTCCATTCTCCGCCCACTCTCGGTGTAAACAAGTCCCTCCTGGTCTCTGCTTGAAATGCACTTTCCTGCGTTTGCTTTGGTGTAACTGGCTTCCCCTGCATGGGCGAATGTGAAGAAGATCCTTAGTAAGTCATTGAAGAAAACCGAGAAGAGGTCGGAGTGGCCTCTGTCGTTCATCAACGATCCAGTCAGGCAGTACTCCTCTGTAAAGCGCCGTTCGTTCACATCGATTGGCTTTTTTTTTGCCTTCATTCGTGCGAGTAGTAAAAGCGGACGCCCTTATTCTGCCGTGACCCGGATTCGAACCGGGGTTGTTGCGGCCACAACGCAAAGTACTGACCACTATACGATCACAGCGAGTTACCGAGACACACGCGGCAGGGCGGAAAGGGCTGTGCTCTCTTCGTGTGACATAATTCGGAAAAATCCTGACGTTGCATTTCAACTGAGCCCCAGTATACATCGACCCTTCGACACTCTGAGTGACAACTCTCTTGCGTGTTTTCTCATATTTATGTAGTTTGCTTGCATGATGCCGGTGAAGTGGAAATCTAATAAGTAAATTGATTCTTAAAAATGTAGAGAGCTTTGAAAAAATATATTGGTGCTTTTAGATAATATATTTCAAGGATGTAACTGCTGTGCTACAGTGCGTGCAGAATTTTAGAAAACAGTTCGTCAACAAAGTACACTGTTTAGGTTAGTTTAGAAGACAATGTACCAAAACAATATATGCTGTCTGGGTCATTAGAATTAGCTGAAAGTAACTGATAAGCTTTGAATAACAAATCTAGTTTTTCTTCTCTCGCTCTATGATGTAATCTGTTTTCTCTTAGAGAAAGGGGAAGTTTTAGAAGGGACCAAGTGCTGAACTTTTTTACAGCGCAACGTCTTATAAAAACCCTGTACTGCTTGTAACAAATTGAGTCTCTGGTTGCACTTTGCAGGGCTCCCAATATTGCAATATTGAAATAAAGACCTTACTCAGGTGAGAACTCTCTCTTGTGGCTTCCTTGATAGTTATATTTCCATGACAATTTGGGGGCTCGTCCGGGATCACAAACCTGAGCGCGAACGGCTGCTGAAACTCCATCCGGACCCGGACAATTTTAGCAAATTGGACGAACCTCGGAGGATAAACTGTTTATCCTTCCAGAGACGCGTCTGGAGAATTGGCAGCTGTCTGACGTCAGTAAGTGATCCTTTAAAATTAATAGTTATATTTCCATGACAAGAGAAAAACCATCAACACCCCTACCACCTCCACCAATCCTAACCTTGTTTTTACTATACCCTCTGACCTTTCCCTTTCACCCCTTTGCATCCTCAGCTAACATATTTTAAAATTACAATAGACTGTATAGTATTTATGTTTAAAATTAAGGTAAATATGTCAAAATATCAAAATCCAACTGCACAGTGCTATTGTAAGAATGCTTGTCAAGTTCTCAAACAAACCTGCATTGTATTTTTAAAATATTTCAGCAGAGGATTCAACTGGAGTGTAAATGAAGATTCGACGATAATTTTTTTTGAGTGAATATGGTTTTCTGGGGAGTTGCAATGTTGGGCATTATTGGACATTTCCCGGTGACCCTGACACGTGTTAAACACTCGCATTTCCTGCAAATATTAAAATGGTTAAGGTTTCGCTGAGAAATCCAATCGACTGAAGACAATGTTTATATCGCAAATGAACCCCGTCCCTGGGTGGACTCGAACCACCAACCTTTCGGTTAACAGCCGAACGCGCTAACCGATTGCGCCACAGAGACTGATTGGTAAGGTCATTTCTCGAATCACAAGTTTTCGGTTAAAAAAAAATCTCTTCCCGTTTATTTTGCCTCCTGTAATATTTCTTCTGCACTGATAACCAAGAATTGAATTTCATTTTTCGCAAGCTGTGTGAATTTCATCAAAAACAAGTTTTCCAGAAAGGAAATGAACACATGCATTTAACGAAATCAAGCCCTTTGTGATTGCCCGAAATGAAACGTTCTGTACTACAAGATAGGAAGAAAGACACGGCTGGGATTTGAATCTCGGTTCTTTTGTTTAATAGAGAAGCGCTTTAACCAACTAGGCTACGGTGACAGGACAACCTTCACCTTTTACAGCCGCTTGGACACACCGCTCTGAGACATCTGCGTTCAGTAAGCGCTGAACCTGCTCTCAGAGCAAATTGCCTCTTTTACATAGCAGCCCCGACACTGAGAAACGAAGAGAACTGGCTTTTATCTGCCATTTTCATGTCCAATGCGTTTGACATCTCCCAAGGGCGACAGAGTTCTTTTGCGACACTATTTCTTCTTCTTTTTTATTTCTGTACGCTTTGATAAAAAACGAGAAATCGTGCAACGGAAAAATGTCTTTTTTTTCATAGAGAAAACGTGCACCAGGAAATGTTGTGTTGAGAAGAAATGATTTAACATGATACGTGACCTAATTTATCGGAGCAATTGCTCGACCAGCAAGATCTGGAGAGGTTGGAGAGTCTGGTGGATGTGATAATTATACGGTGTTGTGGAAGAAAACAGTCTTTCTTTGAATTCTCAGTCAATCGGAATTTCAGTGCGAAACATAAACCCCTTGTCTGATTTAAAGAGATTATATTTTAAAACTCATAAAAATTCAGAAAACACATGTTTCTCACTTTGAAATTTTAGACGGAGCGGTGCATTACTAGTAGCGGCGCTGAGCACACTATGGGGGAATTCGGGTCATGTGAAATGCCAGCAGTTTAATAAACAACGCGTCTGATTTCAGATCATAAGATTGTAGGTTCGACTTCGACCTGGCTCGTGTAAATTTTATTCAAGCTCCTCAGTAATAGATGTATATTATGTAATGAACCGCACCTGAAAGCAAACGTTGGGTCTGTTTCCTTTGTTTTCCAGCATGAAATAGCAAATCGTTACAAAAAGCACCTGCTAATGTCCAATAGCGGGCTTTGTTTTCAAATTACAGTTTCAGGCTTCAGGCACTTTTTAATAAAACAAAAGTGTCCGGAAACTCATTAACTTTCAGGTTTGCTTGAACCTGTATTAAAAAAAGTTATCTGAAACTTCGGGGATTCCATTATCTGATGTAGCTGTCTCTAAAGTTGGGCGTGATGTTAAGCAGATGTGAACTGTGCCTTTTCTCTTAAAAAAAAAAAAGTTATTTTTTCCCCTCCACTCCAATGCTGGAGACTGTAAGCCTGTGTGAGCTCCACACTGCGTGTCCTGTACTGCTCTATTTTGTTTTGATTATCTATGTGGTGTACAGATAGAATTCAACTGCATGGGGTGAATTCCGTGTTCAGGACCAGCAGAACCTGAAAAAGTAACAGCTGACCTCGACATGATTTGAACACGCAGCCTTCTGATCTGGAGTCAGGCACGCTAACATTGCGCCACGAAGTCACGGTTGTCAGTGCTGTTGAATTTCCCAAAGGAGACAAATCAGCTTCACAAAAAAAAAAATCTCCTGTGAAGAGCGCAGCTCTCCGAAGAGAGTCTCTTCTTCACAGACCACATTTTATTCTTCCTGCGCAGCTCTTGTGCAGGTGTTGTTCTCAATTACAGATCCAGGAACACTGATTTTTTTTCTATTTTTTTTTTAATTAAGTACCCCATGGTGCAACGGTAGCACGTCTGACTCTAAATCCCCAAGTTCATTTTCAAAGTATATCGGAGTCAACTGATACTGATCAGGTTCTGCTGCTACTGAACCCGCAGTCTTCACCTTAAGGTTCAATTCCTCAAGCCTTTTGACCTTATATGTCCATCCCTTCTCGTCAAAACTCGTATTTTCACAGAGTACCCTTCAGAAATCGCAGTATAGAATGAAAAAACTCCAGTAGATCTCGGCCGCTGTTGGTGATTTTCCTTTAAAAATAAATGAATCTCTGGAAATTTTACGGAGTGTATCACTTTCACTGAGACCGAGAAGTGTTAAGCTGTACATGAGTCTTTATGGTTCGGTTGTTAACCAAAAGGGTGGTGGTTTGAGCCCTCCCAGGGACACTATGAGCCTTTTAATGTACACACCCGTCTCACTTTATCTCCACGGCCGGTCTTGTACCGCAATCAAATACAGAGCCCGTAGGAGGCAGTAAGCTCGCATATATAGCTCACTGTGTATATAATGAAGAAGCAGAGGTTAGTTTCTCATCTGCGCGTTACAGAGCCTTACGCAACTCGTACTGTACCAACAGTTAGGGTTTGATCCCTGCACGGGCTATTAGTTGAAAAGCCATTGTAAATGACGTGTAAGAGATTTATAGATACTGTAGATCAGTAGTTCTCAAACTGTGGTACGCGTACCGGCAGTGGTACGTGGAATGCCACCAGGTGGTACGCCAAATGACCCTGGAACTGTGTAGTGTGCACTGAAAAATCGGGACGGGTTTTCATATTTTGTATTTTAATACTTGTCGAATACGCAGGCTACATACTACGATACAGTGCGTGCTAATACTTCAGTGGACACAAGAGATACTCTGTAATTCTATACCACTCTATAGGAATGCGTGCTACGGATGCAAGTGACCAATTGTATTTAAAAAAAGCTATTGTATCTCCAGCAAATAGGGAGAAAGGAGAATTAGCGTGATTTTGGAACAATGCCAACATTGTAAACACAGGAATGCATAGAAATACGTGCTACGAACGCAGGCAATCTTGTGAGCACACGAAAGCGTGATAGAAAAATATTTAAGAACTGTTCGAATTTGAGAAAAATACACCGAGCGTCTCTGTGTTTCGCTCCCATGCGCATGAAATAAAAACTTTAAATAAATACGGAAATAAAAACGGAAACGCGGAAAAAGCTTGCGGATTGCTAAAGCAGGTAAGCTACACTATTTTTGAAGAACCTTATTTACCGTTGGCAAAAGAGCTGACACGTATTATGTGTGGAAAAAAAGCTGCTAAACAGCTCGACCTGCTGCCCCCCTCCCCCTGAAAGACACAGTCATTCTAAGAATTATTGAAATGAAGGATTATATCAAACGTACACTGATAGAGCGCGTTAAGATGAGCAGATGTTTTTCACTGCAATTAGATGAGTCTGTAGTTGATTTGGCCAATTTGCTCGTTTACGTTAGATACGAGTTTGAGGGTATGTCCCATGAAGACTTTCTGTTCTGTAAACCGCTACCAACAGGAACTACAGGAGAGCACATATTTCAGCTTCTGAATGAATTTATCGAAGAGAATGACCTCGACTTGATAAAATGCGTCTGAGTTTGTACAGACGGTGCTAGAGCAATGACAAGCCGACATAACGGTGCAGTTGCACGAATTAGAGAGGTTGCTCCAGAAATTAATGTACGCATTATAACATCCACCGCGAGACCTTTGCCGTCAAGAAAATGCCTGACGATTTAATATCTGTTAGACTCTGTTGTGAATTGTATCAAGGCTTGAAAAATTAATTCACATCTCCTTTGCTCAACTAAATAGGCTCACTCCTCTCACTGAAATGGTGCTTTTTTATTAGTTGTTGTTAATGTTTTTTTTTCTGTAAAATACTTTGAGAAGCCACCTTTAAAGGCGCTATATCAAATAAAGTTCATTATTATAATATTTATTATATGTATGTGTGAGTATGTGCACGTACACTCATGTTGGTCATTGAGAATTTCTGGGGTTCCTATGAGATGATGACTTGTAGGTGGTACTTGGATGCTTTGGTTGGATTAGGGATGGTACTTGGTCCAAAAAGTTTGAGAACCACTGCTGTAGATACTTTATTGATCCCATGAGGGAAATTAATAAAGCTTATCCAGCTGGCTTTTATGTTTCACACTAAATTGCGATCTTGAAACCAAAATAATTAGAAATATGGAACACAACCATTGTTCTCCAAGAAGGAAAGCTGTTTAACACTGACGTCACTCCTTTTTATTTAACCCAGATTGTGAAGACAACTCCACCCTATCAAAGGAAAATGTTGCACAAAAGTTGGAAAGGACACTCTGAATCCATCTGTACTCTATATTTGATTTCCGCGATCCGTTCAAGGCTGCTTGGTGCTTCGCAAGCAAGTCATGTTCAGGGAAGAAACTCAGCTTAGAGAACTACTGGTGCATTTTCACTCATTGAATTTGATCTTTGTACTCTCTTTTCATTCTCAGCTATAATATTTCAAAATTACAGTTTGGATTTGTTGGAAAACTTCACAGGCATTATTAAGTTAGGACTGTACAATTGTATTTTAATATCTTGGTATATTAACCTTCATTTTAATATGGATGTAACCATAAATGTTGTACTTTTGTCGTACATTTTAACTGAGGACGCACGACGACTATTATACCTTGTGATACATGCAAGACATCTGTAAACGAAGATGTAATTAGTCAAATTGGCAATTAACAGAAAACCACAATTGTATAATATTATTTCTCTATGTCGATGATCAGTTGAAGGATTTGAAGAAACTATATATTATTCCTCGATATCGATGATCAGTTGAAGGATTTGAAGAAACAGCAGCGATAGCAGGTGATTTTGGTTTTGAACCCATCTTTACACCTCAATAATCCATTTGTCCTCGAAAAAAGAAAAGACAGGCATGTTTTGAGTCTCATAATGATCATCTTCTCGATCCAAAGAAACATATAAATTTGATTCCTTCCGTAGTATTTTGGATTTTCTTACGAAGATCTCACGAAGTATTGCCAGGATCTATATTTAGCGTTCGGTAGTGATAACACTGCTGATATTGATTGAGTAGAAATCTATGATGTATTGACAACTTTATCTGAAGCGAGAAGTCCTAGAACGCTGTCTATGAAGTGTTAGGATTCATACCAAGATATGCTTTTTGTTTTCAACCCAAAATGCTGCTATTGCATTAATCATTATATGAACTATACCCGTTTTGGTAGCTTCTCTGCATGATTTTTCAAAACTGAAACTAATTACAAAATTATTTAAGATCAACCATGACAAAAAATTATAAATCAGGACTAATATTAATATCAACTGATGTTACTACAGAAAAAAAGATTTAACTGAAATATTAATAAGACTATTTGTGATTATGTCACTTCTCTGCTTCAGCAAGGTCAATATAAGACTCTGAAAGTAGTAAAGCAAAACTGAACTCAAAATCATATTAGGAATTCTGAGTGATATCTCCATACAGGTAATCCAACAGAACATTGAAATATTTGAATATCATCTCTCTGTATATTGCGCTGCTTTTAACCTAGAGTAAAACTATTGGATTGAAGGAATGCTAACCGCTGGGTTGAAATGTATAGTTGTTATTTGGAGAAATCTGTAAACTCGTGATCTTATATGTTTTAAAAGACAGCACAGGAAAAAACAGTGCTGATTATTTTCCGGAGACGGAGCACTGATGACCTATCCGAGCTTATCGATAAAACCCACCCAGTGGATACTCTAGCAGAACGTCAAAGAACATTCACCTTTGTATCCAAAGAAACCACAGGAACAACATCAGGTAGCACAATCAATTCCCCTTTTAAATCTTTCCTGTAAGGTATGCTATGTGAATTCATGAAGTTAATCCTCTGATCTCTTTTGAGCACGAACAAAGTATTTCTGATGGAGCGCTCTGTTCAAAGATAAGCTATTACCCCTGCCAACGATTCGGCGTGAAGAATTAAAAGTTTCACAGACAAAAGCAGCTCACCACCACAGCCAATATTAAATTTACTTGCTGGTACACTATCATGTGCACTGCCTCAAAAGTGATCTCGGCAGATGTTGTTCCCTACATAAAGCTGAACGTGCCAAAAATAATTTTTGTTGAGAAAACAAAATATTTTTTCTGCCTTGATGTTAAGCCTGTCTTTTAGAAAGTCTATCTCTAAACACCTCCCGCAGCCTAACAAAAAGTGGTTTTACTGATCGTATTGCAGGTCTTAAAACACTAACATTTGGCAGCGGTGGGATTCGAACCCACGCCCCCAGAGAGACTGGAGCCTAAATCCAGCGCCTTAGCCTGCTCGGCCACGCTACCTTCCTCCATGCCCATCTTCCTCACATTCCTGGCTTGGAAAATGCCGGGGGCTTCAGCTCTTGTCGTCGGATCTAATGATATCATGACATGTGGATGTGACTGCACCTTCATCTTCCGAGATGCTTTCAATAGGACAAACGCTACTTTCACCGGCACAAACATAGCAATAACGAAAGAGGTGGGTTTCATCCTTTGTGCTGTTTGTAGGGGCGCAACTCTACGTCGATCTACTGACTTGAAGAGCAAAAATCAAAATCCTCTGCTATTACTGTTGCTTTTTTCATAGTTTCTTTAAATCCTTCATTTGAACATAGATTTTGAAGGATATTGATGATAATACCACTTAAATTGTGGTTTTCTTGTGATCGCCAATTTTTTTCAAATACCAGCCTTTTTTACAGTTCCTTGCGTGTTTCACAAGGTATAATAGTCCCCCTCACATCCTCAGCTAACATATTTTAAAATTACAATAGATTAAGCATGCATGTTTACATTTATATTAAAATTAAAGTAAATATACCAGAATACATACAGTGCTAACCCAATAATTCTTGTCAGGTTCTCCAACAAATCTGCGTTGTTATTTTAACATGTTTCAGCTGAGGGTGCAACAGGAGTATAAATGAATTTTCCCGCCAGCCGTTCAAAGACCAAATTCCATGAGTGAACATTATTTTCTCAGAAGTTGCCGGTATTGGACTTTGCCGGTGGTAATGAATTATATCCACAACTGTTGTAGTAGTTCCTTCTTGAAATTCGACACGTGCAAAGCACTCGTAATATCATAGGTGTTAAAGTTCGCTGAGTCTATTCGAGTCATGGTGTGTATCCCTGCCTATCATTGGGAGACGGGTAGCTTTTTTACACTCAGATTCCAATTTTCAATGCTTTGTGTGAGAGCTTACATAACTTTCATTTTCTCACATTTTCTGACGACTGTTCCAAAGGGGGACCCTGTCAATTCCGAATACTTTTCAAAAATCTGCCTGCATGTTTGATTATTGTCATTTCATTTCGAAAAAGTTCAATATTGATTATAACTAAAGAAAATAATGATCACGAACAAAAAAGGGATAAAGATGCGAGTCGATCTTGAATCACAGCTGGGTGACACGGTCTTCTGTTCTGATATGGTTGTACGAGAAACAGGAGGAATCGCCAATCTCCTATAGAACATGAGTTGAATCAGGAGTGAGACATTTCGTATACTCGTGCATATGTCAACGCCTGACCTACATCGTAAAACTAACATTAAGTTGTCAGAGACATTCATTTATATACAAACAAGAGACAGACCAAGTAATAATTCTACATTAGTTCAGGTGGGTAAACCTGAACTAACTAACTAATAAGCCTATTAATAATTCTACATTAACGTGTCCTACACTGATCAGACTGATTGACATGGTCTGATTCAGAGCCTGTGCAGTTCGTGCTAATTACAACAAGGACAGTTCTGAACCCTCATCACCAAACTGAGCACAAGTTCAGCTGTTCTCCAGTTTTGTTACGCATGGTTTTTCATTGCAATTGAGTTCAGAGCTGGAGCTGAACTCCAGACAGTACAGTGTTTTGGGTAAGTTGTCGAAATTCGCATGAGGCTGCAGACAACTTACCTAAAGTGTGTTCTATAGCTTTCAGGTGGAGTTCATTTATATAAAAGAATGTAAGTGGTATAAACGAAACAAGCCAGACGGCAGTCCAACCTACAGTATAATTTTCTGATGGAAGTCCTGACGTGTTATTCATTACGCCACTGACCCTGCTATTGTAGTGCTAAAATAAAACACGTTTTCTACATTTATATCTGTTTAAAAATCACTATCTAAAAAAGACAAAGGGTTTGTGTGTCAAGCTAAAATTCCGCTTCATTTCGAATGCAAATAAAAACCATTTTGTTCCAAGAAATCATAAATTTGTCACATCCTTCATACTACTAATAAGTATACGAATAAATACTCGGAAGAAGCCGCTCAGGTATTAGAGAGATTTAAAATCGGATCGGAGGATTTAGAGTCCAGACTGCAAACCAACAGCTGACACAGGTCTTTTATAGAACCGTTTTGATTTCCTCTACTTTGTCCCCGTGACGTCATTGTCCTGCTCACAGCCGAGCCCGACACACGTCTGGTTTCTGTCGCTGGGCACATACCCTGCGGTCCATGCGGGTCCTGATACCCCAGTACAATGACGGGGACACTAAACTGTAAACAGGTGCCGTCCTTCGGCTGAGACGTAAAACCGAGGTCCTGTGATCATTCAGGAGAATGGTGGTGGTGGAAGGGAGTCCCCATTACCTGTAAAGCGCATTGAGTGGAGTATCCAGAACAGCGCTATATAAGTGTAAGCAATGATGATGATGATTATTATTATTATAATGTAAAATGCAATAAAAAAATCAAACTTTGATTCAAAATAGATTAATTTAAAAACTGATAAAGCTAATGCTTTTTTCAGGGCTATATCTACTTTTTTTTTTAAAAGCGAAGTCTGTCGCGATTGTGAAAGTTAGAGAATGTATTCCGGCGGGTGCTTTCATATCATGATCGTCAGTCTCGCCCGTAGCTGCGAGAAGGTTAAAAGCGCACAAGTGATCTGTAGACGATGTTCGGGGAAGAAATAATTCTGTTTTCAGCACAGGGAGTGAGAATGAGCTCAGCCCGGCTCCCAGCAGAATCCATTCTGGTTTGGTTACTGTTAGACTGTGCGTCTGAGGCTCTTTGGATCGCAACGTAAAAAAAAACAATTGCTCACATCGTGTGACTTTCACGACAGGAAGGAAAGATATCACTTTAAAAAATCAGAACTGAAGATTTGGATCCTGGGCCTCAACTTAAAAATAAACAGAGTTTAACGACAGGAAATTGATTCCAGTTGTCAGATCACGTATACGCATACCTTAGCTTTGTGCAACAACCTGAAACTTTCAGGTACCATAAATAATATTATTGCTAAACATATGCCATTCTAATCTGCAAGCGACCAGAATATAGAATACAAATTTTTGTATAAAAATGCATTAAGTCCTGTTCTACACCTGCATGCTTTGGAAGCGCTGGCCTACCTGTATCAAAATATCAGATTGTGTTTCTGCAACATTTCGCGCATAGTACGCCATTTTATCTAAAACAGTCACAACGAGGGCTTTACATGCAGTCTGGGGTATTTTCCCCTTTTATATTTTTGCCACTTTATATCGAACCTGTTATACTCCCAGAAGTGCACAGTAGCTTGTACTTAATAAAAATGTACAATTCACCGCTGGTATAAACAGATGTGTGCCGTCTTTGCCTTTGTAAGCATTTGTTTAAAAAATAAGTTCACAATACGATAAAAACACAGAAAGCACAAACTTTATAATACAAGGATACAAAATCAATACCAAATCATTATGCCAATTAAGTAACTATCCTTTGAAAACAGAGAACACCTTTATATCTACAAAAACTTGACATTTGTATGTATTTTTGAATTACAAAGCAGACAGTGTAGTCCCTTAATTCAAAGATCAGATCTTGGCCAAAACAAGACAATCAGACGTGGGCTGAATTCCGAACAGGAGCCTTTGCTTAGTCGATTATTGAGCTTTTGATCAATGTCTGAATAAAACAGAGTCGCTTTTTTAACTCTTTGATTAAATTACACGAAAAGCACCTTCCTTCGAGCCGGAATCGAACCAGCGACCTAAGGATTCCCTGTTGACTCCACTACAGTCCCCCACTCTACCAACTGAGCTATCGAAGAGATGCTGTAGCATTGCTCTCTGGCACATACTGCCCAATGAAGTAAAATGTGAAATGGGTGATTTAAATCCCACTTCGACATCAAGTTTCCAACTCGTTTCCTTAGTCTCATTTACCTTGAATTTAAGCCACGAACCAGGATTCTACTGTATAAACTTCCAGGGATATTACAAAATGTTTGATGGGGCATCAATCATTCCAGGCGGAAATTGATTCCTTTTTTTTCTCGAGGGATCATATTAAACATTTCATTAGTATCGAGAGGAGGATCACCATGAGACACAAAACAAACAGTTTCTTTCTGTCTTTATTAGAAAGTAGCGTTTGTGCTACATTAATAATATTTTCGTGGAAATAAAGAAGTTGTAAATTTTAAAAATTTATATTTGAATCGAAATGTGGTTTTGAGTTAAATATTAGCGTGTTCATGTAATTAGTTTGTGTTTGTCATTACTATATATTGCCATGTTACTAGAATTTGTAACTGAAGTTTACTAGTTGTGTTTTTTATGATGATTAGACATTTGAATACAATATTGTATATAATGTATAATTTGAACTACATATTGTTCAGGTGTGAATAATTGTATATTTTAAGAATACATTTCTAAAACAAATCATTGGCTTTATTTACTAGTTTCTACACCTATAAAAATCTTTCTTTTATGTATAATAGACATCAAAGAAAGATGTCTATTATACATCAAAGATGAGCAGTGTGTGTCGTGTTCACAGCTAATAACTAGAAGATGTCTGGAAGAGGCAATGGCGGAAAGGGACTCGGGAAAGGAGGTGCTAAGCGTCACCGTAAGGTTCTCCGCGACAACATCCAGGGAATCACCAAGCCCGCAATCCGCCGCCTGGCTCGCCGTGGGGGAGTGAAGCGGATCTCCAGGCTGAACTACGAGGAGACCCGCGGGGTGCTGAAGGTGTTCCTGGAGAACGTCACCTACACCGAGCACGCCAAGCGGAAGACCGTCACTGCCATGGACGTGGTGTACGCGCTGAAGCGCCAGGGCTGCACCCTGTACGGCTTCGGAGGCTAAACAGGAGCGGAGCTTCACTACCGGACCCTGACGTATAAACCCAAGTGACCCAGTGACATTTGTCACTGCTGAGGTTGCTTTATGGGTCTATTTTCTATACTGTGCTGATCAATTGGAAATCAAATGGCAAAAAAGACCCGTTCCCGCACCTAAGGTCAAATATTAGGAATCAAAACTGCTTGAGTGTATGGAAGCACACAGCTTTATCAAGATTTCCAAGTGCAAGATCTTTTTATTCATAAAAGACCCTATTTATGTTGTATGAGAAATATTAATATTAATACAGAATCCTTTTTCACCAAATAAATGGGGTTCCTGACTTCAGAAAGCCTTCTAGACAAATACTAAAAGAGCAAAAATTCAATTTGGTAAATGAAATGAAAACACATACCCTACCAAACCTTGAGTACAGGCCATTCAGGATGATAATACAAAACCATTTATAATTCAACAAATAAAACCTGTCAACTGGTAATCACCACTTATCATAAAAAAATAAGTAGCAATACACAGTAGGGGACTCTTGGGTGCAAGTTAAATCCATGCAAGAAGGGGTTTAGTGTTATATTTCCAAATCAGATATGCAAATGAGAGATCTGGCCCAGCCAATCTCAAAGCTCCCATGGTATGGAATGGAGCTGCTCCCCTCTTCTAGTTATTCACACTGGAGTTAGGTTACATATTAGCACAATTCATCTAACAGTTGAAAAGTATGAGGCCCCGGATCCAAATCTTCAGTTCTGATTTTTTTAAGTGATATCTTTCCTTCCTGTCGTGGAAGTCACACGATGTGAGCAATTGTTTTTTTTACGTTACGATCCAAAGAGCCTCAGACTCACTGTAACCAAACCAGGATGGATTCTGCTGGGAGCCGGACTGAGCTCATTCTCACTCCCTGTGCTGAAAACAGAATTAGCTCTTCCCCGAACAGAATTAGCTCTTCCCCGAACATCGTCTACAGCTGCTGGATTGTGCTCTGCATCTTACTGCTCCGGCAGTTACTTTGACGAAAGACAAATCACTTGTGCGCTTTTAACCTTCTCGCAGCTACGGGCGAGACTGACGCTCACACCGGGGTAAAGTTAGCTCGAAGTTCGAAAACGATTTTGGCACGCCTGTAGCGCTTTCACGAAATCTCTTAGAGTTACAAAAACACTTGCTTTGTGTATAAAATACATTGTGGATGCTTTCTCATCCTTTACTTTTTCGTTTTTATGACATTTTTTTGACCAAGCACGAATATGCTTTTGTCCATATCTCCGCAATGGAAGCACAGAACGCCTTCAAACCAAAAGCATTTTAAAGACCACGACTTGTGGATATTTCCACAGCCTTTACATCAATCTATCGGTGAGCTAATTATCTTTTTTTAAACCTCCGGTTTTTCATCGATGCATAATTACGCACGAACTGGAACCCGGGGGACCGCTGTGTGCACACATTCACAAAGCAAGAAATACTGTTCAATACGGCTTCATGCGAAAAACCCGTATATGACCATAGGAAGCAGAACAGCGCGGCCTCCAATTACCCAGACTGTAAGCACGGGAATAAAGCTTTGTTTGATTTCTGAAACCCTTCCTTTACGTCCTGTTTTCATTCAGGTAAGGGTCAACTATATTCACAATACTACTGACAGCAGGAAGATTAAAATATTCTTTACTCAGCAGCTTATTAAAAACAGCTCCCATGATGTTCAAACCGATTTTTTACACAGAACACTGACACAGCTTTGTGTTCTGAATCTCTTTTTCTCTTGCTTTTATTTAATGTGGCACAATGCACTGGTTCACAAACCAATAGCATTTAAACCACAGCACCCACAATGCTGAAGGTAAGTGTTTTGCACACTAAGCAGGTCATCTGACTATTCCCAGCTTTGTTTTGGGTTATGGAACCTTTATTTTTTTATGATTTTCTGAAGATAACACTACAGGTGGGATGGGTGGGTTGTCTTCATGGCTCAATAGCATTTCAAATACAGCACCCACACTGCTGAAACCAAGTGTTTTACACACCAGACAGACCCCCGAACCTCATACAACCTTACTGTGGCTGTGGCCCCTTTATTTTGTAATGAGTTTCTGAAGGTAACACTACAGGTAATACACTGGGACGGGTGGGTCGTCTTCATGGCTCAATAGCATTTCAAATACAACAGCCACACTGCTGAAACCAGGTGTTTTACACACCAGACAGCCCCCAGAACCTTATACAACCTTGCTGTGGTTGTGGCCCCTTTCTTTATTTTTTTATGAGTTTTTCAATATGGCACCATTAGACAGGCGGTACATGGGGATAGTACATCGTGCTCTTCACGAGTCAATAGCTCTTCAAGCACAACAGCCACAGTGCTGCAACCAGGTGTCTTACACACCAGACAGCTCCCCTAACTTTATACAACCTCGCTTTGAGTTGTTTAACATTTCTTTCAAATCACTTGGGTTCATCAATCATTTGATCATTTTTCAGCGTGGAATAAACCTATTACTTGTTCCTTGGAGATTACCATCTGCTGATAAGATATGATCGCTATATTGACCATATACAATTTCTTGCATAAGGAATTCATATTTTGCATACACCGATCCCCCCGGAGTCCCAAGTGATTCTGGTTTTGGAAAGCTAAAGGACAATGAGCTTCACGATACCAGGGGGACAGTGGGTGGTCAAGTCTCCCCTAAACAATGGATCTTGTCAGATTATGATGTCAGTGCATTTAATAAATGTTGTTGAACTCTCTTTAGCCCAAATACAGAGGAGCCCAGACCCAGAATGTTACACATACTGACAGAGAGTGATCTCATTATGTGTGTTTGGATTTTAACAACTATTTTTATTGTTTGCTAGAACCAAAACAATCTATGTTAGACATTTTCATCTTCAGCCAAAAATACAAACCTGTGTACGTAGTGTGGTGCAGGTTCTTGTCCCATCCTGCTCTTGGTCCAGGTTGGAGGGTTGCACCGATTCTGAATCTTGTTAGCTGGTATGGATGGGTTTGGGGGTGTTGATACCAGAGTGGTCCAGGAGGGGGATTCAGGTGTCTCGGGGGCATTCTTGTTTTTCTATGAGTTCAGGTTGATTCTGTTGGTTCTGTCATGAATCTCCCTCACGCAGGCAAGCGCTCCCGCATTCCCTCGAGCTCTCCCCATACCAAACGTGCACATGTCAATCAGTCCTCTACTTAAACCCTCATCTGTCCCCCGGTCATTGCTCACTATTGAGATTCTCTCCCGGAGCTTACCTACTAACTACGCTTTTGCCTTACTATGACTTCTCCCCTGGACCTCGACCCCGCTTTTCCGACAACTGCTTTAGCCACTCGATTTTGTACCTTCGCCTGTTTTACGCTTTCTCGGATCCTGACCCCAGCCTGTCTCTTCATTTACGCCTCTGCCTACCGACGCAACTTCTACGCCTTCCCGGACTCGGGCCCCTGCATGTTTACTCCGACTACGACTGCGTCTCGCGTCAACCCTACCAAGGGCACCGCATTGGATCCCTATCCCTAAGCTATTGAAGAGCACCCCCACACCCCCCACCCGTCTCGGTGGAAGTTGCCATGTTCAAAAAATCCTAAAAAGATAATTAAAGTTGCACACAACAAAGCATGACTGTGAAAGGTCAGGAGGCCTGCCTAGTGAGCACAACACTTGATTACAGTCAAAAAAAACATTAAAAAATAAAGAAATGTTCCACAACTCAAAGCGAGGTTGTATAAGGTTAGGGGAAATGTCTGGTGTAAAACACCTGGTTGCAGCACTGTGGCTGTTGTGCTTGAAGAGCTATTGACTCATGAATAGCACCCCCCAATCCCCATGTACCGCCTGTCTAATGGTGCCATATTGAAAAACTAAAATTCTTATTAAAAAAATAAAGAAAGGGGCCACAACCACAGAAAGGTTGTATAAGGTTAGGGGACCTGTGTGGTGTGTAAAACACTTGGTTTCAGCAGTGTGGTTGTTGTATTTGAAATGCTATTGAGCCATGAAGACTACCCACCTATCGCACTGTGTTACCTGTAGTGTTATCTTCAGAAAATCATAAAAATATAAAGAAAGGGGCCACAGCCACAGCAAGGTTGTACGAGGTTCTGGGGCCTGTCTGGTGTGTAAAACACTTGGTTTCAGCAGTGTGGGTGCTGTATTTGAAAAGCTATTGAGCCATGAAGATGACCCACCTGTCCCAGTGTATTACCTGTAGTGTTATCTTCAGAAACTCATTACAAAATAAAGAAAGGAGCCACAGCCACAGTAAGGTTGTACGAGGTTCTGGGGCCTGTCTGGTGTGTAAAACACTTGGTTTCAGCAGTGTGGGTGCTGTATTTGAAATGCTATTGAGCCATGAAGATGACCCACCTGTCCCAGTGTATTACCTGTAGTGTTATCATCAAAAAATCATAAAAAATTAAAGAAAGGGGCCACAGCCACAGCAAGGTTGTACGAGGTCCGGGGGCCTGTCTGGTGTGTAAAACACTTGGTTTCAGCAGTGTGGGTGCTGTATTTGAAATGCTGTTGAGCCATGAAGACGACCCACCTATCCCAGTGTATTACCTGTAGTGTTATCTTCAAAAAATCATAAAAAATTAAAGAAAGGGGCCACAGCCACAGCAAGGTTATATAAAGTTAGGGGGCCTGTCTGGTGTGTAAAACACTTGGTTTCAACAGTGTGGGTGCTGTATTTGAAATGCTATTGAGCCATGAAGATGACCCACCTGTCCCAGTGTATTACCTGTAGTGTTATCTTCAGAAACTTATTACAAAATAAAGAAAGGAGCCACAGCCACAGTAAGGTTGTACGAGGTTCTGGGGCCTGTCTGGTGTGTAAAACACTTGGTTTCAGCAGTGTGGGTGCTGTATTTGAAATGCTATTGAGCCATGAAGACGACCCACCTATCCCAGTGTATTACCTGTAGTGTTATCATCAAAAAATCATAAAAAATTAAAGAAAGGGGCCACAGCCACAGCAAGGTTGTACGAGGTCCGGGGGCCTGTCTGGTGTGTAAAACACTTGGTTTCAGCAGTGTGGGTGCTGTATTTGAAATGCTATTGAGCCATGAAGACGACCCACCTATCCCAGTGTATTACCTGTAGTGTTATCTTCAAAAAATCATAAAAAATTAAAGAAAGGGGCCACAGCCACAGCAAGGTTGTACGAGGTTCTGGGGCCTGTCTGGTGTGTAAAACACTTGGTTTCAGCAGTGTGGGTGCTGTATTTGAAATGCTATTGAGCCATGAAGATGACCCACCTGTCCCAGTGTATTACCTGTAGTGTTATCTTCAGAAACTCATTACAAAATAAAGAAAGGAGCCACAGCCACAGTAAGGTTGTACGAGGTTCTGGGGCCTGTCTGGTGTGTAAAACACTTGGTTTCAGCACTGTGGGTGCTGTATTTGAAATGCTATTGAGCCATGAAGACGACCCACCTATCCCAGTGTATTACCTGTAGTGTTATCTTAAAAAAATCATAAAAAATTAAAGAAAGGGGCCACAGCCACAGCAAGGTTATATAAAGTTAGGGGGCCTGTCTGGTGTGTAAAACACTTGGTTTCAACAGTGTGGGTGCTGTATTTGAAATGCTATTGAGCCATGAAGATGACCCACCTATCCCAGTGTATTACCTGTAGTGTTATCTTCAGAAAATCCTAAAAAATATAAAGAAAGGTTCCACAACCCAAAACAAAGCTGGGAAAAGTCAGAGGACCTGCTTAGTGTGCAAAACACTTGCTGCATTGTGGGTGCTGTGGTTTAAATGGTATTGGTTTGTGAACAGAATACCCCTATCCCAGTGCATTGTGCCATATTAAATAAAAGCATGAGAAAAAGAGATTCAGAATGCAAAGCTGTGTCAGTGTTCTGTGTAAGCAATCGGTTTGAACATCATGGGAGCTGTTTTTAATAAGCTGCTGAGAAAAGAATATTTTAATCTTCTTGCTGTCAGTAGTATTGAGAATATAGTTGACCCTTACCTGAATGAAAACAGGGCGTAAAGGAAGGGTTTCAGAAATCAAACAAAGCTTTATTCCCGTGCTTACAGTCTGGGTAATGGGAGACTGCGCTGTTCTGCTTCCTATGGTCATATACAGGTTTTTCGCATGAAGCCGTATTGAACAGTATTTCTCGCGTTGTGAACGTGTGCACACAGCGGTCCCCCGGGTTCCAGTTCGTGCGTAATTACGCATCGATGAAAAACTGGAGGTTTAAAAAAAGATAATCAGCTCACTGATAGTTTGATAAAAAGGCTGTGGAAATATCCACAAGTCGTGGTCTTTAAAATGCATTTAGTTTGACGGCGTTCTGTGCTTCCATTGCGAAGATATGGACAAAAGAATATTCGTGCATGGTCAAAAAAATGTCATAAAATCGAAAAAGTAAAGGCTGAGAAAGCATCCACAATGTATTTTATACACAAAGCAAGTGTTTTTGTAACTCTAAGAGATTTCGTGAAAGCGCTACAGGCGTGCCAAAATCGTTTTCGAACTTCGAGCTAACTTTACCCCGGTCTTTTTTTCAGCATGGAATAAACCTATTACCTATTCTTATACAGCCTCTTGGACACACCGCTCTGAGACATCTGAGGTCGATGTGCGCTGAGCCTGGTCGCCGAGCAAAATCATGCCCAAGGGGGGAGGCTCTTGTGACGAGGTGGCCGAGTGGTTAAGGCGATGGTTTGCACGCGTGGGTTCGAATCCCATTCTCGTCAGTTTATGTTTTTGACTTGTGATCCGTTTCTAAGTCAGACTTGCTTTCTTTAGCTACTGTAGTAGAGCAGTAATATTTCTAGCGTTGGCTGAACATGGCTTACAGCAGTAGCTGACAGATATAGTCTCTTAATATTTAGGTTAAATTTATGCTTTGTACTGCTTTCACCTGATATTAATAGTAGTCCTGATGAACGATTTAGGGACATGGCGCATCTTGAAAATGTTCTTGTTAATTTCAGTTTGGAAAAGATGCACTCACCAGAAGCAGAAACTGGTCGTATCTGCAAAATGCGCAATGCAATAGCAATGTCTTGCTATGAGTCCTTACCTGTTACAGGAGGCGTTGTAGGACTTTTTTAGTTCAGAAAAAGCTATCAATTCATCTTACATTTCTACTCCATCAATATTAGCAATGCTATCTTTACTAAGCTCTAAATATAGCTCTAAATAAATGCAGATTTTAAAATACATTTTAAAATAAATGCTATTCCATATGTTGTAACTTTGTGGTATTTAGAAATTGTATCTGAGGATGCAAGGGAAAGTATTATACAACTGTGAAAGAGGCTTGTATTTTAATACAATTTTCGATCAAAAGAAAACCAAAGTCCCTATGATATTACCGTCAATATCTCTTGATATCAACGTTCAGTTGAAAGATTTGAAGAAACTCTCAAACAAGCAACTGCAGTAGCAGAGAGTTTTGATTTAAACCGATGCTTGCAGCTCAATACTCCATTCATCCTTGAAAGAAGCAAAGACAGGGATATTTTGAGTGTCTCCATGATCCTCTTCTCAATCCAAAAGAAAGGTTTTATATGATCCTGATCCCACTAGAAAAAGGGTCAATTTCAGCCTGCACTGATGTCCCTTCAAACGTTTTATAAGAACTCTGGACGTTTATACAGTGGAAGCCTGGTCCATTTCTTCTTCTGAACGAGACTATGGGAGTGAGTATTTTGACGTCGAACTGGGATTTAAATAGAGGAACACTACACTACATTGGGCTACACGTGTGACAAAGCGTTTGCTTTCCGACCTCTCGATAGCTCAATTGCTAGATCTTAAGACTATAGACAAAAACAGTGGGCATTTCTTATGTCCCTGGTCTGAATCCAGCTCGAAGGATGGTGTTTTCTTGTTCCTTAATCAAAAGGTGAAAATTGCGAATTTGTCTTTCACTTTGACGTTCACCCGAAAGCTCAGTATATAAAGAAGTAAAGGCTCCTGTTCTGGATCCTAATCCTAATCCTCACGTCTGATTGTTTTGCTTAGACCTTTAAAATGTACACTGTGGACTGTTTGCTCTTCCTAACACAATTAAAAAGCCGCCGACAAACTTATCGATCGGGAGTTTAGTTCAGTGATAGCGCGCACTTAAGACGCTCCCCAGTGGGCAAAAGACGTATAATATACGTCTATCAAACGTATACCTTAGACGTCTAAATGTGGTCTACAATTCGTCTAGAATGAAATTCTAATATACGTCTAAAGTTATACGTCAATTATACGTCTATGTTTAGACGTTCATTATACATAAATGGTTGGAGTTCTATTATACAGATAAATTTAGAGGACTATTATACATATATGGTTGGAGTTCCGGATAACTTTAGAGGTCTATTATACGGATAACTTTAGAGGACTATTATACGTATATGGTTAGAGGTCTATTATACGTATAACTTTAGACGTCTATTATACGTATATGGTTAGAGGTCTATTATACGGATAACTTTAGACGTCTATTATACGTATATGGTTAGAGGTCTATTATACGTATAACTTTAGACGTCTATTATACGTATATGGTTAGAGGTCTATTATACGGATAACATTAGAGGTCTAATATACATCAAAGATAGATTTTATAGGTGTAGAAACAAGTAAACCAAGCCAATGATTAGGTTTAGAAATTTATTCTGAAAATACACATTCACACCTGAAACATACGTATTTCAAATTATACATTGTATACAATCAATCAACAATCAACATATGGGCAATAATCATAAAAAACACAACTAGTCTTAAACTTCAGCTACAAATTCTGGTAACATGGCAATATACAGTATAGTAATGACAAACACAAACTAATTACATTAACACACTAACTCAAAACCACAGTTTGATTCAAATATACATTTTAAAATGTACAACTTCTATATTTCCAAGAAAAAAAATATTACAATGGAAGTTAAGACGATTTTTGTCCACTATTTGCAAACCCTGTCTAATTGTCCTAACAGTTAGAACCAAAAACCTATTATTTTCAGAGTCCAGATCTCCTGGCCCCCTGCCTTGCATATGCATTCTTCAAGTAACACATTGCGTGCTCCTTTATTTCTTTTTCTGTTGATGTAGGGTGGGACTTCAGCACCGCAGCTAGGAGAAAATTATATAATATTACTTCCCAAATAAATGATGATTAATATCTTCTTTAGTATAATCTAAAAAATGAACGGTTTACTAAGCTCAAAGCTGAAATAAATGTATAGAATTTGGCTTGCATCATAGCAGTTGAGCAATAAAGTCTGTCCTAATTACCCAAAGTTTGAAAGTACAACATAGAATAAGAATAAGAGAAACGGCAAAACGATTTTGTGTCATCTTCCCCATTCACACTATTTTATGTGCCATTAAGAACGCACATAATATTAAGAAAGATCTGTATGTATTCAGATAGTATTATTATTGTTCATACTTACTCGTCAAAAGAGGATTGCTGAGATATTTGCAGATATACTTCTACGTTTGAAAAACGTGTCCAAAATGGTGACCAACGAATACTAGCAATGCATTGTGGTATATAACCGGAAAATATGCTGGGTTCGATATTTTCACCGGGGTAAAGTTAGCTCGAAGTTCGAAAACGATTTTGGCACGCCTGTAGCGCTTTCACGAAACCTCTTAGAGTTGCGAGAATGCTTGTTTTGTGTATAAAATACATTGTGGATGCTTTCTCAGCCTTTACTTTGTCGTTTTTATGACATTTTTTTGACCAAGCACGAATATTCTTTTGTCCATATCTTCGCGATGGAAGCACAGAATGCTGTCAAACCAAATGCATTTTAAAGACCACGACTTGTGGATATTTCCACACCCTTTATATCAAACTATCAGTGAGCTAATTATCTTTTTTAAAACCTCCGGTTTTTCATCGATGCGTAATTACGCACGAACTGGAACCCGGGGGACCGCTGTGTGCACACGTTCACAACGCGAGAAATACTGTTCAATACGGCTTCGTGCGAAAAACCCGTATATGACCATAGGAAGCAGAACAGCGCGGTCTCCAATTACCCAGACTGTAAGCACGGGAATAAAGCTTTGTTTGATTTCTGAAACCCTTCCTTTACGTCCTGTTTTCATTCAGGTAAGGGTCAACTATATTCACAATACTACTGACAGCAGGAAGATAAAAATATTCTTTACTCAGCAGCTTATTAAAAACAGCTCCCATGATGTTCATACCGACTTTTTACACAGAACACTGACACAGCTTTGTGTTCTGAATCTCTTTTTCTCTTGCTTTTATTTAATGTGGCACAATGCACTGGGATAGGGGTATTCTGTTCACAAACCAATAGCATTTAAACCACAGCACCCACAATGCTGCAGGTAAGTGTTTTGCACACTAAGCAGGTCATCTGACTATTCCCAGCTTTGTTTTGGGTTTTGGAACCTTTATTTTTTTATGATTTTCTGAAGATAACACTACAGGTGGGATGGGTGGGTTGTCTTCATGGCTCAATAGCATTTCAAATACAGCACCCACACTGCTGAAACCAAGTGTTTTACACACCAGACAGGCCCCCGAACCTCATACAACCTTACTGTGGCTGTGGCCCCTGTCTTTATTTTGTAATGAGTTTCTGAAGATAACACTACAGGTAATACACTGGGACAGGTGGGTCGTCTTCATGGCTCAATAGCATTTCAAATACAGCACCCACTCTGCTGAAACCAAGTGTTTTACACACCAGACAGGCCCCCAAACCTCATACAACCTTACTGTAGCTGTGGCCCCTTTCTTTAATTTTTTATGATTTTCTGAAGATTACACTACAGGTAATACACTGGGACGGGTGGGTCGTCTTCATGGCTCAATAGCATTTCAAATACAGCACCCACTCTGCTGAAACTAAGTGGTTTACACACCAGACAGGCCCCCAAACCTCATACAACCTTACTGTGGCTGTGGCCCCTGTCTTTATTTTGTAATGAGTTTCTGAAGATAACACTACAGGTAATACACTGGGACAGGTGGGTCGTCTTCATGGCTCAATAGCATTTCAAATACAGCACCCACTCTGCTGAAACCAAGTGTTTTACACACCAGACAGGCCCCCAAACCTCATACAACCTTACTGTGGCTGTGGCCCCTGTCTTTATTTTGTAATGAGTTTCTGAAGATAACACTACAGGTAATACACTGGGACAGGTGGGTCGTCTTCATGGCTCAATAGCATTTCAAATACAGCACCCACTCTGCTGAAACCAAGTGTTTTACACACCAGACAGGCCCCCAAACCTCATACAACCTTACTGTGGCTGTGGCCCCTGTCTTTATTTTGTAATGAGTTTCTGAAGATAACACTACAGGTAATACACTGGGACAGGTGGGTCGTCTTCATGGCTCAATAGCATTTCAAATACAGCACCCACACTGCTGAAACCAGGTGTTTTACACACCAGACAGCCCCCAGAACCTTATACAACCTTGCTGTGGTTGTGGCCCCTTTCTTTATTTTTTTATGAGTTTTTCAATATGGCACCATTAGACAGGCGGTACATGGGGATAGTACATCGTGCTCTTCACGAGTCAATAGCTCTTCAAGCACAACAGCCACAGTGCTGCAACCAGGTGTTTTACACACCAGACAGCTCCCCTAACCTTATACAACCTCGCTTTGAGTTGTTTAACATTTCTTTCAAATCACTTGGGTTCATCAATCATTTGATCATTTGTCAGCGTGGAATAAACCTATTACTTGTTCCTTGGAGATTACCATCTGCTGATAAGATATGATCGCTATATTGACCATATACAATTTCTTGCATAAGGAATTCATATTTTGCATACACCGATCCCCCCGGAGTCCCAAGTGATTCTGGTTTTGGAAAGCTAAAGGACAATGAGCTTCACGATACCAGGGGGACAGTGGGTGGTCAAGTCTCCCCTAAACAATGGATCTTGTCAGATTATGATGTCAGTGCATTTAATAAATGTTGTTGAACTCTCTTTAGCCCAAATACAGAGGAGCCCAGACCCAGAATGTTACTGACAGAGAGTGATCTCATTATGTGTGTTTGGATTTTAACAACTATTTTTATTGTTTGCTAGAACCAAAACAATCTATGTTAGACATTTTCATCTTCAGCCAAAAATACAAACCTGTGTACGTAGTGTGGTGCAGGTTCTTGTCCCATCCTGCTCTTGGTCCAGGTTGGAGGGTTGCACCGATTCTGAATCTTGTTAGCTGGTATGGATGGGTTTGGGGGTGTTGATACCAGAGTGGTCCAGGAGGGGGATTCAGGTGTCTCGGGGGCATTCTTGTTTTTCTATGAGTTCAGGTTGATTCTGTTGGTTCTGTCATGAATCTCCCTCACGCAGGCAAGCGCTCCCGCATTCCCTCGAGCTCTCCCCATACCAAACGTGCACATGTCAATCAGTCCTCTACTTAAACCCTCATCTGTCCCCCGGTCATTGCTCACGATTGAGATTCTCTCCCGGAGCTTACCTACTAACTACGCTTTTGCCTTACTATGACTTCTCCCCTGGACCTCGACCCCGCTTTTCCGACAACTGCTTTAGCCACTCGATTTTGTACCTTCGCCTGTTTTACGCTTTCTCGGATCCTGACCCCAGCCTGTCTCTTCATTTACGCCTCTGCCTACCGACGCAACTTCTACGCCTTCCCGGACTCGGGCCCCTGCCTGTTTACTCCGACTACGCCTGCGTCTCGCGCCAACCCTACCAAGGGCACCGCATTGGATCCCTATCCTCAGCAGTCAGCCCCTGCGTGACAGGTTCTGAGTGTCTTGGTTACATCCGTTTGTGTGTATAGATGAAAAAGCTATTGAAGAGCACCCCCACACCCCCCACCCGTCTCGGTGGAAGTTGCCATGTTCAAAAAATCCTAAAAAGATAATTAAAGTTGCACACAACAAAGCATGACTGTGAAAGGTCAGGAGGCCTGCCTAGTGAGCACAACACTTGATTACAGTCAAAAAAAACATTAAAAAATAAAGAAATGTTCCACAACTCAAAGCGAGGTTGTATAAGGTTAGGGGAAATGTCTGGTGTAAAACACCTGGTTGCAGCACTGTGGCTGTTGTGCTTGAAGAGCTATTGACTCATGAATAGCACCCCCCAATCCCCATGTACCGCCTGTCTAATGGTGCCATATTGAAAAACTAAAATTCTTATTAAAAAAATAAATAAAGGGGCCACAACCACAGAAAGGTTGTATAAGGTTAGGGGACCTGTGTGGTGTGTAAAACACTTGGTTTCAGCAGTGTGGTTGTTGTATTTGAAATGCTATTGAGCCATGAAGATGACCCACCTGTCCCAGTGTATTACCTGTAGTGTTATCTTCAGAAACTCATTACAAAATAAAGAAAGGAGCCACAGCCACAGTAAGGTTGTACGAGGTTCTGGGGCCTGTCTGGTGTGTAAAACACTTGGTTTCATCATTGTGGGTGCTGTATTTGAAATGCTATTGAGCCATGAAGATGACCCACCTGTCCCAGTGTATTACCTGTAGTGTTATCTTCAGAAAATCATAAAAAATTAAAGAAAGGGGCCACAGCCACAGCAAGGTTGTACGAGGTCCGGGGGCATGTCTGGTGTGTAAAACACTTGGTTTCAGCAGAGTGGGTGCTGTATTTGAAATGCTATTGAGCCATGAAGATGACCCACCTGTCCCAGTGTATTACCTGTAGTGTTATCTTCAAAAAATCATAAAATATTAAAGAAAGGGGCCACAGCCACAGCAAGGTTATATAAAGTTAGGGGGCCTGTCTGGTGTGTAAAACACTTGGTTTCAACAGTGTGGGTGCTGTATTTGAAATGCTATTGAGCCATGAAGATGACCCACCTATCCCAGTGTATTACCTGTAGTGTTATCTTCAGAATATCATAAAAAATTAAAGAAAGGGGCCACAGCCACAGCAAGGTTGTACGAGGTCCGGGGGCCTGTCTGGTGTGTAAAACACTTGGTTTCAGCAGAGTGGGTGCTGTATTTGAAATGCTATTGAGCCATGAAGATGACCCACCTGTCCCAGTGTATTACCTGTAGTGTTATCTTCAAAAAATCATAAAAAATTAAAGAAAGGGGCCACAGCCACAGCAAGGTTATATAAAGTTAGGGGGCCTGTCTGGTGTGTAAAACACTTGGTTTCAACAGTGTGGGTGCTGTATTTGAAATGCTATTGAGCCATGAAGATGACCCACCTATCCCAGTGTATTACCTGTAGTGTTATCTTCAGAAAATCCTAAAAAATATAAAGAAAGGTTCCACAACCCAAAACAAAGCTGGGAAAAGTCAGAGGACCTGCTTAGTGTGCAAAACACTTGCTGCATTGTGGGTGCTGTGGTTTAAATGCTATTGGTTTGTGAACAGAATACCCCTATCCCAGTGCATTGTGCCATATTAAATAAAAGCATGAGAAAAAGAGATTCAGAATGCAAAGCTGTGTCAGTGTTCTGTGTAAAAAATCGGTTTGAACATCATGGGAGCTGTTTTTAATAAGCTGCTGAGAAAAGAATATTTTAATCTTCCTGCTGTCAGTAGTATTGAGAATATAGTTGACCCTTACCTGAATGAAAACAGGACGTAAAGGAAGGGTTTCAGAAATCAAACAAAGCTTTATTCCCGTGCTTACAGTCTGGGTAATGGGAGACTGCGCTGTTCTGCTTCCTATGGTCATATACGGGTTTTTCGCATGAAGCCGTATTGAACAGTATTTCTCGCGTTGTGAACGTGTGCACACAGCGGTCCCCCGGGTTCCAGTTCGTGCGTAATTACGCATCGATGAAAAACCGGAGGTTTAAAAAAAGATAATTAGCTCACTGATAGTTTGATGTAAAGGCTGTGGAAATATCCACAAGTCGTGGTCTTTAAAATGCATTTGGTTTGACGGCGTTCTGTGCTTCCATTGCGAAGATATGGACAAAAGAATATTCGTGCATGGTCAAAAAAATGTCATAAAATCGAAAAAGTAAAGGCTGAGAAAGCATCCACAATGTATTTTATACACAAAACAAGCATTCTCGCAACTCTAAGAGGTTTCGTGAAAGCGCTACAGGCGTGCCAAAATCGTTTTCGAACTTCGAGCTAACTTTACCCCGGTATATTTTCTCAACGTATGCGTTTATTAATGTTGTCGATATTATGGTTGAAATTTAACATTGATAATACATCGCGGCTATGTGCCCCCTGCTATGAGCTGATGTGCAATTTTAACGCATGCAGTTAGTAAGGATCGGTCACTGTTGTATGGTATTGTATATAATGACATTATGGAATAGGATGGGGACACATCACGGGGGGAGGGGGGAATGTCGCCCCTTCAGTTTTGGGCAAAAAGATTTACCTAACTTAATTTGCGCCCTAAAAAAATAGTTGTACTTTGTCAATGGTCAGACAACACTAAATGACACGAACAGTCACTCAGTCTGTTTGATGGGCAGGAGGGCTATCCGTCCAGGAACTGCACATATCAGTGTCGTTATTGAGTGTCAACATTACGATCCTGTTTGCTCAGGTGGACCGATTCCTTGCAGTAGTTTATCATTATACTTAAAATCGTTATATAACTAGGACTAGTTATAGCAGTCTGTGCTTTCTGTTGGTTTTACAACATTTTTTTCTTAACGATTCAGAACGTCCATGTAGCTGCAAAAATGAACGCTTATGGTACTTTTCGCTCCAGGCAATACAAAACGTGAGAGTGACGAAAAATGTGAAACTGAACTTCATCGCAAATAGCAGATTGCTAGTCGTTATCTTCTATCATGAAGCACTAATCAATGGCATAGCTGCGAGATTTCATTTGGGTAGCTGCACCGTACAGCTCCGTTTCAACCGAAATATCACTCCCCCCTCAGAATTTCAGACGCCCCCCTACAGATTTTTCCCCGGGCACCGCGCACTGATGGGGGACGGGGTGTCCAGGAAATGGTATCAACTTTTGTCAAGAAAATAAAAATAGAAACTCTATAGGCACTCAAACATTTTACTGTTTTTTTTCAGGCAGGTGGCAAGACCCCCTCAGCAAAACCCTTGTATGCCAAGCTGTGGGCATTGATTCGTCGAATATACGTATATGTACGGCGAAATTACGTCTATACGTATATATACGTCGCCTCGACGTATAATCAACGTCGAATTGCAACCGTAAAATTGACGACATGAATAAACGCATATATAACGTCGAAAACACATCTAACACAGTGCCTGAGGCTTTTTACTGTATGTATCGTGTGTGCCGCAACTAGGAGTATACGGCACTCTGCACAGTGCACGAAGTAAATTATTTTGGCAGTAATTCATTTATTATATTTACTATATTTATTATACACGTGTAAATTAATTACTGCCAAAATAATTTACTTCGTGCACTGTGCAGAGTGCCGTATACTCCTAGTTGCGGCACACACGATACATACAGTAAAAAGCCTCAGGCACTGTGTTAGATGTGTTTTCGACGTTATATATGCATTTATTCATGTCGTCGATTTTACGGTTGCAATTCGATGTTGATTATACGTCGAGGCGACGTATATATACGTATAACCGTAATTTCGCCGTAAATATACGTATATTCGACGAATCAATACCCACTGGGTCCGCACGGCAGTCGACTCGACATCAGGAAGCACATTGAAGTGAAAGCAGGAAGCGCTGCGACATGCACTGTGCAGATCCCGCCACACTAAGAGGTGAGTGGGTCTGTTCGATGCACAAAGAACGCTTTGAGAAGCGTCAAAGGCAAGTCATTCCGAGTTGGTCGTTTGTGTTTTCCGTTCAGACGCGAAATGCTGAAATGATCTCTCGGCTCCTCGGTTGTCATTTCTGCTCCGTAAAGGAATCACAGCACGCGTCGGCTTCCAGCACGGTGGGTCGGGACACGATGCCGGGGGTCGGAGAGAGCGATGTCTTCCTCGTTAGTATAGGACCTGTCACCTGTCCCCACCTGTCACGCGGGAGACTGGGGTGCATCAGGACGCGCCTTGAAGTGAAAGCAGGATGCGCTGTGACATGCACTGTGCAGATCCCGCCACACTAAGAGGTGGGTCCAGTGGGTCTGTTCGATCACAGCGCTAGGTGAATCCCCAATCCCCTTTTGTGCCTGGCGACAAAAGATGTCTGTTTCCGCCCGGTTTCGAACCGGGGACCTTTCGCGTGTGAGGCGAACGTGATAACCACTACACTACGGAAACGGTGGTAAGACGTGCCCAGCGGCCCAGCCCTGAGCTTCGCCAATGCGATTCAGCTGCTTCCAGTGCCTTTATTGGAGTGCGCTGATGGACCGTGCTCTCTCTCCAGAGACCAGCACGCCTGTCATGGACGGAGCAGGAAAGGCGGCGCCACATTCTACAGCCCTCTCCACGCAATCGACGAAATCGGGCTACTGAAGTGGAGAAAATCGCCTCTCCAGAAAGTGCAAATATCATCTTGGAGACTCTAAATCCTATTGCCGAAGGTCAGCCCTGTCTACCAGAGTAACCCTCCCACAGCGATGATCAGCTCGTCTCACACGCGAGAAGTTTCGGTTGGAAACAAGCGCCCCCTCTTCTCGCACGTTTTGCACGTTCGAGTAGTTTTAATGCGGCTCTTTCGTACACGGTGCTGATCTTTTGGAAAGCAGGAGGCAAAACCGAGTCGAACCGCCTGGGTGAAAACCAGGAACCCTAACCGCTAGACTATATGGCAGCGAACAACCATGCTGTTCCCGGCATCATGCAAGCAAACTACATAAATATGAGAAAACACGCGAGAGAGTTGTCACTCAGAGTGTCGAAGGGTCGATGTATACTGGGGCTCAGTTGAAATGCAACGTCAGGACTTTTCCGAATTATGTCACACGAAGAGAGCACAGCCCTTTCCGCCCTGCCGCGTGTGTCTCGGTAACTCGCTGTGATCGTATAGTGGTCAGTACTTTGCGTTGTGGCCGCAACAACCCCGGTTCGAATCCGGGTCACGGCAGAATAGGGGCGTCTGCTTTTACTACTCGCACGAATGAAGGCAAAAAAAAGCCAATCGATGTGAACGAACGGCGCTTTACAGAGGAGTACTGCCTGACTGGATCGTTGATGAACGACAGAGGCCACTCCGACCTCTTCTCGGTTTTCTTCAATGACTTACTAAGGATCTTCTTCACATTCGCCCATGCAGGGGAAGCCAGTTACACCAAAGCAAACGCAGGAAAGTGCATTTCAAGCAGAGACCAGGAGGGACTTGTTTACACCGAGAGTGGGCGGAGAATGGAACAATGCGCCCAGCCCTGTTGCTGGAGCCGATTCTTGATGAGCTCTTGGGCTCACTAAGAGGCCCCCGCTGGATGCTAATCTTTCTGTTGTTCTTGCAGGTCCTGCGCTGCTTTTGAGCCGACAGAGCTCGACCTGGTCTGTCGGCACAGCCCAATTGCAAATGATCGGCTCCGCGTACAGAAGGAACGTGCGTTTGGTACAAGAGTGCACGAAGGCACTGGAAATACATTGGGAACAAATGACCGGTCGCTCAAGACCTCTGTGAAGTACAGGAGCGTGCAAAACGAGGCTGTTTCCGCCCGGTCTCGAACCGGGGACCTTTCGCGTGTTAGGCGAACGTGATAGCCGCTACACTACGGAAACCTGTAGGGACTGCTGCTGGTGTCTCGCTTGCGTTTCGGGCTGAGAAAGGGACGCGTCACTTTAGGCAGGTGGCGCTGGAGAGAGGAACAAAGGGCGCGATGAAACAAAGTGCCGAAACCCGGGATCGAACCAGGGACCTTTAGATCTTCAGTCTAACGCTCTCCCAACTGAGCTATTTCATTAGTGCGCAAAGCCCACAGCCCCCTGCTCCAGCCTTCCTGTGTTGTGGCATGAGCGCACCAAGAGTAGCGGGAGAGTGTTGCAGGAACGTCACTCAGAAGGAAAGCCACCCAGCTGCGCCCTCTGAGCTCTGTCCAGCGCATCTTCCTCGCATGGACTCCTGCCTGCGACGGGCAGGAAACAATTAGCAAGAACGGAACGACACCCCATGGGTGTCTCATGACCGCACCTTAGGTTGTGACACGTGCAGGTGTGAGGGGTTGCCGGGCTACTTTGGAGCAGAGCTTGGGCGGAGGGGGGGCGGGAAAGCAGACAAAGAGGTGACACCTCAAGGTCTGCACGATCACAGCTCTCCGCCGCCCCAGGCTTCCGCTCGATAAGCTACTGGACACACCCGCCCCTCCTCACACAAGAGGGCTCGCTCTTCCTCCCAGGAGCTCTTGGACACGACGCCCAGACAGGGCGCGGGGAGCCGCCGCCTGCAAACACGGCTCCAGGCAGGACTCCACTCCGCAGGAGCCGCAGAGCAGAGGAGATGAGGGCAGCTTAGCTCCTGTGCAGAGACCTGAGCTGTTGTTGCTGTGGATGCTGTCTTTTCTGCACTCGGGGTAGGAGTGAATGTTGAGTTGCACTTAGAAATGAAGCAGAGCACTTTTAACGGCACGGGTGTGTGTGTGTGTGCGCCCTGGTGATTCTGGGAGACAGATCGAACCTGGGCTAAAAGAGAGGGGGCTTAGCCCTCTTCCATTTGCTAGTTCAAAGTTGTACAACCCCTTTGTATCTGCTAGGCGGCGCAGTCGTCGTGCACAAAGAACACTTTGAAAAGCGTCAAAGGCAAGTCATTCCGAGTTGGTCGTTTGTGTTTTCCGTTCAGACGCGAAATGCTGACATGATCTCTCGGCTCCTCGGTTGTCATTTCTGCTCCGTAAAGGGATCACAGCACGCGTCGGCTTCCAGCATGCTGGGTCGGGACACGATGCCGGGGGTTGGAGAGAGCGATGTCTTCCTCGTTAGTATAGTGGCAAGTATCCCCGCCTGTCACGCGGGAGACCGGGGTTCGATTCCCCGACGGGGAGTAGCTTTTCTTTCACCTCCTTAGAGAAATGACTGCCTTTCACTTCTCTGTTTTCTTTCACAGCGTCGTGCACCTTTTCATTGCTCTCGCTTTCAGAGCCTCCGCACGGCAGTCGACTCGACATCAGGAAGCACATTGAAGTGAAAGCAGGAAGCGCTGCGACATGCACTGTGCAGATCCCGCCACACTAAGTGGTGAGTGGGTCTGTTCGATGCACAAAGAACGCTTTGAGAAGCGTCAAAGGCAAGTCATTCCGAGTTGGTCGTTTGTGTTTTCCGTTCAGACGCGAAATGCTGAAATGATCTCTCGGCTCCTCGGTTGTCATTTCTGCTCCGTAAAGGAATCACAGCACGCGTCGGCTTCCAGCACGGTGGGTCGGGACACGATGCCGGGGGTCGGAGAGAGCGATGTCTTCCTCGTTAGTATAGGACCTGTCACCTGTCCCCACCTGTCACGCGGGAGACTGGGGTGCATCAGGACGCGCCTTGAAGTGAAAGCAGGATGCGCTGTGACATGCACTGTGCAGATCCCGCCACACTAAGAGGTGGGTCCAGTGGGTCTGTTCGATCACAGCGCTAGGTGAATCCCCAATCCCCTTTTGTGCCTGGCGACAAAAGATGTCTGTTTCCGCCCGGTTTCGAACCGGGGACCTTTCGCGTGTGAGGCGAACGTGATAACCACTACACTACGGAAACGGTGGTAAGACGTGCCCAGCGGCCCAGCCCTGAGCTTCGCCAATGCGATTCAGCTGCTTCCAGTGCCTTTATTGGAGTGCGCTGATGGACCGTGCTCTCTCTCCAGAGACCAGCACGCCTGTCATGGACGGAGCAGGAAAGGCGGCGCCACATTCTACAGCCCTCTCCACGCAATCGACGAAATCGGGCTGCTGAAGTGGAGAAAATCGCCTCTCCAGAAAGTGCAAATATCATCTTGGAGACTATAAATCCTATTGCCGAAGGTCAGCCCTGTCTACCAGAGTAACCCTCCCACAGCGATGATCAGCTCGTCTCACACGCGAGAAGTTTCGGTTGGAAACAAGCGCCCCCTCTTCTCGCACGTTTTGCACGTTCGAGTAGTTTTAATGCGGCTCTTTCGTACACGGTGCTGATCTTTTGGAAAGCAGGAGGCAAAACCGAGTTGAACCGCCTGGGTGAGAACCAGGAACCCTAACCGCTAGACTATATGGCAGCGAACAACCATGCTGTTCCCGGCATCATGCAAGCAAACTACATAAATATGAGAAAACACGCAAGAGAGTTGTCACTCAGAGTGTCGAAGGGTCGATGTATACTGGGGCTCAGTTGAAATGCAACGTCAGGACTTTTCCGAATTATGTCACACGAAGAGAGCACAGCCCTTTCCGCCCTGCCGTGTGTGTCTCGGTAACTCGCTGTGATCGTATAGTGGTCAGTACTTTGCGTTGTGGCCGCAACAACCCCGGTTCGAATCCGGGTCACGGCAGAATAGGGGCGTCTGCTTTTACTACTCGCACGAATGAAGGCAAAAAAAAGCCAATCGACGTGAACGAACGGCGCTTTACAGAGGAGTACTGCCTGACTGGATCGTTGATGAACGACAGAGGCCACTCCGACCTCTTCTCGGTTTTCTTCAATGACTTACTAAGGATCTTCTTCACATTCGCCCATGCAGGGGAAGCCAGTTACACCAAAGCAAACGCAGGAAAGTGCATTTCAAGCAGAGACCAGGAGGGACTTGTTTACACCGAGAGTGGGCGGAGAATGGAACAATGCGCCCAGCCCTGTTGCTGGAGCCGATTCTTGATGAGCTCTTGGGCTCACTAAGAGGCCCCCGCTGGATGCTAATCTTTCTGTTGTTCTTGCAGGTCCTGCGCTGCTTTTGAGCCGACAGAGCTCGACCTGGTCTGTCGGCACAGCCCAATTGCAAATGATCGGCTCCGCGTACAGAAGGAACGTGCGTTTGGTACAAGAGTGCACGAAGGCACCGGAAATACATTGGGAACAAATGACCGGTCGCTCAAGACCTCTGTGAAGTACAGGAGCGTGCAAAACGAGGCTGTTTCCGCCCGGTCTCGAACCGGGGACCTTTCGCGTGTTAGGCGAACGTGATATCCGCTACACTACGGAAACCTGCAGGGACCGCTGCTGGTGTCTCGCTTGCGTTTCGGGCTGAGAAAGGGACGCGTCACTTTAGGCAGGTGGCGCTGGAGAGAGGAACAAAGGGCGCGATGAAACAAAATGCCGAAACCCGGGATCTTTAGATCTTCAGTCTAACGCTCACCCAACTGAGCTATTTCGGCGGTGCGCAAAGCCCACAGCCACCTGCTCCAGCCTTGCTGTGTTGTGGCATGAGCGCACCAAGAGTAGCGGGAGAGTGTTGCAGGAACGTCACTCAGAAGGAAAGCCACCCAGCTGCGCCCTCTGAGCTCTGTCCAGCGCATCTTCCTCGCATGGACTCCTGCCTGCGACGGGCAGGAAACAATTAGCAAGAACAGAACGACACCCCATGGGTGTCTCATGACCGCACCTTAGGTTGTGACACGTGCAGGTGTGAGGGGTTGCCGGGCTACTTTGGAGCAGAGCTTGGGCGGAGGGGGGGCGGGAAAGCAGACAAAGAGGTGACACCTCAAGGTCTGCACGATCACAGCTCTCCGCCGCCCCAGGCTTCCGCTCGATAAGCTACTGGACACACCCGCCCCTCCTCACACAGACCGTGGAAAAGCCCCCGAGTGGGAGGGCTCGCTCTTCCTCCCAGGAGCTCTTGGACACGACGCCCAGACAGGGCGCGGTGAGCCGCCGCCTGCAAACACGGCTCCAGGCAGGACTCCACTCCGCAGGAGCCGCAGAGCAGAGGAGATGAGGGCAGCTTAGCTCCTGTGCAGAGACCTGAGCTGTTGTTGCTGTGGATGCTGTCTTTTCTGCACTCGGGGTAGGAGTGAATGTTGAGTTGCCCTTAGAAATGAAGCAGAGCACTTCAACGGCACGGGTGTGTGTGTGTGTGCGCCCTGGTGATTCTGGGAGACAGATCGAACCTGGGCTAAAAGAGAGGGGGCTTAGCCCTCTTCCATTTGCTAGTTCAAAGTTGTACAACCCTTTTGTATCTGCTAGGCGGCGCAGTCGTCGTGCACAAAGAACACTTTGAGAAGCGTCAAAGGCAAGTCATTCCGAGTTGGTCGTTTGTGTTTTCCGTTCAGACGCGAAATGCTGACATGATCTCTCGGCTCCTCGGTTGTCATTTCTGCTCCGTAAAGGGATCACAGCACGCGTCGGCTTCCAGCATGCTGGGTCGGGACACGATGACGGGGGTTGGAGAGAGCGATGTCTTCCTCGTTAGTATAGTGCCAAGTATCCCCGCCTGTCACGCGGGAGACCGGGGTTCGATTCCCCGACGGGGAGTAGCTTTTCTTTCACCTCCTTAGAGAAATGACTGCCTTTCACTTCTCTGTTTTCTTTCACAGCGTCGTGCACCTTTTCATTGCTCTCGCTTTCAGAGCCTCCGCACGGCAGTCGACTCGACATCAGGAAGCACATTGAAGTGAAAGCAGGAAGCGCTGCGACATGCACTGTGCAGATCCCGCCACACTAAGAGGTGAGTGGGTCTGTTCGATGCACAAAGAACGCTTTGAGAAGCGTCAAAGGCAAGTCATTCCGAGTTGGTCGTTTGTGTTTTCCGTTCAGACGCGAAATGCTGAAATGATCTCTCGGCTCCTCGGTTGTCATTTCTGCTCCGTAAAGGAATCACAGCACGCGTCGGCTTCCAGCACGGTGGGTCGGGACACGATGCCGGGGGTCGGAGAGAGCGATGTCTTCCTCGTTAGTATAGGACCTGTCACCTGTCCCCACCTGTCACGCGGGAGACTGGGGTGCATCAGGACGCGCCTTGAAGTGAAAGCAGGATGCGCTGTGACATGCACTGTGCAGATCCCGCCACACTAAGAGGTGGGTCCAGTGGGTCTGTTCGATCACAGCGCTAGGCGAATCCCCAATCCCCTTTTGTGCCTGGCGACAAAAGATGTCTGTTTCCACCCGGGGACCTTTTGCGTGTGAGGCGAACGTGATAAGCACTACACTACGGAAACGGTGGTAAGACGTGCCCAGCGGCCCAGCGCTGAGCTTCGCTAATGCGATTCAGCTGCTTCCAGTGCCTTTATTGGAGTGCGCTGATGGACCGTGCTCTCTCTCCAGAGACCAGCACGCCTGTCATGGACGGAGCAGGAAAGGCGGCGCCACATTCTACAGCCCTCTCCACGCAATCGACGAAATCGGGCTACTGAAGTGGAGAAAATCGCCTCTCCAGAAAGTGCAAATATCATCTTGGAGACTATAAATCCTATTGCCGAAGGTCAGCCCTGTCTACCAGAGTAACCCTCCCACAGCGATGATCAGCTCGTCTCACACGCGAGAAGTTTCGGTTGGAAACAAGCGCCCCCTCTTCTCGCACGTTTTGCACGTTCGAGTAGTTTTAATGCGGCTCTTTCGTACACGGTGCTGATCTTTTGGAAAGCAGGAGGCAAAACCGAGTTGAACCGCCTGGGTGAAAACCAGGAACCCTAACCGCTAGACTATATGGCAGCGAACAACCATGCTGTTCCCGGCATCATGCAAGCAAACTACATAAATATGAGAAAACACGCAAGAGAGTTGTCACTCAGAGTGTCGAAGGGTCGATGTATACTGGGGCTCAGTTGAAATGCAACGTCAGGACTTTTCCGAATTATGTCACACGAAGAGAGCACAGCCCTTTCCGCCCTGCCGCGTGTGTCTCGGTAACTCGCTGTGATCGTATAGTGGTCAGTACTTTGCGTTGTGGCCGCAACAACCCCGGTTCGAATCCGGGTCACGGCAGAATAGGGGCGTCTGCTTTTACTACTCGCACGAATGAAGGCAAAAAAAAGCCAATCGACGTGAACGAACGGCGCTTTACAGAGGAGTACTGCCTGACTGGATCGTTGATGAACGACAGAGGCCACTCCGACCTCTTCTCGGTTTTCTTCAATGACTTACTAAGGATCTTCTTCACATTCGCCCATGCAGGGGAAGCCAGTTACACCAAAGCAAACGCAGGAAAGTGCATTTCAAGCAGAGACCAGGAGGGACTTGTTTACACCGAGAGTGGGCGGAGAATGGAACAATGCGCCCAGCCCTGTTGCTGGAGCCGATTCTTGATGAGCTCTTGGGCTCACTAAGAGGCCCCCGCTGGATGCTAATCTTTCTGTTGTTCTTGCAGGTCCTGCGCTGCTTTTGAGCCGACAGAGCTCGTCCTGGTCTGTCGGCACAGCCCAATTGCAAATGATCGGCTCCGCGTACAGAAGGAACGTGCGTTTGGTACAAGAGTGCACGAAGGCACCGGAAATACATTGGGAACAAATGACCGGTCGCTCAAGACCTCTGTGAAGTACAGGAGCGTGCAAAACGAGGCTGTTTCCGCCCGGTCTCGAACCGGGGACCTTTCGCGTGTTAGGCGAACATGATAGCCGCTACACTACGGAAACCTGTAGGGACTGCTGCTGGTGTCTCGCTTGCGTTTCGGGCTGAGAAAGGGACGCGTCACTTTAGGCAGGTGGCGCTGGAGAGAGGAACAAAGGGCGCGATGAAACAAAATGCCGAAACCCGGGATCGAACCAGGGACCTTTAGATCTTCAGTCTAACGCTCTCCCAACTGAGCTATTTCGGCAGTGCGCAAAGCCCACAGCCACCTGCTCCAGCCTTCCTGTGTTGTGGCATGAGCGCACCAAGAGTAGCGGGAGAGTGTTGCAGGAACGTCACTCAGAAGGAAAGCCACCCAGCTGCGCCCTCTGAGCTCTGTCCAGCGCATCTTCCTCGCATGGACTCCTGCCTGCGACGGGCAGGAAACAATTAGCAAGAACAGAACGACACCCCATGGGTGTCTCATGACCGCACCTTAGGTTGTGACACGTGCAGGTGTGAGGGGTTGCCGGGCTACTTTGGAGCAGAGCTTGGGCGGAGGGGGGGCGGGAAAGCAGACAAAGAGGTGACACCTCAAGGTCTGCACGATCACAGCTCTCCGCCGCCCCAGGCTTCCGCTCGATAAGCTACTGGACACACCCGCCCCTCCTCACACAGACCGTGGAAAAGCCCCCGAGTGGGAGGGCTCTCTCTTCCTCCCAGGAGCTCTTGGACACGACGCCCAGACAGGGCGCGGGGAGCCGCCGCCTGCAAACACGGCTCCAGGCAGGACTCCACTCCGCAGGAGCCGCAGAGCAGAGGAGATGAGGGCAGCTTAGCTCCCGTGTAGAGACCTGAGCTTTTGTTGCTGTGGATGCTGTCTTTTCTGTTCTCGGGGTAGGACATCAGGAAGCACATTGAAGCGCTGCGACATGCACTGTACAGATCCCGCCACTACTGGGCCCGATTTCCCCGGATCGAAACCGGGCGGACACAGGCCCGTTTCGTTTGTTGCCACGCACACTGTTTGGGGATTCGCCTAGCGCTGTGATCGAACAGACCCACTCACCTCTTAGTGTGGCGGGATCTGCACAGTGGATGTCGCAGCGCATCCTGCTTTCTCTTCAATGCATGTCCTGATGTACCCTGGTCTCCCGCGTGACAGGTGGGGATACTTGCCAGTATACTAACGAGGAAGACATCGCTCTCTTCTTAGTGTGCAAAACACTTACTTGCAGCATTGTGGGTGCTGTGGTTTAAATGCTATTGGTTTGTGAACAGAATACCCCTATTCCAGTGCATTGTGCCACATTAAATAAACACACGAGAAAAAGAGATTCAGAACGCAAAGCTGTGTCAGTGTTCTGTGTAAAAAATCGGTTTGAACATCATGGGAGCTGTTTTTAATAAGCTGCTGAGTAAAGAATATTTTAATCTTCCTGCTGTCAGTAGTATTGTGCATATAGTTGACTCTTACCTGAATGAAAACAGGACGTAAAGGAAGGGTTTCAGAATTCAGACAAAGCTTTATTCCCGTGCTTACAGTCCGAGTAATTGGAGACTGCGCTATTCTGTTGCCTATGGTCATATACGGGTTTTTCGCATGAAGCCGTATTGAACAGCATTTCTCGCGTTGTGAACTTGTGTATACAGCGGTCCCCCGGGTTCCACTTAGTGCGTAATTACGCATCGATGAAAAACCGGAGGTTTAAAAAAAGATAATTAGCTCACTGATACTTTGATGTAGAGGCTGTGGAAATATCCACGTCGTGGTCTTTAAAATGCATTTGGTTTAAAGGCGTTCTGTGCTTCCGTTGCGAAGATATGGACAAAAGAATATTCGTGCTTGGTCCAAAAACTGTAATATAAACGAAAAAGTAAAGGCTGAGAAAGCATTCACAATGTGTTTTATACACAAAGCAAGTATTCTCGCGAATCTAAGAGGTTTCGTGTAAACGCTACAGGCGTGGCAAAATCGTTTTCGAACTTCAAGCTAACTTTACCCCGGTATTTTACGCTGCTCCTTTCTACACTGAACTGGTCATTTGGACACCGTAAGACAAGAGAGACACATTTCTATGTAATCAGGAAACCAGGAATCCTAACCGTTAGCCCCACAGAAAAAAAAAAACGTTTCAGCAAGATAAAATTGCAGGATAAACACATTTTTTTCTTTTTCGTAGCGCTTGTGTTTTGTTTGATTTCGCGAATTTTATACACTTTATTTCTGACACATGAGTTAAAAGGCTGGTAGAGTATATTTAATGCAAGAGCGCTGAACAACAATTTTTATCTACCGTATTGTCATGTTTTTTAAAAAAAGCAAGTTAAATGCATATATAGTAAATGTTTTTTTTTCATATAATAGTGTTTATGGTCTGATAAACGTAATTCATTATTTAACGGACATTTGGTATAATTAAAAAAAAATACTCATTCACGAATGTAAACATTTTTTTACAATAACGTGTTCTATTGTGATCTTGCGCCCCATGCAGCAATATCACCAGACAGTTTAATGGTCTGTCGTCCTTTTACAGTTCTGGGTTTTATTCTGTCTTCAGATGCACCAGATGTATTTTTAAAATACGTAAATAACAATTCTGGTGCAGCAAAGCATTCTGATTAATTCAGATTCACTCTTCACGTGTGTTATAGATATCATATAATGTTTTTGTATCCACGCAAAATCTCGCATGAAGTTGATAAACTTTGCTTGTAACATATTTAACAAGGCACAGTGCCAAACTATTAAAATACATCAGAAAAGAACCCGAACTCATCTAATTGATGTATTTGAAACGAACGGATGGGAGACTTTAATATGGCTTTCTGGAAATTCACTTTTAGGAGTTTTCGGAAGTCTGGACCCAGATATACAGTGAGGGAGGAGTGCTTTGACTTCCTGCTTTCAGCTCGTGCATTGTTTCTACTTGTGACCACCAACAGAGAGAGCTTTACCGGTTCACAGAAACGTCCCAGGAGTTTTCTGGGTTAAGATGGAAGAATAAATTTAATAAATGGAGATGTTATTGCCGCTGGGGAGTATGAAGGCGGTTTAGCGAGGCGGTGGCGTGTGGAGGGAGGAGACGCGCATTCCGCATGGGCAGCGCAGAGCAATGAGTCACACCTGCTGCGCGCTGAGTCCTGTCCTATATAACCGCTGAGCCCGGACACCCACAGCCTCTCCAGCCAGTGCTGGTGTTTTTTTTTTAAATAATACTTCAGAAGGTGCAGAAACGGACTCTTTTGCTCAGTTGAGGCTATAGGAATCTGTGTTTCTTTTCAGGCTGTCAGGAATAGTGCTTATTATATTTTTTTTTCTCAGACTAAACAGTATCATTGGGCTGAATTTCAGTTAAACGCCTAGTTTAGGAAGATCAAGAATGAGTTAGGGAAGACAGAGGTGGAGACTAATGGAAGTTATGAAAGCCATTAATGGGTTGTCTCTGCTTGAGCTTGATTTACACCTTCATAGTGCAAAATCGAGGGGTTAATTGCAACAAACTGAAAGTGAAGTACTAACAGGCGTTCAACCCGTGTTTAGTACGCAGCTGTGGTCTGAAGTTGTGCTCCACCTTAAGTCCAATTGCAACGAACGTTGCTGCTGTGCTTAGTCCAGCACCGTACTAAACCTGTTCTCAATTGCAACGAACACAGAGTAATAGTTGTTGCCCTCTAGAAGTGACTAAACTAGTGAATTATTTTAAACCACCTCTTAATATGGCTTGAGCAACTTAGTACCGTACTTGGTGTAACGAAGAATCGCATTAGAAGGCTCCAGAATATAGGGGAAATAATATCGTTACCACGTACTGAATTTATGCGTCCGTCGCTTGGAAACATTGTAATATTTAATTAAAATTGCTTAACACTCATACCACATTAATCAACTTCGTTATTAATAAATGTGGGTATTTACAAAAGTGACACTTACTTATTATGTTGAATGTTAATCATTACTAGTAGCTGTGAAGTTTAAGGTGCTAGGGAGTGAAGAGAACAGAACTTAAGCTATTATTTATATAAATGTAGCGTGAGGCTTTTATGTGTTCTATAAAATCGAGGAGTCAACTGGATAGATTTGTTAAATATTTTAGTGATGGGTCTCCGTATTTGTGGTTATCGGAGGAAAGCAGGGATGAGGAGGAAATAGGTGGCACCCAAGTATGTTAAAGGAAAAAACTCGGCATCTTAAAAGTGATTTATGATGGTTTACAGTCCCTTTTCTGTCCTGTGGCTGTGATCCAATGACTGTGTTGAAACAGCCAGGGTTGTGCTAGCTCTTGATGGACTGGTATGCAAACCAAATGACAGACAAGCAAAGCGTTGTTTTACAATTCTGAAAGCTCGTTCAATGTGGCTTCTTGTGTTTTTATGACTCCTGTTATAGTGCTGGTCTTGTAATGTTGTTGGATTGTGCACAGGTGTCAGAAGATACCGTTATAAAGGATAAGCATGAGTTAGCAAAACAACACGCCAGCAAGCACTTCCCCACTTTGAAAGGAAGATGCTGGAACTGATTCTGAGAAGGTCAGACGAACAATAATTGTTGTATATATTTGCTCAGGTAGTTTTATAAGTTTAATTTTCAGTTAAGTTCTGTTAAAAATAAATGAATGTCAAATTAATACAGTAGTGTCCTGTCTCAAGCCCACAGCTGCAGTTCTCATTTGTTTTGTGACTTATTGCAATTGAGTATCCCTCATTTGGTGAATTGTAGCCTCAATGCAATTCTTACATTTAAAAACTATATTTAAACTAAATTTCTTGACTAATTTTAAACAAGAGACAAAGTAATTAGCGTGGCCTATGAATTAACCTACTAATCAGATGCAATGTTCTGATGCACAGTCCCCTGCAATTCGGGCTAAATAGTACAACAACAATGCTGAGCCCTGTGAACTGGATTAAGCACAAGATGAGCTGAGCTCCAACTTGGTTCTAAATGTTTATTAAGCACAAGTTGAGCTGAACTGAAAGGAAGACATTGGAACTGACTAAAAAATAACTTAATTTGAAATGTACGCTCCTACTGATACAGGAGAGAGAGAAAATCAAAGTTCTGAAAAGTAAGCACAAGGCACACCCTGCTAAAGAAATGTATTGCCTTAAAAAAAAAAATGCTTAGGTCAGAGGAACAATTGTTTTTTTTTGCACAAGTTTAATTTCCAGTTCTGTTAAAAATTAAACTTAACTTTACTGGTTATTAGTCGGTGTGTTTTGTAATGATTTAGCTATAACGATGTGTCCACTTATTCATCTGGAGTGTTAAACAAAATTAATGCTGCAATAATACAGTAGTGTTTAATTTCAAATGCACAGCTGCGGTTCTCATTTGTTTCATGACTAATTACAATTGGGTATCTCATTTAATAATGACGTAGCCTCATCAGGTGAATTGTAGCCTAAATGCAATTCTTAAATTAAAAACTAACTGATTTGTCAGGAAATTTAGTTTGAATATAAAGAAGAAACAGAAAAGTAATTGTATATTAATGTGGCCTATGTATTATTCTACTAATCAGAAGTGTTCTGATGTACAGTCCTCTCCAGTTCGGGCTAATTAGTTCAACAAGGCCAAGCCCTTGGAACCGGATTAAGCACAAGTTGAGCTGAGCTCCAGCTTTGTTCCACATGTTTTTGCTGCAATTGAACTCGGAGCGGGAGATGATCTCCAGAATGTACCGTACTAACTTAGCACGCGGCTGTGTTTTAACTTGGGATGTCCATTGCAATTGACCCTGTGGGTTTATATACATGGGTTTCTCTGCATACACTACCATAAGGGAGGAATGGTGAGTTGGAGGGAGGGCACCAGTTTGGTTTATCAAGAATACACCAAACTGAGTAGAACTACAGATCCAACCATTCAAAATGTGCAGTAAATAGCAGTGCTTGTTCTGCAAAGAACTGTAGGATATCGCATGATGTATCAAAGTAGGGTGAAATATCTTGTAAAACCGCCAGGCGGAGCTATGAAAGCTTAATGTCTCATGTGCAGCATTTGCGCTGTTGCTAGAAAATGTATTTCTAAATATCACAAGATGTTCAAAGTTAAGTGATTTATTAATAACAACTAATAATTTCAAACTGCTTGTATTCTAAAATTGTATTTTGTTTGCGGGTGATTTGTCACTGTTTTCACAAACTTCAATTTATTAAACATCTTAGATATGGTGTTCCAGACCTCTGTTTACTTTCTGAAACTCCATCGATATTTCCTGTTTTCACACAGATAAGAATAAACTGCACGTGCAAATCTTTTCACAAGTGTAAAGATGTTCTGTGCTCAATAGCTCTTTAACACAGTACACATTATGTCATATCTTTAAGCATCAGTTGAAGCATTCTGAAGTCTGACAATCGTAAAAAGTTACCAAATAATATTGGTGAAACTGTTACCTGTCCTGGATAAAGCAATTAGAAAATAGTTGGATTTACACTTGTAAGAAAATTTCTGATTTTAATGGGACATGTTGAGTCTTTTCTTTTCAGCTTGAAATTAACTCTTGCCTACTATGTATATTCCATTGCAGCCATTTTAATGCAATGCAGCTCCATACTTCTCACAAAGTCTAGGCTAGGTGTTACACCCCACTGTGTTTATGTAGATTAGACAGTTCTACTTGGGGAGGGGAAGGAACTTTCAGTTTTCTGATGTCATTGTTGGCCTTTAACATAAGGCAATCAGCAATCAAATGTCCTGTTTTTTCTTAAGTTGAACAAAGATGTGCCACATGCATACAGTGTCATGTTGTATATTTTTAATGCTACTACAGTACAGCTTGTGGGAAATACATTTGTCCTGTATCAAAGTTTAACTTACCCTACATTACAAACTGAGTGAATTCAACAGAATCGACGGCTAAAAGCAACATGTCAAAATGTTCCCAAAATAACAAAAAGTGAACGAGTTGAGGATTCGATAATAGAGTAATCATAACAATAACTCCCGAGTTGTTTAATGCAATCCAAATGAAAGAAGGACACTTAAATAAACATGAAAAGACTATTTGTTCATTGACGAAAAGTAATGTCGCACTCTCTCTTGTTTAATCTGATTGTTTTATTGCTGCACAGACTAAAACCAGAGGAAAAATAGCACCTCTTTCTTTGAAGCATTTTGTTTATCCTATCATGTATCGGTTTCCAATCATACAAAGTAAGTTCTGAGAATCTCCAATTCACCATTCCTATGTTTCCCTGGAGAATGCAAAGCCCTTTTGCCTCTGGACGAGTCAAAATTTATGGATGTGGTTCACCCCCAGTCCCAAAATTGCGAAACGGAAGAGCAGCGTAGCGGTCGGCTCTGGCTGTCCCCTCTGTGCCGACACACTGCACATTCAATCCCTCCTTCTCTTGACTGATGGGCAAAAGGTGACATCTGGGAGAACTGTATGTGGCATTGGTATCTGTGAGTTCTGCTGTGTAGATGGTGCTTCCTGAGGGGAGAGAGACAGTGGGGAAGGCACCAGCCAATTCATTAGTGGTGGTGAGCAGAGAGGACAGGATGGAGTGTCCTGAGGGGGTGTGCTCTGCTGGGGGTGGAGGGTTGTATGGAGATACGCATTGCATCAGGTACAGCAACCTGTGTGGCAGGGAGGGGCACTTTTCAGGAGATGAAGGTCTGTTTGGAGACGGCTGACACCCTAGTGTTTGACTGCTGGAACATACAGATGCAGCCATTCAAAATGCGTGGGCGATACCGCATTATTTTCTGGTACGCTGTACGCAGTCTACCGCGAGTTACCGGTAAATACCGCTAGTTACCGTAAATTCTCCTATAATACGGCAAGCAAAATAATAGTATCCGGAATTTCCGCAAGGTGGAGCTAATAAAGCTCAACCTCTCATGTTTGAGCTGTCGCCATCAAAGTCTTTAACGAAGATATTACTAATAGTATTAATAATGAATGACCTTGGACAAGCTGTAAGTGTAAACTCAAAGTATTGCCCTGGTCAACATTCTTTTTTTCATTAACCCTCTTTGTAAAAGTAACACCACAGCATTTCGCAATCACGCATTTGTTTCCAATCATGCAAAGTACAGTAATTTTTGAGAATCAATTCACCATGCCTTTCACATGCTCATAAAAGAGATTGATTTAGGAACATAAACATATTACCGTATGCAAACTGTACTGTATACAGTATGTATATGTATATTTAATGTCTTAACTGTGCCCTTTAAGTATTGAATATTTATATGGAATTTTACCACTGAAGGGAAATCTTAGTGCCTGAGCATAAAAAGAATAGGAGCATACTGCAACGCGTGTGAAGGCCATCAACGATATTAATTTTGGAACTTAAACATACAGTATATGGCTGGTCTCGGTACTTTAAAGAAAACATACACACCAGTATTCCATTTCTCCCTAAACATTTTAAGCATCGAAGTCTTTAACTAACGTGATACCGGAGTCAACAAGCATACTTTTAGAATTTGATTAAAAGGGAATATAATATGGAATCGCGTATCTCAAGAAATTAATAACGATATGATTATAGTCGTGTACTGCGACAGGGCTGTGTAGGGCTGTATCGCCTCTCTCTTAATGCGACTTCCCTTGTAGCCCACTGGTCTACGTGCCCGATTACCAACTCACGTGTTGTGTGTTCAAATCCAGCTGGTGCTGGACTTTTCTTTTAACAAACATTTCTTCGAAAAAATAGAATAGCAATATTATGGACAATCAATTGACTTTTATATTTCAAAATATCACAACATGATCGATTCTAAGTCATTTTTGACAACAATGAATAGTCACCTTCTTCCCTTCTGACAACGGTCCCTGCTTCTGCTTCCTGCTTCTATTCTGTGTAGAGAAAACCGGTTCAGGGACGCCAAATATGTAGATTATAGTGGCTCTCTGAAGGCACCAGTTCTGTAGGGTTTGGGCATTTACTGAGACAATTATTAATTGTAGCAGTAAATCACAAAGTTGATTCTTTTGATGGCTTTAGAATCCAACCATGCGACATAACTCAAACAACGCGCACACACAGGTACTAATACACGAGGATACATTTATTAATACATAGAATATGCATATAAACCTAACAGATCTTATCGAGAGGGTTATCAGAATACAAAAGATATATATTCAATCAGTTACAAAGAGTTACATATATCAAGAGGACATACGTTCAGTATATCATTCATTTAGACCGTTTCGTAAAGTGAACTTGGTTACAACTTCTACATTAGATACTCAAACAAGTACATAACTCTTACGAATTAAATTGATATCAACTGGTTGGGATAACAATTGAATTCTCGAGCTGTAATGCATTGAAGTTGAATACTCATCCAATCTTTGGGGATTCAGATCTCCTGCGGGCACAAAGGAACAGTTGCAGGCTGTTGCTGTCCAATCCGCGCTCTCTGGCTCGGTGCCAGGCTGTGCTGTGCGGCTTGCGACGGTGCGCTGCTGATGTTCACTGTTGGCTTTAACTAGCAAAGTTTGTGCACAGGAGAAAAGATGACTGTGGGTCCCAGCAAGTCAGGAAGAGGACCGGTTCGTTCCTGATGAAGAGCTAGTTCTGAATAGTGATTCAGCTTTCCACAGTTCCGACCTGTTCACGAGGCCTGCTGCTGGTTACTCTCTGGCAACCTCCACTCTAGACTCTTAGAACAAAGGAAAGTTCTGGCACTCGGACACACTGGCCGTTCCGTGGTTGTCCGGGCTGAGTCTCAGGATGGTCAGGAGGCACGCTGCGAGAATGTCCTGCCCTTGGGATTCTCCTTTGAATTCCCTTTAGAATTGTTGAATCTGAATCTGAATCTTGTCTTGTTGAATCTGAATCGGAATCTCAGTCTGAAAACTCCAGGCTCTCTGTGTTGCCTGTTTTTACCTGGAGGAACTTCAGCTCATTGATTGGCTGAAAGTTCCATGGGCATCAGAGTCCCACGTGGGTTACTCGGCCCTACCAGTCCCTGATTGGTTGATTAAGGTGAGATATGAGTCACTTAGTCCTGACACTTAGTAATGCAGTCCAGATGTCCAACTGGCACTCCCTAGACAGATAGGCGCCAATGGGTGACCATTGATCATGATAGCCAGGCTTAGCTAAGTGCATCCCCCTTTGGGAGCTGTCCTTGGACCTTAAATCACCTTGCATGAATGGTTTCTCTGTGGCTGCACCACAGAGATGAACAGAGAAATGAGGCCTAATTTGGGAAAGCTCAGAAACACTTAATTCTGTCTTATTATTAAGCCTCACCGCTACATGTGTGTGTGTGTAATAGAGTAAATTTTTATAGAGAAATGGAGGCTGGACAGTATGCGTTACAATATAAACATTTATATTGATTTAAATCGTGTTTTGATTTAAATCGCAAACGCATGTTTAATTATATGTGTTTTTGTAATCATAATCAGACTAATGCAACATAAATTGATACAGTATCTTTGTCTTCTAAGTATCTTAATAAACTTTCAGCATAGCTTTCTACCCGTTTAGATTTATTTTTCTTGGGATTTTGGGATCAAACGTGGAAGGATTAGATTGTAATCGTTTTTATTTTTCAAATACGTTTTAGAAAAGTGTAATCTATACCTGCCCAGACTGTACGCCTTCCTAAACCCCGCCCTGACCACTTTCACTCCTGTCCTGCTCTTCCCCGCGCACCCCAGCCGGGCACTCTTCGGCCTCTGCCCGGGACGAATGTATATTTTGATCTTTACACCCGGCATGGCACCGAGGGAGTGTCTGCATTTATAACTTAGTTTTTAAAATTAGTCAAGCAATATGAAGCATCTCCTTTTACTTTTAAGTCCCTTAAATACATTGAGCACAGCTTTCTCACCACTTAAGATTACTTTTTGATACCATCCTTACACAAAGCAGAAACTTTCCGATGGCATACAGTACAAGTGGAAAGATTACAGATTTTAATCGTCTTTAATTTTGTTACGTTATACGTTTTAGGAACATTTCATCTAAACAAACACCACAAAACTATTCTCGATTGTATTTCTGAATGTTATGTTACATCTACAGTAGTTCACTGCTTTAAATACATTGAATTAAGAAAGTTAGATGTGGCACTTTAGATCTTTTTTTCTGAACCAGGGAAAACCTGATCATGTTTCTCTATAACAATAATAAAAAACATTATTTTACATATCACCTTTAAAAGTGGCATCTCAAAGCAAAAAAGTAGATGGGAAAAACAGTTAAAAGGGACCAAAGTAAATACCAGACAAACGCAAACGCGTTTTTAATAAAAAAGCTTTTATTCATCCAGCAGAGAGAGACACACACACACAGGTTTCCATTGACAAAAGTAATTGTTTTTTTACATTCCTCTTGTCTAACAGGAATGTTTTGTTTGTGGACAGACTGTTAGACAAGAGGAAAAGAGCACCTCCTTCTACAAAGCATTTCGTTGATCCGATCACGAATTATTTTCCAGTCGCACAAAGTAAGGGTTGAGAATCTCCGATTCACCATGCTACTAATGGTTTCCCGGAGATTGCAAGGCAAGGCACTTTTGCCTCTGGACCCATCGAAATTTACAGACGTGGTCCACCCCCAGTAAATTTCAAAAGTCACAAGATTTCGAAACATGAGGGCGGCGTAGCGGTCGGCTCTTGCTTTCCCGTCTATGCCGATGCACTGCAAGTACAACCCCCCCTCCATCTCCTGATTGATGGGTAGCAGTTGGACATCTGGGAGAATTATTCGTCCCACTGGCGTCTGTGAATTCCGCTGTGCTTCCTGGGGGGAGATAGACGGCGGGGACAGCATCAACCAATTCCCATGCGGTGGTAAACGGAGAGGCCGGGATGGAGTGTCCTGAGGCGGTGTGTGCTCTGCGGGGGGCAGAGCTTCCGCCAGGCATTGCAACCTGCGCGGCGGGGAGAGGCACTTTTCGGGAGACAGCTGCTCAACTGTTTGACTGCTGGAACATACTGTCTCCTTCCTCTGCATTTTCAGGAGTGTCTCTAGCCTCCCAGTCCTCCCCAGTAATGCATCGTACTGCTCCCGCTGCTGCCAAAATGTCTCCACACAGATGCTGCTTCTACAGGTTGGCACCCTGGCCAGTGGCCGAGAGCAGAGACCCACGGCCTGTGGCAAAATAACATAATTCATGTAAGAAATAAAGTCACACAGTAGTATTCATCAGTCGCGGAACAGAAGTCAAAATAAACTTTTCTTTTTTTCCGTCTTACCGCTTTCTTTTTTACTGTCCTGGTGGTAGATCGTTTCGCCCGTGCGGTGTTTTCTTGAAGAACAGGCTACGAAGAAATAATTATAATTGAATTTAAAATTCAAAACGGCAATAATACCTTGTAATATACGTTGTAATCACATATTTCAGATGAAGTCTGCTGTATTTGCTTACCCTTCGCTCTTTGGAAGCTGGGGCGGCAGAAGCACCTCGTCTCTTCCCGTAAAAGGTCTTGGTCTCCATACTGTACTGTGGTCGCTGTAGTGCAGGTTCGCAGTTTTTTTTGTGATGGGAGCTCACCCAATCCCTTTGTGTATTTATGCAATATTCACATGTACGGCTAGAATGTTCATTGTCTTCCAATGAAAGGCGGGTGCCTGTTGCCGAAGTCTGGAGACATTAGAGGCTTGCCACACCCGGACTGTTAAACCACCGCATTAGCACGTCAAAGCCCATTGAGGAGCCGGGCGCAATAATTGTTTTGTCCCTTGATTTACTGATCTGCATTAATTATGGAAATCGAGTTCCTGCTCTTTGCAGACGACCTGGTCCCGCTGTCGCCCACAGAACAGAGGCTGCACCAGAACCTGGCGCTGCTGGAGCAGCACTGTCAGACCTGGGCGCCGACAGTCAATCTGGACAAGACCAGAGTTATGGTTTTCCAGAAAAAAAGCCAGACCTCAGGGAAACAGGTACAAATTCACACTTAACAACACATTAACACCTAACAACAGGAGCAGGGACGAATAAGGCCAGTACCCACTATTGTTAAACATACAGAAAAGAATATTAAAGTATTGAATATTAGTATTGGCTTTAGTACTAGCCATACAGAACATTAAAGTGCCCCTTTTCCATTCAGCAGGTGCCTGAGCCGCTGTGTCCTATCTTCTGACAGTCGCCGTTGTGAATGTCTGTAGAGTGTATCTTATTTTTAGTACTAAAATAAATACTTAGTACTTTAGTACTAAGTACTAAAATACTAGTACCGAGGGAGCGTCTGCATTTATAACTTCGTTTTTAAAATTAGTCAAGCAATATGAAGCATCTCCTTTTACTTTTAAGTCCCTTAAATACATTGAGCACAGCTACTCACCACTTAAGATTGCTTTTTGATACCATCCTTACACAAAGCAGAAACTGTCCGATGACATACAGTACAAGGGGAAAGATTACAGATTTTAATCGTCTTTAATTTTGTTACGTTATACGTTTTAGGAACGTTTCATCTAAACAAACACCACAAAACTATTCTCGATTGTATTTCTGAATGTTATGTTACACCTACAGTAGTTCACTGCTTTAAATACATCGAATTAAGAAAGTTATGTGTAGGACTTTAGATCTTTTTTTCTGAAGCAAGGAAAATCTAATCATGTTTCTCTATAACAATAATAAAAAACTTTATTTTACATATCACCTTTAAAAGTGGCATCTCAAAGCAATACAGTAGATCGAAAAACAGTTAAAAGGGACCAAAGTAAATACCAGACAAACACAAACGCATTTTTAATAAAATGCTTTTATTCATTCAGCAGAGAGTGAGAGGGACATCCAGCAGAGAGAGACACACACACCGGTTTCCATTGACAAAATTGTTTTTTTTCAATTCCTCTTGTCAAACAGGAATGTTTTGTTTGTGGACAGACTGTTAGACTAGAGGAAAAGAGCGCCTCCTTCTACGAAGCATTTTGTTGATCCGATCACTAATTCTTTTCCAGTCGCACGAAGTAAGGGTTGTAAAGCGCGAAGTAAAGCGCTGATTCTTATGGAATGTGTTCCGCCGGGGATTCAAAAAAAGTATTTGACAAAATTTGTTTTTTTTCAATTCCTCTTGTCTAACAGGAATGTTTTGTTTGTGGACAGACTGTCCACAAACGTGAGACTGTCTTTCTCAGACTTACATTCCCGAATGTCCCCCGCCCCGGTCAACAATCCTAGGAAGAACACGAAACAGCCTGTTAATACAATTTTTACAATTTTGTTCGGTCAGTTCTTCCTCCCAGAATTTATAGATTGCATTGATCAGTTCCTGCTTTGTGACGGGCTTAGCAGTTTTCCGAACGTAGTCTTTCAACGAATGCCAAACCATCTCTATCAGATTTAGATCTGGGGATTCGGCTGGAGTTTTCACCCAGTTCACTCCTTCTGCTATAAGCCTCGCCCTTGCTGCTGTGTGTTTCGGATCGTTGTCTTGAAAGAGACGGTGCCTTGATCCAAACTGCTCCCTGATATATGGGGCAGCATGCTGTGTGACCACAACTTCCTCGAAGAATACACGGTCCATAATTCCTTCGAAAATAAGAAGTGGTCCCGGGCCTCTTCTAGATATACCCCCCCAGACGTGAACCTTCAGTGGATGTTTGGGCTTTGGCTTGTCCACATATCTCCCCTTTTTGCAAAATGCCATTGTTGAAAACTGTTCCAGAGCCACTGTTGTTTCGTCGGTGAAAAGTACATCCTGAAATGCCTCCCCCTGTTCAATCCATTGGAGCGCTTGCTTGAGTCTTTCCTCTTTGTTTTTTTGCCTTATCATGGGGCTTGTGTTGGTTTTTCTGTATCTCCATCCAAGCCTCCTGCGTACTCTTTTTATCGATGTCGGGCTAATGTTCGCACCGAGGTCAGCCCATAGCCGTCTTTGGACTTGCATCGCCGGTAGCTCATCATTTTCATCAGTCAGTTTGTCGATAGCTCGCACAATAAGACTTGAAAAAAAAGAGATCAGCAGTTAGTTTTAAAAATAATGTGCGTAGTTGTATTTACATGCAAGAAAGGTATTTTTAAAAATTTATTTACCTTTGAATCGTCCTCGGTTTAGATTCTCTTTGCCTCCTCTCCCCTTTATAATGCCATCTCACTGTGCTTTCAGAAACGAAGATGTCCATCGAAGCCAACTGCTGTACAATGTCCCGTGTTGACTTCCCGTTTCTTTTCATCTTCATTATTTGGTGTGAGAGAGTCTTCGTGATTTTATTCATTGTCCGTCCCCTTACCAAAGCGATACAGTGGTGCAGCTTGAATTCTGTACCTATATACTGTATGGTATGGTACAGATAAAACTTACACCATACCGATGAGCTAATGCCAGGGAAAGACACTCCTATTTTATTTAAAACACAATACGCAAGGAAATGTGTCTGATGCATTAGCAAGTTAAAACAATTGGGTCGAAAACCTGGGCGTAACACCATTTCCTTTTTCTGATCATTCGCTTTCTGGATACACATTTCACCTGTCCTGTTCTTTGTTTTCCTGGTTTGCTGATTATGCCTGCTGTGGTCCACTCCTACCCTCACACCTAAAGAATACTATTTTAAATTTCTTGGTGCAGTTCATTAACCCTTGTATGTGCTGTCCGCGCCCAAAATGCAATTTAAAAAAAGTCAAAAACCGCGCTCAAAATGCAATTTAGAGCTTAATAAGATACACTCCACAGGCATTCACAACAGCAACATATGAAACGTTTATTTTTTAATCGCTGTCTAAGGAAATCTCAGTATAACTTTGTTCATGAACAAACAGTGGCATGTTACATTATTATTAGTTTTTTTGTTAACAAGGCTCGCCAGCTAATGTGAATTGAAACCTGTCTTGCTAGCTTTTAAAGTCGTGCATGTGTAAACGACAATTGAAATAGAGAAAAAAGACCTGACTGACAAGCCGATACATACTCTTAGAGTTTGATTAATAGGGAATATAATACAAAAATATAGTACTAAAAAAGGTACTACCAATTTTAAAGGTGATTTTACTTTTAAATAAAAATTTGAATCCCCTGCGGAACACATTCCATAAGAATTAGCGGTTTTACAGTATATATCGCCTTTAAAGGTGGCTTCTCAAAACGCTTTACAGGATAAAAACAACCAGAACAGCAACAACAACAATATTGTATTTCATTGCACTTTGAAAACCAAGTAATAACTTAACTATACGTGCAAACGTTTCATATGTTGCTGTTGTGAATGCCTGTGGAGTGTATCTTATTTGCCTTGAGTCCTAGTTATCTCTCTCCCCCTTCCCCCCTCTCTCCCTCAATTCAATTCAATTCAAGGTGTTTTATTTGCATGACAGATGGGTACAATCAGTGTTGGGTATGTATATTTTGATATTTACACCCGGCGCGGCACCGAGGGAGCGTCTGCATTTATAACTTCGTTTTTAAAATTAGTCAAGTAATATGAAGCATCTCCTTTTACTTTTAAGTCCCTTAAATACATTGAGCACAGCTTTCTCACCACTTAAGATTGCTTTTTGATACCATCCTTACACAAAGCAGAAACTGTCCGATGACTCACAGTACAAGTGGAAAGATTACAGATTTTAATAGTATTTTATAGTACTAAACTAGCACTTCGTAGAAGGAGGCGCTCTTTTCCTCTAGTCTAACAGTCTGTCCACAAACAAAACATTCCTGTTAGACAAGAGGAATTGAAAAAAAACAATTTTGTCAATGAAAACCAGTGTGTGTGTCTCTCTCTGCTGGATGTCCCTGTCACTCTCTGCTGAATGAATAAAATAATTTTATTGAAAACGCGTTTGCGATTGTCTGGTATTTACCTTGGTCCCTTTTAACTGTTTTTACGGTCTACAGTATTGCTTTGAGACGCCACTTTTAAAGGTGATATGTAAAATAAAGTTTTTTATTATTGTTATAGAGAAACATGATCAGATTTTCCCTGGTTCAGAAAAAAAGATCTAAAGTGCTGATTCTTATGGAATGTGTTCCGCAGGGGATTCAAATTTTTATTTATTTATTTTTTAATTGCGTATCTAAGGAAATCTCAGTATAACTTTGTTCATGAACAAACAGTGGCATGTTACATTATTATTTGTTTTTTTGTTAACAAGGCTCGCCAGCTAATGTGAATCGAAACCTGTCTTGCTAGCTTTTAAAGTCGTGCATGTGTAAACGACAATTCAAATAGAGAAAAAAAGACCTGACTGACAAGATTTAATTAATGCACATCAGTAAATCAAGGGACAAAACAACTATTGCGCCCGGGTCCTCAATGGGCTTTGACGTGCTAATGCGTTGGTTTAACAGTCCGGGTGTGGCAAGCCTCTAATGTCTCCCGACTTCGGCAAAAGGCACCCGCCTTTCATTGGAAGACAATGAACATTCTAGCCGTACATGTGAATATAGCATCAATACACCAAGGGATTGGGTGAGCTCCCATCACAAAAAAAACTGCGAACCTGCACTACAGCGACCATAGTACAATATGGAGACCAAGACCTTTTACGGGAAGAGACGGGGTGCTTCTGCTGCCCCAGCTTCCAAAGAGCGAAGGGTAAGCAAATACAGCAGACTTCATCTGAAATACGCGATTTCAGCGCATATTATAAGGTATTATTGCCGTTTTGAATTTTAAATTCAATTATAATTATTTCTTCGTAGCCTGTTCTTCAAGAAAACACTGCACGGGCGAAACGATCTACCACCAGGACAGTAAAAAAGAAAGCGGTAAGACGGAAAAAAAGAAAAGTTTATTTTGACTTCTGTTCCGCGACTGATGAATACTACTGTGTGACTTTATTTCTTACATGAATTATGTTATTTTGCCACAGGCCGTGGGTCTCTGCTCTCGGCCACTGGCCAGGGTGCCAACCTGTAGAAGCAGCACTTGTGTGGAGACTTTTCGGCAGCAGCGGGAGCAGTACGACGCATTACTGGGGAGGATTGGGAGGCTAGAGACACTCCTGAAAATGCAGAGGAAGGAGACAGTATGTTCCAGCAGTCAAACAGTTGAGCAGCTGTCTCCCGAAAAGTGCCTCTCCCCGCCGCGCAGGTTGCAATGCCTGGCGAAAGCTCTGCCCCCCGCAGAGCACACACCGCCTCAGGACACTCCATCCCAGCCTCTCCGCTCACCACCGCGCAGGAATTTGTTGATGCTGTCCCCGCCGTCTATCTCCCCCCAGGAAGCACCATTTACAGAGCGGAATTCACAGACGCCAGTGGGACGAATAATTCTCCCAGATATCCAACTTTTACCCATCACTCAGGAGATGGAGGGGGGGTTGTACTTGCAATGCATCGGCATAGACGGGAAAGCAAGAGTCGACCGCTACGCCGCCCTCGTGTTTCAAAATCTTGTGACTTTTGAAATTTACTGGGGGTGGACCACGTCTGTAAATTTCGATGGGTCCAGAGGCAAAAGTGCCTTGCCTTGCAATCTCCGGGAAACCATTAGTAGCATGGTGAATCGGAGATTCTCAACCCTTACTGCGTGCGACTGGAAAAGAATTAGTGATCGGATCAACGAAATGCTTCGTAGAAGGAGGCGCTCTTTTCCTCTAGTCTAACAGTCTGTCCAGAACAAAACATTCCTGTTAGACAAGAGGAATTGGAAAAAATCAATTTTGTCAATGGAAACCGGTGTGTGTGTCTCTCCCTGCTGGATGTCCCTCTCACTCTCTGCTGAATGAATAAAAGCATTTTATTAAAAACAAGTTTGTGTTTGTCTGGTATTTACTTTGGTCCCTTTTAACTGTTTTTCCCATCTACTTTTTTGCTTTGAGATGCCACTTTTAAAGGTGATATGTAAAATAAAGTTTTTTATTATTGTTATAGAGAAACATGATCAGATTTTCCCTGGTTCAGAAAAAAATATCTAAAGTGCTACACATAACTTTTTTAATTCGATGTATTTAAAACAGTGAACTACTGTATGTGTAACATAACATTCAGAAATACAATCTCATATTTGAAAAATAAAAACGATTACAATCTAATCCTTCCACGTTTGATCCCAAAATCCCAAGAAATATAAATCTAAACGGGTAGAAAGGTATGCTGAAAGTTTATTAAGATACTTAGAAGACAAAGATACTGTATCAATGTATGTTGCATTAGCCTGATTATGATTAAAAAACACATATAATTAAACTCGTGTTTGCGATTTAAATCAGAACACGATTTAAATCAATATAAATGTTTATATTGTAACGCATACTGTCCAGCCTGCATTTCTCTATAAAAATTTACTCTATTGCACACACACACACTAGAAGCAGGAAGCAGAAACAGGGACCATTGTCAGAAGGGAAGAAGGTGACTATTCATTGTTATCAAAAATGACTTAGAATCGATCATGTTGTGATATTTTGAATTATAAAAGTCAATTGATTGTCCATAATATCGCTATTCTGTTTTTTAGAAGAAATGTTTGCACAAGCTGGATTTGAACACACAACCCGTAAGTTGATAATTGGGCACGTAGACCAGTAGGCAACAAGGTAAGTTGCATGAAGAGAGAGGCGAAACAGCCCTACACAGCCCTGTCGCAGTACACAAATATAATCATATCGTTATTAAATTCTTTAGAAACGTGATTCCATATTATATTAGCAGAAAAGCTTAAAACTACCACTTTTTTTCACGCTATTTCACATGCTAGTTATATACTTCGATGCTTAAAATCGTTAGGGAGAAATGGAATACCGGCGTGTATTTTTCCTTTAAAGTACCGATTCCTGGAATCTGACTGGCTGACACCCCTCTGAAGTGGTTCCATAAAATCTGGTATACGGAAAAGAAAGCGTTGCTACATACAAGTATCTTTTAATACAGTCTTTGCTGTCTTCTTGAGTATCCATGTGATATTTTGAGCTCTAGTTGAATGATAAGTGTCGCATTTTAAATCATTTTCGTAGTTAGAAATTATGAAACGCCCTGTTAAAAGCAAGGGAGTTTTTATGCCTGTTGAAGTAAAACAAAATGCCTGACAAAGTATGGCTTGGACAGATTCCAAGTGCTTGTACAAATGTGCTAATGAAATTATACTTTGAGTATACAGCTTGTCCAAAGTCATCCATTATTAATACTATTAGTAATATCTTTGGTAAAGGTTTTGATGCATAAATATTTCTGATAAAGGTAGGTTGTGTACTTTTGTCCAACTGAGCAATCTTGCTTTCATAAAATATACCAACATTTTAATGACTGATGATTAACATGCTGTTATACAATTCAAAATTAAAAGCACAAATGCTGTACATGAGAGGTTAAGCTCCCCCTGGCGGTTTTACAAGGTGACGCCGGATAGTTTCCGGGATGACGCAATTAACCGCGTGATACTGCATGACACCGCGACACGCCCACCGGGGTATGCCGCGAAATACCCCACCCATTTTGAATTGCTGCATCTGTAATACCTTGTGATACATGCAAGACATCTGTACACGAAGATGTAATTACAATAAAATTGGCAATTCACAGAAAACCACAATTTGTATAATATTATTCCTCGATATCAATGATCAATTAAAGGATTTGAAGAAACAGCAGCAATAGCAGATGATTTTGGTTTTGAACCCATCTTTACACCTCAATAATCCATTTGTCCTCGAAAAAAGAAAAGACAGGCATATTTTGAGTCTCATAATTAAATCTTTCGTGTAAGGTATGCCATGTGAAAGCATGAAGTAAATCCCCTGATCTCTTTTGAACATGGATAAGGTATTTCTGATGGAGCGCAATGAGCAAAGATTTAATAAGCTACTCCTGCCGATGATTCAGCTTAAAGAAGTAAAGGCTTCACAAACAAAAGCAGCTCGCTACCACAGCCAATATTAAATATACTTGGTGGCACATTACCATTTGCACTGACTCAAAAGTTGTCTCGGCAGACGTTGTTCCCTACGTAAAGCTGAAAGTGCCAAAGAGCATTTCCATTGAGAAAAAAAAAATCTTTCTTGATGTTAAACATAGAGAGCCTCCCTTTTAGAAGTTCTCCCTCTAAACACCTTGTGCAGCCTCCCGACAGACTAACAAAAAGCGCCTTTTCACCAACTCAATTTATAATACGCCCCTAAAAACTCCCAACCGAATAACAATCCATCCGTATATTTGATTTCCAAGATCCATTCAAGGCAACTTGGCTCTTCGCAAGCAAATCATTTCAGGGAAGAAACTCAGTTTAGTCAACTACTGGTGCATTCAGCACACCACTTGCTTGTGCTTGTCAGGGTGGCCAAGTGGTCTGTAGGGAAAACCGGTTCAGGGACGCCAAATATGTAATCATAGTGGCTCTCTGAAGGCACCAGTTCTGTAGGGTTTGGGCATTTACTGAGACAATTATTAATTGTAGCAGTAAATCACAAAGTTGATTCTTTTGATGGCTTTAGAATCCAACCATGCGACATAACTCAAACAACGCGCACACACAGGTACTAATACACGGGGATACATTTATTAATACATAGAATATGCATATAAACCTAACAGATCTTATCGAGAGGGTTATCAGAATACAAAAGATATATATTCAATCAGTTACAAAGAGTTACACATATCAAGAGGACATACGTTCAGTATATCATTCATTTAGACCGTTTCATAAATGAACTTGGTTACAACTTCTACATTAGATACTCAAAACAAGTACATAACTCTTAGGAATTAAATTGATATCAACTGGTTGGGATAACAATTGAATTCTCGAGCTGTAATGCATTGAAGTTGAATACTCATCCAATCTTTGGGGATTCAGATCTCCTGCGGGCACAAAGAAACAGTTGCAGGCTGTTGCTGTCCAATCCGCGCTCTCTGGCTCCGTGCCAGGCTGTGCTGTGCGGCTTGCGACGGTGCGCTGCTGATGCTCACTGTTGGCTTTAACTAGCACAGTTTGTGCACAGGAGAAAAGATGACTGTGGGTCCCAGCAAGTCAGGAAGAGGACCGGTTCGTTCCTGATGAAGAGCTAGTTGAGAATAGTAATTCAGCTGTCCACAGTTCCGACCTGTTCACGAGGCCTGCTGCTGGTTACTCTCTGGCAACCTCCACTCTAGACTCTTAGAACAAAGGAAAGTTCTGGCACTCGGACACACTGGCCGTTCCGTGGTTGTCCGGGCTGAGTCTCAGGATGGTCAGGAGGCGTGCTGCGAGAATGTCCTGCCCTTGGGATTCTCCTTTGAATTCCCTTTAGAATTGTTGAATCTGAATCTGAATCTCAATCTGAAGCTCCCAGGCTCTCTGTGTTGCCTGTTTTTACCTGGAGGAACTTCAGCTCATTGATTGGCTGAAAGTTCCATGGGCATCAGAGTCCCACGTGGGTTACTCGGCCCTACCAGTCCCTGATTGGTTGATCAAGGTGAGATATGAGTCACTTACTCCTGACACTTAGTAATGCAGTCCAGATGTCCAACTGGCACTCCCTAGACAGATAGGCGCCAATGGGTGACCATTGATCATGATAGCCAGGCTTAGCTAAGTGCATCCCCCTTTGGGAGCTGTCCTTGAACCTTAAATCACCTTGCATGAATGGTTTCTCTGTGGCTGCACCGCAGAGATGAACAGAAAAATGAGGCCTAATTTGGGAAAGCTCAGAAACACTTAATTCTGCCTTATTACTAAGCCTCACCGCTACAGGTCTAAGGCGCCAGACTCAAAGACATGTGTTTTTCCAGCTGGCTTGGGTGTTCTGGTCTCCAAATGGAGGCGTGGGTTCAAATCCCACTCCTGACAGCTTCTGCTTTTACCTCTCTTGAATTGTTCCAGTGCTACAGTGAATGACTGAAATATAAAAGCAGCAGAAGAAAGCAAGCAACTCAGTGCAATTTGTGAGTATTCTGCACTGTTAAAATGCACAGGTTTTCATACTTTTTGGAATTCGTAGCTCAAGAAGTGACTCCTGTTTCATTTTCTATTCACCAACTCGATTTGCATTCCGCCCCTCACACCTCACAACAGAATAACAAACGGCTTCATGTGCCACAGCATTCCCCTGTAGATTCGGTTTGCACTATGAATTAGGCGACCCCGAATGAAATATTTTAGTGTTGGCTCAAATGTGAGGAATTTCATGAACCCTCAAAAAGGAACGCTTGCAGAAAATGCCAGCAATTCAAAGTGTGTAGGCAGCATGAACAGACCAATTCTGCAATTTCTTTTATCGCGGGCGGTGCTTTCCGAGTCGATGGCTCTGCATTAGAAATGAGAAGTGCTGAACTCTAAACACGTTCTTGCCATAACTGCTACTCCTGCTGCTACTCCTTCGTCCTCGAAAAAAGAAAAGACAGGCATGTTTTGAGTCTCAAAATGATCATCTGGATCCACAAGAAACATGTAAATTTGATTGATTCCGCAGTATTTTGGATGTACTGTACTTATAACTTCCATTGAAGAGAGATTTCATCAGTTGCATGAAATTGAAACTTTCGACATTTTGTCTGGTATTGAAAATATGTTTAAAAAAAAAAACATAAACAATTTTCTTACAAACAACTCATGAATTATTGCCAGGATCTATATTTAGTGTTCGGTAGTGATAACACTGCTAATATTGATTGAGTAGAAATCTATGATGTATTGACAGCTTTATCTGAAGCGAGAAGTCCTAGAACGCCATCTATGAAGTTTAAGGATTCATACCAAGAAATGCCTTTTGTTTCCCACCCCAACTGCTGCTTTGGCATTACACATTATGTGAACATTACCAGTTTTGGTAGCTTCTGGGCTTCTGGGATTTTCCTAAACTGAAACTTATTCCAAAATTCTTGTAAATCAGTACTAATTTTAATATCAAAGGAAATTACTACAGAAGAAAAGGCTTAACTGAAATATGAATAAGACTATGCAAGCCTAAAAAGTAGAACAATTCAATTTCTATAACTTATTTTTTAATGTTTTGAGAAATTGGCTCACACACCGGAAGACACTAACGTTTCTCTTTGTTAGAGTATGTGAATAACAGTTTAACCCCAAATATTTGTAATTGTGATTCTGTTAAAATTCAATAAATCGTCTATCAACAGTAAGAAATTATAAAGAAAGTAAAAAATTGTTTTATTACATAAACTATAAGACAATGAAGAGAGTTTACTTCGCTTTTGTTCTTTTGACTTAAGCGTTCAGGATCCGAACCCATCTGCGGACGGTTGTGTTTCTTGAATCTCTTGTAATCATCAAAAGTCGCTGTTTTGTGCTTCACTTTTTTCTCGAGTTGTACCACGGATATTTTATATGATCAATACTTTACATGCTCTTTTGCATTTTCCTTCACATACAGAAAAAGTTCAAGTTGTTCATATCACTGTGCTGCACATTTACGCTGGACCACCTGTAACAGTACAGGACACACAGTGAGGAATTCGTGCAGCTTTCAGCTCAATGCCGTGTCCAGAGGGAGGACTCGCTCGCTGAATGATCTCTCAGGAAATCCCGGGTGAGATTCAAAAGGTAAACCTGGCTCTCTATGAACACGAGCAAAGAGTTCTCACTCAACAGAAGATTTCGATGTGAGTACAGTTATAAAAAAACACCTGAAGATGCCAGGGATTGAACCCCAGTCCTGTGGAGCAGTAAGTGACTTGTAGCGCTGACATAAGAGATACTTACATAAAGTGCTTTTACTGACCATATTACAAATCACAGGAAGTAAGGTCTTGAAACATTGGGCAGTAGTGGGATTTAAACCCACGCCCCTGAGAGAGTGGAGCCTAAAATCCTGCATATTAGACCATTCAGCCACACTACCTCTGGCCCCTTCTCCTTTCCTCTCGTTGCTGAGTATAGGTGCCTTCATGCAATTGAGCCAGGTTTGAATCCCAGCCAATGCATCTCCAAATCTTTTCAAATGAATCTGTGATCTTGTAGCACATCCTCTGAAACCAGCAATCGAAATTGGAAACGTCTTCTTCAACACTGAAAAGCTCAATTAGGATGAAGCAGTAATACACTGGACAGCAGTACCATATGTGTTCTTGATTGATTCAGACTCGTTCTCAGTGGTTCTTGCTCACCAAATAACTAAAAAGCTGAGGAAGAACGCTACAAAAAATACTAATCAAAATACAAAATAATAATCAGTATTAACCAGAAACAGCAGAAAAACTGGTCACAATTGTGATTATGTCGCTTCTCTGCTTCAGCAAGGTCAATAAAGGACTCTCTGAAAGTAGTAAAGCACTAAAGCACTGCAAAACTGAATTCAAAATCATATTAGGAATTCTGAGTGGTGCCTGCTTACATGCAATCCAATACGGATGTTGTCTTTAAATAAGAATTCTCTATGTTTCCCTGCCTTTTCCCTGGAGTGAAACTATTGGATTGAAGGAATTCTTCTGACAGGTTTACAAGGTCCCGTTGATATTTGGATAAGTCTATGAACTCGTGATTTTTAGATACTTTAAATAACTGCCATACACACAGAATAAAATGACAGTACTGATGATTTTTCCTGAGATGAAGCACAGCTTATCTTTCCAAGACTGCTTATAAAGGCAAGCGAGTGGATACTCTAGCAGAACATGGACAAACGTTCAGCTTCGTAACCAACAAATTCCCCATTTAGAACTGACATGTGAGGTATGCTTTGTGATTGCTTGAAGTGAAACCCACAATCTCTTTTGGACTTTGACAAGTTATTTCTGATGGAGCGCTATGCGGAAAGACATAATCAGCTCTACCCCTGAGGATGACTCGACTTGAAAATGCAGAACATTAACGTTTCACAGATAAAAGGAGCACAACCGACATTAAAATTGAGGGCGCACTGTGATTTGCACTGACTCAAAAGTGATCTTGGTAGACAAACTTCCCTGCTGAAGGTGGAAACGATAAATTGTATTGAGAAGAAGAAACACTTTTTTCTCCCTGCTTTGATTTTAAGCTGATAAAGTAGCTTTTAACACATTGCTCCATTTGGTGGTTGTAACACAAAAACTCCTAGCAGCAGTGGGATTCAAGCCCACGCTCCCAAAGAGAATGGAGCCTTAATCCAGCACCTTAGACTGCTCGGCCACGCTACCCACTGGGCCCTCTTTTTTTGTCTCTACTTGCCTGGAGGAAGCCGGGTGGGTTTTGCTCTTGTCGCCCAACTTAGGGGCGTTATGACCGTGGAACCGACTGCACCTGCTTTTTCTGAGATGCTTCCCCTCTCATGGCGAGATCTCGACTTCTTTAACACCTCTGGATAAAGATCTTCTGTGGAGCAGGTTTCAGACCTCTGCGTACAGCACCCTTGATGTCATTTTATTTTTAAAGCAGCCGCATCTGGAAAGTTGTGTCTTTTACTTTTTATTTGAACAACAAAACTACATACAATACAAACAAGAGCACATATAAAGTATCAAGAAAATCGTCAGGGGCACATGCTATAATTCAATAACACTTAAAAAACGATTACACAAGGTAAATAAAGATGATGTCCACACAGCTTGTTCTTACATTTCGAAAGAGTCTGTAAATATACCCTTACGTCTATTTTGAACTGTTCAAACGTAGGACTCTTCGCAGACCATTTCACTTTATACCACATTCCTAAACGAGGATGCATCTCCTGTTTTAGAACTATTTTGGGTGGTATGGCTTATACAACACACCCACAGTATTCTAATGGTGGACTGCAGATCTGTGCTATAGTTCAGTCGAATTCAAAGGATTTGACTGGGATTCTGAAATGTCTCTTGCAAAGGTATTCGGGTTTGCTTGATCCTTTAATAAAAAAGTGATCTGAAACTACCCAGCTTTACAATCTCTGAGGTAGTTGTCACTAAACTCGGACGTGATGTGCCATACATGTGCCGTGTGCCCGTGTGATTTGCACTGACTCAAAAGTGATCTTGGTAGACAAACTTCCCTGCTGAAGGTGGAAACGATAATTTGTGTTGAGAAGAAGAAACAGTTTTTTCTCCCTGCTTTGATGTTAAGCTGATAAAGTAGCTTTTAACACATTGCTCCATTTGGTGGTTGTAACACAAAAACTCCTAGCAGCAGTGGGATTCAAGCCCACACCCCCAAAGAGACTGGAGCCTTAATCCAGCGCCTTAGACCACTCGACCACGCTACCCGCTGTGTGTTGTCTCTTTGTCTCATTACTTGCCCGGAGGAAGCCGGGTGGGTTTTGCTCTTGTCGCCCGACTTAGTGGCGTTATGACAGTGGAACCGACTGCACCTGCTTTTTCTGAGATGCTTCCCCTCTCATGGCGAGATCTCGACTTCTTTAACACCTCTGGATAAAGATCTTCTGTGGAGCAGGTTTCAGACCTCTGCGTACAGCACCCTTGATGTCATTTTATTTTTACAGCAGCCGCATCCGGAAAGTTGTGTCTTTTACGTTTTATTTGAACAACAAAACTACATACAATACAAACAAGAGCACATATAACGTATCAAGAAAATCGTCAAGGGCACATGCTATAATACAATTACACTTTATGAAAAACGATTACACAAGGTAAATAAAGATAAGGTCCGCACAGCTTGTTCTTACATTTCGAAAGAGTCCGTAAATACCCCTTGACGTCTATTTTGAACTGTTCAAACGTAGGACTCTTCCCAGACCATTTCACTTTATACCACATTCCTAAACGAGGATGCTTCTCCTGTTTTAGAACTATTTTGGGCGGTATGGCTTATACAGCACACCCACAGTATTCTAATGGTGGACTGCAGATCTGTGCTATAGTTCAGTCGAATTCAAAGGATCCAGCAATCGTACTGGATTTGACTGGGATTCTGAAATGTCTCTTGCAAAAGTATTCGGGTTTGCTTGAACCTTTGATACAAAAAGTGATCTGATCTGAAACTACCCAGCTTACAATCTCTGAGGTAGTTGTCACTAAACTCTGACGTGATGTGGCACACATGTGCCATGTGCCTTTACTTTTGTAAAAAACTGGTATCGGGAAAAGTTTCTTAATATTTCTTTTGATTAGCATGCAAGAAAATGTGATCATTACCTATGGAATTTCCCGCCAGCGTGGAGCTTGAATTCACAACCTTGAGACTCAGTGTTCAAGAGTCACAGAAGAGGTCAGCCTGGTCTTCAGTTTGCCAACGATAAGCTCCGGCAGTGCTCCTCTGTAAAGCAGATTGTTCGGATCGGTTATGTGGGACGGCACTTCGATACTAAGATCGTTTGCAGCACACGCATGGTTTCCCCCTTCACGCAAAAAACATAGACGAAGGAAGCTCTATTGTCTTGGGCTGCTGACTCCCGGATTTAAAGCGCTCTGGGTGCCAGCTAAGTCTCTAACAAGCACACTATAAAGACAGGAATTACACTTTGCGCACGTCACGCATGGAATGGCGAGGCTACTTGATCCAATATTATCTAGTCTCACCTCATATGGTGCCGATTCCTGGTTTTCATTTAAGAAAGAGCACTGCAAACACCGTAAACAGTGCAAAACGTGTGATGAAAGAAGTCTTTTCCCCCCTTTGTCTAAAGCAGAACACAGCGGAGTCATGCCGAGGGTTGTGAGATCAAGATTTCAGTGGAGCACTGTCGTCTACGTCTTTAGCTACATGAGTTGGACATCCTCTTGTACACGGAAAGCAGATTGAGATCCTCTGACATGAAAAGTGCCAGATAAAAGCCATTTCTCATCCTTTCTCTTAGTGGTGGAGCTATCGCATGTAAATGAGGAAACTTGCAAGGCGAGCAGGCTCGGTGCACACCGAATGCAGATGTCTCAGAGCAGTTGAGACGTGTCCATGTGGCTGTCAAAGGACAGCACTTTGCCGGCGCCGTGGCTTAGTTGGCTAAAGCGCCTGTCTAGTAAACAGGAGATCCTGGGTCCGATTCCCAGCGGTGCCTTTCTTCCTGTCTTACTGTACAGAATTTATCCTTACGGGAAAATCCCATGCCTTTTAATTCAGGTGAATGCAAGTGTTCGTTTCCTTTCTGGAACAACTTGTTTTGAAAGAAATCTATACAGCTTGAGAAAGATGAAACACAAATCTTGCTTATCAGTGAAGAAGAGGTGCTCCCAGCAGGCCAGCTAATACCAGCAAGTTTTTTTTCACCCTGACCCAGAGAATGGAGAAAAGCGAGGCGCCTGTGGCTCTGCAGTGTAATCAGTTCGGGAGTTCGGCGGTTAGCTGAAAGAGTGGTAAATGGAGCTCGCCCCAGCCCGTCCTTATTCTTTTAAAGAGGATAAAAAATTAACTTCGCCGCCACTACTACCAGCTTTAAAAGACTGCCATGGGCACGGAAAAAAACACACCACAGATGACTTTTCTGGAACCGAAGCAGAGATTCCTTTACGAACCAACTGATAAAGCTCAGCCAGTGAATACTGTTAACAGAATGTGAAAGCACGATCAACTTTGTAACTGCAACCACAGGAAAAACAGCAAGAAGCAGGCTCCATTCCCCATTTAAATCTGTCGTGCGAGGCATGCTTTTTTGCACGCATGAAGTAAATCCCATGATCGCTTTTGAACTTGGACAAAGTACTTCCAAAGGAGCGCTATGCGCAAAGATTTAACAAGCTCAACCCCCACCGATGATTTGGTGTGAAGAAGCAGAACATTCAAGTTTCACAGACAGAAGCAGCACGCCAGCACAGCCAACATTAAAACGGAGGGCACACTACGATTTGCATTGACACAAAAGTGATCTGGGCAGACGTCGTTCCCTGCATAACGCAAAAAGTGGCAAAGCGCTTTTGGGTTGAGAGGACGCAAGAAGGTTTTTGTTTTGTGCCTTGATGTCAAGCTGAGAAAGTATCTTTAAACACTTTGCTTAATTTCTCGAGAGACTGCCAAAAAGCAGTTCCCTCCCTTTCGTCTGAAGCCAGCTGAAAGGGGGTCTTGACAGAAGCACCTGGCAGCAGTGGGATTCGAACCCACGCCCCCGAAGAGACTGGAGCCTTAATCCAGCGCCTTAGACCGCTCGGCCACGCTACCCGCTGTGTGTTGTTTCTTTGTCTCATTACTTGCCCGGAGGAAGCCGGGTGGGATTTGCTCTTGTCGCCCGACTTAGTGGCGTTATGACCGTGGAACCGACTGCACCTGCTTTTTCTGAGATGCTTCCCCTCTCATGGCGAGATCTCGACTTCTTTAACACCTCTGGATAAAGATCTTCTGTGGAGCAGGTTTCAGACCTCTGCGTACAGCACCCTTGATGTCATTTTATTTTTACAGCAGCCGCATCCGGAAAGTTGTGTCTTTTACGTTTTATTTGAACAACAAAACTACATACAATACAAACAAGAGCACATATAACGTATCAAGAAAATCGTCAGGGGCACATGCTATAATACAATTACACTTTATGAAAAACGATTACACAAGGTAAATAAAGATAAGGTCCGCACAGCTTGTTCTTACATTTCGAAAGAGTCTGTAAATACCCCTTGACGTCTATTTTGAACTGTTCAAACGTAGGACTCTTCCCAGACCATTTCACTTTATACCACATTCCTAAACGAGGATGCTTCTCCTGTTTTAGAACTATTTTGGGCGGTATGGCTTATACAGCACACCCACAGTATTCTAATGGTGGACTGCAGATCTGTGCTATAGTTCAGTCGAATTCAAAGGATCCAGCAATCGTACTGGATTTGACTGGGATTCTGAAATGTCTCTTGCAAAAGTATTCGGGTTTGCTTGAACCTTTGATACAAAAAGTGATCTGATCTGAAACTAGCCAGCTTACAATCTCTGAGGTAGTTGTCACTAAACTCGGACGTGATGTGGCACACATGTGCCGTGTGCCTTTACTTTTGTAAAAAACTGGTATCGGGAAAAGTTTCTTAATATTTCTTTTGATTAGCATGCAAGAAAATGTGATCATTACCTATGGAATTTCCCGCCAGCGTGGAGCTTGAATTCACAACCTTGAGACTCAGTGTTCAAGAGTCACAGAAGAGGTCAGCCTGGTCTTCAGTTTGCCAACGATAAGCTCCGGCAGTGCTCCTCTGTAAAGCAGATTGTTCGGATCGGTTATGTGGGAGGGCACTTCGATACTAAGATCGTTTGCAGCACACGCATGGTTTCCCCCTTCACGCAAAAAACATAGACGAAGGAAGCTCTATTGTCTTAGGCTGCTGACTCCCGGATTTAAAGCGCTCTGGGTGCCAGCTTAGTCTCTAACAAGCACACTATAAAGACAGGAATTACACTTTGCGCACATCACGCATGGAATGGCGAGGCTACTTGATCCAATATTATCTAGTCTCACCTCATATGGTGCCGATTCCTGGTTTTCATTTAAGAAAGAGCACTGCAAACACCATAAACAGTGCAAAACGTGTGATGAAAGAAGTCTTTTCCCCCCTTTGTCTAAAGCAGAACACAGCGGAGTCATGCCGAGGGTTGTGAGATCAAGATTTCAGTGGAGCACTGTCGTCTACGTCTTTAGCTACATGAGTTGGACATCCTCTTGTACACGGAAAGCAGATTGAGATCCTCTGACATGAAAAGTGCCAGATAAAAGCCATTTCTCATCCTTTCTCTTAGTGGTGGAGCTATCGCATGTAAATGAGGAAACTTGCAAGGCGAGCAGGCTCGGTGCACACCGAATGCAGATGTCTCAGAGCAGTTGAGACGTGTCCATGTGGCTGTCAAAGGACAGCACTTTGCCGGCGCCGTGGCTTAGTTGGCTAAAGCGCCTGTCTAGTAAACAGGAGATCCTGGGTCCGATTCCCAGCGGTGCCTTTCTTCCTGTCTTACTGTACAGAATTTATCCTTACGGGCAAATCCCATGCCTTTTAATTCAGGTGAATGCAAGTGTTCGTTTCCTTTCTGGAACAACTTGTTTTGAAAGAAATCTATACAGCTTGAGAAAGATGAAACACAAATCTTGCTTATCAGTGAAGAAGAGGTGCTCCCAGCAGGCCAGCTAATACCAGCAAGTTTTTTTTCACCCTGACCCAGAGAATGGAGAAAAGCGAGGCGCCTGTGGCTCTGCAGTGTAATCAGTTCGGGAGTTCGGCGGTTAGCTGAAAGAGTGGTAAATGGAGCTCGCCCCAGCCCGTCCTTATTCTTTTAAAGAGGATAAAAAATTAACTTCGCCGCCACTACTACCAGCTTTAAAAGACTGCCATGGGCACGGAAAAAAACACACCACAGATGACTTTTCTGGAACCGAAGCAGAGATTCCTTTACGAACCAACTGATAAAGCTCAGCCAGTGAATACTGTTAACAGAATGTGAAAGCACGATCAACTTTGTAACTGCAACCACAGGAAAAACAGCAAGAAGCAGGCTCCATTCCCCATTTAAATCTGTCGTGCGAGGCATGCTTTTTGCACGCATGAAGTAAATCCCACGATTGCTTTTGAACTTGGACACAGTACTTCCAAAGGAGCGCTATGCGCAAAGATTTAACAAGCTCAACCCCCGCCGATGATTTGGTGTGAAGAAGCAGAACATTCTAGTTTCACAGACAGAAGCAGCACGCCAGCACAGCCAACATTAAAACGGAGGGCACACTACGATTTGCATTGACACAAAAGTGATCTGGGCAGACGTCGTTCCCTGCATAACGCAAAAAGTGGCAAAGCGCTTTTGGGTTGAGAGGACGCAAGAAGGTTTTTGTTTTGTGCCTTGATGTCAAGCTGAGAAAGTATCTTTAAACACTTTGCTTAGTTTCTCGAGAGTCTGCCAAAAAGCAGTTCCCTCCCTTTCGTCTGAAGCCAGCTGAAAGGGGTTCTCGACAGAACCACCTGGCAGCGGTGGGATTCGAACCCACGCCCCCGAAGAGACTGGAGCCTTAATCCAGCGCCTTAGACCGCTCGGCCACGCTACCCGCTGTGCACTGTCTCTTTGTCTCATTACTTGCCCGGAGGAAGCCGGGTGGGTTTTGCTCTTGTCGCCCGACTTAGTGGCGTTATGACCGTGGAACCGACTGCACCTGCTTTTTCTGAGATGCTTCCCCTCTCATGGCGAGATCTCGACTTCTTTAACACCTCTGGATAAAGATCTTCTGTGGAGCAGGTTTCAGACCTCTGCGTACAGCACCCTTGATGTCATTTTATTTTTACAGCAGCCGCGTCCGGAAAGTTGTGTCTTTTACGTTTTATTTGAACAACAAAACTACATACAATACAAACAAGAGCACATATAACGTATCAAGAAAATCGTCAGGGGCACATGCTATAATACAATTACACTTTATGAAAAACAATTACACAAAGGTATTCGGGTTTGCTTGAACCTTTAAAAAAAAGTGTCTGAACTACCCAGCTTACAATCTCTGAGGTAGTTGTCACTAAACTCGGACGTGATGTGCCACACATGTACCGTGTGCCTTTACTTTTGTAAAAAACTGGTATTGGGAAAATTAAAGTCGAAACCCAAAACAGTAACATATTTAAGAGTAAATGCCTCCTAATAGCTAGCAAGCGCTCCTAGTTAGTAAAGTTGTTTGTGTTCCTGCCTGTCATGCGGGAAACCGGGGTTTGTTTACCGACGGGGAGACAGCTAGTTTTTTTATGATCAGATTCCAGTCTTTAATGCTGTGTGTGAGAGTTTATGTAACTTTCCTTTTCTCACATTTTCTGACGACTATTCCGAAGGAGCGCCCTGTCAACTCCTAATACTTTTCAAAAATCTGCCTGCATGTTTGATTAGTTTTGTTTTACTTAGAAAAAGTTCAATATCGATCATAACTAAAGAAAATTATGATCAGAAACAAAAACAAAATGTTGAAGATGCAACTCGATCTTGAATCAGAGATGGGTGACATGGGCTTCTGTTCTGATATTGTTGTACGAGAAACAGGAGGAATCTCTTCTTTCCTATGGAGCATGAGCTGAATCAGGAATGAGACATGTCATATATCAACGCATGACCTACATCGTAAAACTAAAACTAAAATAAAAACTAACATTAAGTTATCAGAGACATCCATTTATATACAAACAAGAGACAGACAAAGCAATAATTCTACATTAACTTGTCTTGCACTGATCAGACTAATTGAAATGGTCTGATTCAGAGCCTGTGCAGCTTGTGCTAATACAACAACGCCAGTATTGAACCCTCAGCACCATACTGACTACTGAGCACAAGTTCAGCTGCTCTCCAGCTTTGTTACACGTTTTTTTATTGCAAATGGAGCTGATCTCCAGACAGTACAGTGTTAGTCAGCAGCCTCTACTAGTAATACATCGCCCCTGTCCAAAATCTCTAGGTAAAAAAAAACACATTTTATACATTTGTCTGTTTAAAGATATAATCTCTTTAAAAAAGACAAAGGGTTTGTGTGTCAATTGTTTCGAATTAATTTTTAACGCAAAGAAAAGTAGTTTTCTTCCAAGAAATCACACATTTGTCGCAACCTCCATACTATACTTCTCTCTTGTAGTATTAAAGCATTTTGATTTAAACTGAACAATATATTAAATGTTTCATCTATACACTTACGATTAACATAGGCAGCCTTGAACGGATTGCGGAAATCAAATATACAGATGGATTCAGAGTGTGCTTTCCAACTTTTGTGTAACATTTTCCTTTGATAGGGCGGAGTTGTTTTTAAAATCTGGATTAAATAAAAAGGAGTGACGTCAGTGTAAAACAGCTTTCCTTCATGGGGAACAACAGTTGTGTTCCATATTTCTAATTATTTTGGTTTCAAGATAGCAATTAAGTATGAAACATAAAAGCCAGCTGGATAAATCTGTTACACGTCATTTACAATGGTCTTTCAACTAATAGCCCGTGCAGGGATCAAACCCCAACTGTTGTTGTGAGTTGCATAAGGCTCTGCAACATGCAGATGAGAAACTAACCTCCGCTTCTTCATTATATACACAGTGAGCTATATTTGCGAGCCTACTGCCCCCTGCGGGCTCTGTATTTGATTGCGGTACAAGACCGGCCGTGGAGGTAAAGTGAGACGGGTGTGTACATTAAAAGGCTCATAGCGTCCCTGGGAAGGCTCAAACCACCACCCTTTTTGTTAACAACCGAGCCACAAAGACTCATGTACAGCTTAACACTCCTCGGTCTCAGTGAAAGTGATACACTGGAGTGAAAGTGAAAGTGATACATTTCTGGAGAATCATTTGTCAGTTTCCCTACGGGACTAATAAAGTATTATCTATCTCTCTTAAAGGAAAATCGCCAACAGTGGCCGATATCTATTGGAGTTTTTTTCATTCTATACTGCAATTTCTGAAGGGTACAGGCTTGGGGAATTGGACCTTATGGTGAAGGCTGCGGGCTCAGCAGCAGCAGAACCTGATCAGTATCGGTTGACTCCAATATACTTTGACAACTTAACTTCTGGATTTAGAGACATTTACCTTAGTGTCGGTATACTAAGATGTTTTGGTATCGAGGAAGGAGGGACAAAGCAAATTGGCAGAATGTGTGCTACTTTGTTGACTACAAGTCCTCACATGCCAGAGGGTCAATATTAAAAAAAAAACGTAACAGTATAATCTCTTGTACTTCAAAATTTAATAGTGTCTGTTACATTGTGTCTCACACCTCAGTCTCAGAATTGTGAGACGAGTTTGTAATCAGGAGGGAGGGCCATAGCAATTCAGCAGAAATTGCATTCACCTTTTCCCAATGCATTCTCACATGCCATTTTCTCACATGCCATGCTCAGAGGGTCATATTTTTAAAATGGTATCATAAAATGTCCTGAAGTTCAGGATTTTGACAGTCTGTTATATTGTGTCTCACACCTTGATGTCAGAAATATGAGATGATTTTAAAATCAGGAGGGAGGGCCCTAGAAATATAGCAAACATTGCATTTACCATTTGACAATGTATTCTCTTGTGCCATGTTCAGAGGGTCGTATTTAAAAAAACGGTACAGTACAATGTCCTGAAGTTCAGGATTTTGATAGTCTTTTCCATTGTCTATCACACATCTGTGTCAGAATTTTTAGACATTTTTATAACCAGGAGGTAGGTTCGATCACCCTCTGCTCATCCTCAGTTAACCATATAGTCTCATATGCCATGTTCTAAATGTCCCATTTAAAACTGCTATATTAAAATTTCTTGTAAAATGCAAGAGTTTGAGACTTTTTATGATCAGAAGGCAAGGTCGTGGAAAATATGCAGGAAGTGCCAGTGAATTTACGTTTTGCCTTTGTCTTATTTACTCGTGGTATAACATGCCAGTTTGTTTTATTGTGAGTTGTGTTTCTGAAATGTGTTTCATACAAAAATGCAATTTGGACAGTCTCTACTTACATATTCCCCTTTACTGAGGAAATGTACAATAATACATCCGGATAAGTATTTTTAAAAATGACTGTAGAGAGCCATCTACAGGCGAAAGACGACATAACATCACAGCAGTAGCATTTAAGATGGAACGAAAAACACAAAGCAGCAGCTGGCGAATAAGAAGCCAACTTCAGCCTCGTTAATGCAATAGCATTAGGTGAGGTGGAAAAATATTTCTTGCTCTGAATCTTAACATTTTTATAGGAGGTGTTCTAGGACCTCTTGCCTCAGAAAAAAAACTGCCAGTACATCACTTATTTCTACTCCATCAATAGCAGCAGTGTTATCAGTACTGAGCCCTAAATGTAGGTCCTATCATCATATAAAAAGTCGAAAGTATCGACTGCATTCAACTGATAAAATGTAACTTCTATGAGAGTTATATCTTTATCCAAAATACATCGGAAACAAATTTGCACGTTTTTTGGGGGGGATCCTGAAGACTGAGACTCAAAACTTTTTTTTCCTTCTTTCCAGGAGGAAGGATTATTCAGATGCAAACATTGTCCCAAAATCGATATACTCTTCAATGATATTCAAATCCTCCATCTGAATGTCGATATTGAAATATGATATCGTACAAATTGTGGTTTTCTTTTTAAAGCAAATTTTATGCTTTAAATTAAATAAATTGTATTTATTATGAATGTGCCGGAATTTTTTCAGTACTTTAGAGGGTTCTGCCATTTTAGATGTTATGCTGTTCCTGTCTGATTTATCAAATGTGTCATTTAAATCTCCCGTCATTTCTATATCAGCATGGAGGCCTTGAAGTAAAGATTGCAATTCATCCAAAAATGCAATTCATCCAAAAAAAGTTTCCCACTGATGATACATACAAGGAAATGAATGTACATTTTCCCCCCAAATCAACAAATTTAAAATCAAATACCTCCCTCATCTGCAGGTGGAGAGAATAATGTCAGAATAAATACAGGTTTAAAAGTCAGAAGCATTGATAGTGCTATTTTAAAATGACACTAAAATGCTCACAATATATTAAAAAGCTCTGTAAAATAATAAAAAAAATAAAACAAGGTAAAAAGAAATAATACACAGTTATAAAGCTCAGGAATTATCAATGGGAAGTTACAATGGGTTGATATGATTTAAAAAATAAAATGTTTGAAAAAATCCACTTACAATATGCTAAAAATGGCAAGAATGCTTAAAACAGGTGTGTAAAATTTTAAAAAAATAAATAAAACAAGTTAAAAATAAATACTAAATGGGTTTAAAATTCAGGAATGTGATTGGTCAGATGGTTACAATGAGTGTTGCTGGTGTTTCGTGTGATTTACCGAAATGAAAAAAATATTCAATTTAAAAACGGCAAGAGCTCAAAACGGCAAGAGCTCAAAAAAAAGATCTGAAGTATCTTTGTTGTAACAGCTGCGCCAGAACTAGTGTATTCATATACATCAGAAAAGTAGCTGAACTTGACTGGTTTATATTCAGTTATATGCATTGGGGACGAAAAGGAGACTTACATGGATTTTATTAGGTTTGAGGAATCAGAAAATTAATTTTTACATGTTTATGCCTACGAGCAGAAATAACTTCCTGCTTTCAGCACTTTTATTGTTTCTGCTTGTAACCTCGAACAGAGTAACCCAGTACTGACTCATAGAAACGCCCTGGAGTTTCTGTGTTTCTGGGATTTAAGAGGGATGTACTGTATGAAGACAGTAAAGGGAGTTTTTTTTTCCCGCTGTAGCTTATGAAGGTGGTTTGATGAGTCTGGAGGGAGGAGACACGCATTCCGCACGGGGAGCGCAGAACAACGAGTTTCACCTGCAGCTCGCCGAGTCCTGTCCTATATAACCGCTGAGCCTGGGACACACTGAGTCTCTAACCAGTGTTCGAGATGTAAAGGGTTGAACCCAGAAGTCGAGAGTGGAGTTTTTGTATAAGTGGGAATAAGGTTTTGGTGGGTTTGGTTAAGGGAATAGGGTTTTGGTGGGTTTGGTGCACAGATGAGGTTTCGGTTTAGGTTTAGTTTGCTTTTGACACATTTGTAACGGCCATGGCGGCCTGTAGAGTCGGCATGCGCTGTTACTTTTGCGCACGTTTGGTGTATAAGGGTGGTGAGGTTTCGGCTCACTCGGGTGATATTTCATGGTTGGACTTTTCAAGGAAGGTGTTACAGAAAGGATTAAGGCATTCGATGTCAAATGCTTAATCACTTTGCTGAAGGGAATTGGTTTTGACATTAGTTTCAATCGGCGAAGTTACTGGAAGAGTTTTGGATGAAAATAGAGGAGGAAAATAGAGGAGGAAAAAAAGATGTGGGCCTGATTAGAATGTTTGAATGGATGGGAGACCTCCTGGGAAAAACCAAGGTTGCTGCTGGAAGAGGTGTTAGTGGGGCCAGCAGGGGGCGCTCACCCTGTGGTCTGTGTGGGTCCTAATGCCCCAGTATAGTGACGGGGAAACTATACTGTAAACAGGCGCCGTCCTTCGGATGAGACTTAAAACCGAGGTCCTGACTCGCTGTGGTCATTAAACATCCCAGGGCGTTTCTCGAAAAGAGTAGGGGTGTAACCCCGGCGTCCTGGCCAAATTTCCCATTAGCCCTTACCAATCACGGCCTCCTAATAATCCCCCTCTATGAATTGGCTACATTACTCTGCTCTCCTCCCCACTGAAAGCTGATGTGTGGTGAGCGTTCTGGCGCAGTATGGCTGCCATCACATCATCCAGGTGGATGCTGCACACTGGTGGTGGTGGAGGGGAGTCCCCATTACCTGTAAAGCGCTTTGAGTGGAGTGTCCAGAAAAGCGCTATATAAGTGTAAGCAATTATTATTAATTAATAGGACTGTGATTGTTCGCATGTTTAATGAGATGGTGATGAAGGAAGATGTTGTGACATGGTTGTCTAAGTATTGTTTAGTGAAAGGTGAGCTTCAGAAAGTCTTGGATGATAATGGCATCTGGAACTGTGCATGGAGAGTACCTGTTTCATTGCATGAAGACAAAAAATGGTTATGGTGGATTTAAACACATTCCTTCTTTGATTGGATTAGGTGAAAATAGAGGCCTTGTGTTCTACCAAGGGCAGCCAAAACCGTGCAGGAGATGTGGGGAGCTGGGTTACTTTGTGGATGCCTGTACAAAAGTGGTGTGTGGTATGTGCAAGGAAATTGGACATGCATATACTGAATGTACAAGCGTGAGGAAATGTAATCTCTGTGAGTGTGAAGGTCATGTGTTTAAAGACTGTCCAAATTCCTTTGCAAATAAAACAAAACTGGGAAGACCAATGCAAAAACGGGAAGAGTTTGAAAAGGCATTTAGGGCTGGAGCAGTGGTTATGGATCAGGAACTGGATGTGGTTGATGTTGAAGAAAGTGGTGAAAAAGAGAGCGAGGGTTCAGAATGGAGTGAATGGGATGAGGGGGAGGTAAAAGAGAATGATGATGTTGCAAAAAGTGAGGTGGAATCTGAATTGATTGGTAGCATCTCTTCCAATAGCCTGCCACCTGTGGAGACTGAAAGTGCTCAAATGAAATGTACAGAACAGAGGGTGCAGTCTAAAAGAGACATTAGATTTAGAAAATGATTTAACTCTGAGCAGAAGAGTGAGGGAAGATCATTTTCCGAGTCCTCAGGTAGGTTCTCCCATGGGTTTAGATGTCTCCAATATATGTGATCTTACTGACCAAGCTTTAGAACCAGAGACTCAAGGAAGGCAGGTGGAGATATATCCTATGGATTGTGGGGGTGGTGGAGGAGGAGACAATTAAAGCAAAAGGGGGTGGAGGCCTGTATAGTAGGTGTCACCTACTGAATGATTGTAGCCGAGCTTTAAGTCTCCCCTGGTCCTACTTAAGTATGGCTCTTAATATTGTGTCAATAAATGTGAGAAGCATTCGCTCCAAGTTAAGGGCAAGGAATATACTATCATTTGTGAGGAAGGTAAATGCTGATATTGTGTTGTTACAGGAGTGTGGGTTACCCTTTAAAAACTGCCATAAGGATATGGAAGAACTGGGGACATCGGGCCCATCAATCTGGAGTGGGTCCAAAGAAAATAAATCTGATGGTATAGCTGTTCTAATTAAAAATAAGATGGTAGAGGTACGTCAGCACCTTGTAGTGAAACCAGGGAGAGCACTGGTGGTGTATCTGGGTTTCATGAATGTCTAATTTAAACTCTTAAATATATATTGTCTGAGTTGCTCACATGACAGATATGTCCTAATTCAGGAACTGAGTATATTTATTGGGATGGGAACCAGTGGTTTTAGCTGGGGATTTTAATTCTCTTTTAGAAAGAGAAGGCAGAATGAGGGGCGAGAGACGGGTCCAATTTGATAAATCATCAATATTATTGCAAACATTATGTAAAGATTTTAAACTGAAAGATGGCTTCAAACTTCATAGTCAGGGGAGGGCAGGTTTCACATGGGACTAGTCTAATGGGACCCAAGCCTCACGCATTTTGTTTGATACGTGATTTTACTTGCACGACCGCAGGCCTAACCCCTGTTTTTTTTTCTCTGACCATTGTCTGCTGTCATGTACAATTTCTATTCCAACAGCTGTTACTGTGGGGAAGGGTGTGTGGAAGCTCGATATTTTGCTTCTGGAAGGTGAGGAAGTGACGGACAGGTTCAGGGAAAGATATAAGGAATGGCGGTCTTTGTATGACCTGTTTGACACAAGAGCACAGTGGCCGACCCTGCGCTCTGACCCCCAGCTTCTCTCCCTGTCTGTGTGTCTCATGGAGTTAGAAAGACTACAAGCTGTGCAAACTTCCAAATCTTTAACATCATTTCAAGGGTGTATGATAGATCATTCACAAGATCAAATGGCTGTTTATTATTGTAAGAACTGTAGTTCACTACTGTTCTTTTTACTCTTTTGCTTGCATTATACAGCCGTTAAGTGCATTTAGAACCTAAGAGATATCCAACTGATTAACCTGTCTGATGAATGTTAAATGGGTTGTGACATTTGGCAAAGTTTTTTGCAACATTATTTGTTTCATGAATACCATTCATCTCTATAACAACTTTCCTGTACCCTGAACATATGTTTTAAATTGCTTGATCCCATTTGGTGCAACCTTTCCGTTGTACTCGTAATGTGTTGTTTGCATTAGGAGTGTGTTAAATAAGCAGAAAAGAAGCCTGTTTCTTCTACTGCTTCTGATCTTATACAGTGGTCAGAATCTCTCATCCAAAAGCTGATGAGTGGGAGGGGGGGAAATTAGTGCGTAAAAAAACATTAAAGAGCATAAGGGTTTTCATCACATGGACTTGTTTGACTGTTTAGGATTAATGTTTTGGTGCCAGATCAATTAAAGGACAACAACCAGAAACACTGGTTCTCACACTGAACGCATTCTCCTTCAATAATCTTTTTTACCAACAGGTGAGTGGAGTTGCCATGGGCACCAGAATGGGACCCAGCTATGCCAATATCTTTGTTGGCTGGGTAGAAGAACGCTTCTTCGCTTCCTACACTGGCTATGTCCCTGACCTCTACAAGCGATATATTGATGACTGCGTCAGTGCCGCCACATGCTCCAACGATCAGCTTAAGTGTTTCCTGCACCATTTCACCAACTTCCACCTGTCCCTCAAATATATGGTTAACATATCTTCCACTACTCTTCTGTTTCTGGACATCAACTTCTCCATCAACTACCCCAGACTCTCCACTTCTGTTTATTACAAACCCACGGATTCACACAGCTATCTCTTGTTTTCACCCCAAACATACTAAAAATTCTCTCCCTTTTTCACAGTTCCTTCGGCTACAACAAATATGCAGCAACGACATCGACTTCCAGAATCAAACCCTCAAAATCTACTCCTTTTTCATCAACAGAAGATACCCCAGCAGTGTTATTGACAGGGCCCTTGCCCGAGCCAAAAACACCCCTCGGACCATCAACCCAATCAGGAACTCCCACCATAACAACCGCATTCCTTTGGTGCTTCCCTAACACACTTCCTATACCCAGGACTGTTAACGACAACTTTTCCATCCTACAGGATGATCCCTCCATTGGGGCCCTCTTTTCTGACCGCCCCATCATCTCATATCGCCAATCACCTAATCTGCGCAACCTTCGTGTTCACAGCTCCCTTGACCGCTCTTAGCAACCATCCACACCAGGTACTTTCCCCTGCAACAGAGCTCGCTGTATCGCCTGCAAGTACACATCCAACACCACACTCATTCAAGGCCCCTCAGGACAATTCTGGATCACCCAGATGGCATCTTGTACCTCCAGCAACCTTATTTACTGTATCTCTTGCAGTAAATGCCCAGTTTCTCTCTATATTGGAGAAACAGGAAGGAGACTTGGAGACCGCTTCAGAGAACATGTCAGGGCTGTGAAGATTGAAGATCTCTCCAAAAACCACTGTTTCTCATTTCACCTCTGATGGGCATGACCACTCTAATCTCTCCATCTGTGTTCTCAAAGATGGTTTTCTGAACTCATACATTAGAAAGACTACCGAAACCAAACTTATCCTGCAGCTAGGATCACACCTTCCCCCTTCTCTAAACAACAGACTACTATTCTACTAAATTTTCTCCATTCATTGGAAGTTGTATTTCACACATCTCAACACCTATTCTGACTTCACACCTCTTGATTGCCCTTTCTTTCTGTCCCCTGCTCCCATCTCTCACTCCTCCTCCCTCCCAGCCTTTGTTCTCCCACTACATTACCTTTGCCTACTGCCTTCTCTCTCTCACACCTGAAGAAGGCTCCACAGCCGAAACATTGTTTTCTCTCTTCTTTTTTTTTCAGCCTGGAATAAACCTATTACTTGTTCCTTAACAACCGGAAACAATTTCTTCGGTCTTTCCAGAGCTGTAAGTAGTCATTCCAAGTTTATTAACTTGTCTCTGTGCTTGTATGTACTCTTCAATAGCCACTGATGTTATTTACAGCAACTATTTTTAAAAATAAATTAGCATTTTTTTGGACTTCCTTTAAAGAATTGGCACATTTGGCAGAGCGGTGGCTCTGTGGCTAAGGATCTGCACTTGTGGCTGGAAGGTTGCTGGTTTACATCCCACAGTCGGCAGAGGAATCCTACTGTCACGGACGTCCAAAGGGACTCACCGTGGGGAGCAGGAGAGCGGAAAAAGACCCATATGCGTAGCGGCAAGACGGGAAAAAGGCCCGGGCTCATTAGTGCAAAGAGTTCAGGAATGCCGTATAGAAACCTATGCCCTCAGGGAGCGGACGTGGGGCGCCCTGGTGCTAGGCGGGTCTCAGGACATCCGAACGTCAATGCTGAGTGAGGACAGAGTGCAAGACCCGGAAATATATAGCCCAAGGGAAAGAGAAAGACCGGAAGGACAGCAGACCGGAAACTAGGGACGGGACAGAGAAGGAGCGCCCTCTGGCTGCAGAGGGCGTGACACCTACTCCATTGGGCTCCTGAACAAGGCCCTTAACCCCAACTGCTCCAGGGGTGCCATATAAATGGCTGACCCTGTACTCTGACCCCCAGCTTCTCTCCCTGTATGCGTGTCTCAAGGAGAGCAAGCTGTGGTATGCAAAATAGGAATTCCTAATGCAAGAAATTGTATATGGTCAATACAGTGATCATATCTTATTGGCACATGGTAATCTCCAAGGAACAAGTAATAGGTTTATTCCATGCTGAAAAGAGAAGAAGAAAACACAATGTTTTGACCATGGAGCCTTCTTCAGTTATGATTTGATTTTTTACAATCATACCCACACAAACTTTGCAATTTTTAAAAATCTTGCAAACACAACCCAGATATGTTGACTTTAAAAAAAACAAAAACAATTCGGGGGGTATTTTTTTTTTAAGAAACACATACTTCTTTTCTAGTTTTTTATGTGGCTGTAACTGTCAGAAATCCTCAGTGAAAAGGTATGCAGATCCTGTGCAGATGTAAGTAGTTATTGAGACAGGCGAACAATCCAGAACGTCAGGCGAGGTCCAAGGTTGAGAGGCAAAAGAGAGTCCATAACCAGTAAGCGAGATTCAGAGTAAACGCGAGGTAGAGCTCTCAAAGAGAAGACTCAATACCGAGTAGCGGGAAGCGGGTTTGAATGGTTAAAACAGTGCTGCTTGCCGCACAGTAGAGCATGTGCTGGTGGATTAACACATGTTGATCTCCACCAGTTGGCTGGTGGTCGTGACATTGACAGAATGCTGTTTTGTGATTGATGCTATATCAAAATATAGGGTCCCTCAAAAATTAAACACAGAAATAAAAATATTGAATGGATTTGTACATCTGTTGCACTCCTACACTATTAACATCCATTGGGAGTTGAATTTCAATTATGTTTCCACTTCATTCAGATGTGTTCCCTATTTTTCAGATTGTTGGCAATGCCACATGTTAAAGGAGGACAGAGAAGTAGGAGGCCAGACCTGTGGCTGGTGGAGTAGGGAGTGAGATCAAAGAATTTCTGAAGTTTTTTAAGCTAGAAAAAAAAATTAGGTGGCATGACAATATGTGGTCAACACTGTCAAACAGAGTCCTTGGAGAGGATTGCTCCAGCAACAGGAAATGGTTATCAGTGATTTGGCATGAAGATAGAAAAAAAGTAAGAATCCAAGTGCTTAGGGTGCAGAAGGAGGTGAGTATTGGTAAGGATTCACAACCAGATGACAGTACACAATCTATAGTTAATATTTCAAGTCAAAGTGAGGGACATAGTTTGGAAGGCAACACAGAGCTCAGAAGTTCATCAGGAGATACAGAAGATGCATGGGCTGCACACGGCAGCACAGACAGTGGTGACATGTTAGAGGGAGAAAAAATCTGTGTAGAATCAGAAAAAAAGCCTGAAGAGCACAGTGAATATTCCCAGGGGGCAAGCTTACCTGGGACGTCACCTCAGGATAAAAGGGGATTAAGAAAGATTATGTCTGTGCCTAAAACTTTCCAAGTATGTCTGAAGGCTGAACGATGGAGAAAAATACCATCTTTAAAAGGTACATCTAAACTAAGATGACCATGGACCCATATGTTATATAGCGAGTTCAGGAAGATTAATCATTGCTGCCCAATAGCCTTCAAATACCAATACATCAGGAAAGAGAACAGCAGAAAAAAAACTTTCTTATAATTAAAGCAGTCTGTACTTTCAGTTCCTACCTTCAGTACCTTCAGTTCAGTACTTTCAGTTCCTGTAATGTAAAATACACAATGACAACAAGACAAACCAATGGGCAATGATGACATCACAATTGATGTTGTACGAGTAGGGCAAATACAACACAGTGAAAGGGAAACACAATTTCGACTGGCACGTCAGCCTTATCGTTGAAAGATTGCCCGTGCCCTCACAAAAGGAATCAGCAATGTGTACTACAGGCAGCTGAACAGAACTCCGCTTGCTGAAATTGCAGCAGCCAATTTATCTAGGGCTCACAAGCAAGTATTAAACTTGCTCGGCAAGTTCGGCATTTCATTTATTCTGCGGAAACATCGTATCGGAATGAACTGCCCGAGATAAAAGAGTAATTGCGGCTTCGTTTTTACAGAGCATTGCGTTGTTCTGTTCATGCTGACTACACGCTTTAGATAATAAAAAATTTATATCTTTATGTTTGAAGCCTGAAATGTGGCAAAAGGTTGAAAAGTTCAAGGGGGCCGAATACTTTCGCAAGGCACTGTATGCACACACACTCACACATTATCACACACTGAAAGACCCACATCCAAATATTCACACACAGACACTACACACACTCACAGACACACACATAGACACTACGAATACTTATAGACACACATCCACAAACACACACTCACACACTGACGGACACCACACACTCCTCACAAACACCACACACAAACAGACACATACACTCATAACTACAAATACACTATAAATAACACTAATACAATTACAATCATTAATATTAAAACTACCGATTGCACTCACACTAATATTAACATGAAGACACTAATATTAGTATTAGTTGCTGTCGGTGACGTCACACCGCTCATTGTGACGAAGGCGAGACACCTAGCCGTGGACAGTGACGTGGCGCCTGTTGCTGTGGTTACCATACTGATGATTTGTAAACAGTGGAAAAATGCATTTAAACTGTTACCTACACAAATTTAGCACCTTGGAACATACTTTTTAAGCTCTAGCATACAATTCCTAAACAATCATTTGAATAATAATTCTTTAATTTCAGATTGAACATTATTTACACTAAAGGCACTATGGTCGTGCACCTTTTCACGATGCCGGGGGTCGGAGAGAGCGATGTCTTCCTCGTTAGTATAGGACCTGTCACCTGTCCCCACCTGTCACGCGGGAGACCGGGGTACATCAGGACGCGCATTGAAGTGAAAGCAGGATGCGCTGCGACATACACTGTGCAGATCCTGCCACACTAAGAGGTGAGTGGGTCTGTTCGATCACAGCGCTAGGCAAATCCCCAATCCCCTTTTGTGCGTGACGACAAAAGAAGTCTGTTTCCACCCAGTTTTGAACCAGGGACCTTTCACGTGTGAGGCAAACGTGATAAACACTACACTACGGAAACGGTGGTAAGATGTACCCAGCGGCCCAGCGCTGAACTTCGCCAATGCGATTCAGCTGCTTCCAGTGCCTTTATTGGAGTGCGCTGATGGACCGTGCTCTCTCTCCAGAGACCGGCACGCCTGTCATGGACGGAGCAGGAAAGGCGGCGCCACATTCTACAGCCCTCTCCACGCAATCGACGAAATCGGGCTACTGAAGTGGAGAAAATCGCCTCTCCAGAAAGTGCAAATATCATCTTGGAGAGTATAAATCCTATTGCCGAAGGTCAGCCCTGTCTACCAGAGTAACCCTCCCACAGCGATGATCAGCTTGTCTCAAACGCGAGAAGTTTCGGCTGGAAACAAGCGCCCCCTCTTCTCGCACGTTCGAGTGGTTTTAATGCGGCTCCTTCGTACACGGTGCTGATCTTTTGGAAAGCAGGAGGCAAAACTGACACGTTCTCATACCGGGAGTCAAACCCGGGCCGCCTGGGTGAAAACAAGGAACCCTAACCGCTAGACTATATGGCAGCGAACAACCATGCTGTTCCCGGCATCATGCAAGCAAACTACATAAATATGAGAAAACACGCAAGAGAGTTGTCACTCAGAGTGTCGAAGGGTCGATGTATACTGGGGCTCAGTTGAAATGCAACGTCAGGACTTTTCCGAATTATGTCACACGAAGAGAGCACAGCCCTTTCCACCCTGACGCGTGTGTCTCGGTAACTCGCTGTGATCGTATAGTGGTCAGTACTTTGCGTTGTGGCCGCAACAACCCCGGTTCGAATCCGGGTCACGGCAGAATAGGGGCGTCTGCTTTTACTACTTGCACGAATGAAGGCAAAAAAAAGCCAATCGACGTGAACGAACGGCGCTTTACAGAGGAGTACTGCCTGACTGGATCGTTGATGAACGACAGAGGCCACTCCGACCTCTTCTCGGTTTTCTTCAATGACTTACTAAGGATCTTCTTCACATTCGCCCATGCAGGGGAAGCCAGTTACACCAAAGCAAACGCAGGAAAGTGCATTTCAAGCAGAGACCAGGAGGGACTTGTTTACACCGAGAGTGGGCGGAGAATGGAACAATGCGCCCAGCCCTGTTGCTGGAGCCGATTCTTGATGAGCTCTTGGGCTCACTAAGAGGCCCCCGCTGGATGCTAATCTTTCTGATGTTCTTGCAGGTCCTGCGCTGCTTTTGAGCCGACAGAGCTCGACAGAGCTCGACCTGGTCTGTCGGCACAGCCCAATTGCAAATGATCGGCTCCGCGTACAGAAGGAACGTGCGTTTGGTACAAGAGTGCACGAAGGCACCGGAAATACATTGGGAACAAATGACCGGTCGCTCAAGACCTCTGTGAAGTACAGGAGCGTGCAAAACGAGGCTGTTTCCGCCCGGTCTCGAACCGGGGACCTTTCGCGTGTTAGGCGAACGTGATAGCCGCTACACTACGGAAACCTGTAGGGACTGCTGCTGGTGTCTCGCTTGCGTTTCGGGCTGAGAAAGGGACGCGTCACTTTAGGCAGGTGGCGCTGGAGAGAGGAACAAAGGGCGCGATGAAACAGAATGCCGAAACCCGGGATCGAACCAGGGACCTTTAGATCTTCAGTCTAACGCTCTCCCAGCTGAGCTATTTTGGCAGTGCAGAGAGCACACACCCACCTGCTCCAGCCTTCCTGTCTTGCGGCATGAGCGCACCAAGAGGAGCGGGAGAGTGTTGCAGGAACGTCACTCAGAAGGAAAGGAACATGTGACCGGTCGCTCAAGACCCCTGTGAAGTACAGGAGCGTACAAAAAGAGGCTGTTCCCGGACGGTTTCGGACCGGGGATTTTTCGCGTGTGAGGCAAACGTGATAACCGCTGCACTACGGAAACGGTGAGAAAAGGAGGCCACCGGCAGTGAGTATTCAACCTTATTACATTACTGCTCCCAACCAGTTGATATCAATTTAATTCCTAAGGGTTATGTTCTTGTTTTGAGTATCTCATGTAGAAGTTGTAAACAAGTTCAATTACGAAACGGTCTAAATGAATGATATACTTATGTCCTCTTGATATGTGTAACTCTTTGTAACTGAATGAATTTATATCTTTTGTATTCTGATAACCCTTACGATAAGATCTGTTAGGTTTGCATGCATATTCTATATATTAACAAATGTATCCTCGTGTATTAGTACCTGTGTGTGCGTTGTTTGAGTTATGTCGCATGGTTGGATTCTAAGACCATTAAAATAATCAATTTTGTGATTTACTGCCACAAAAATAATTGTCCCAGTAAATGCCCAAACCCCTACAGAACTGGTGCCTCGTGAGAGAACACTACAACAGTGTGTAATATCCTGTCCCAGCCTGAGGAGCAGACAGCGAGCCTGTCTCTTAATAATACTAATAATACAGTGTGTGATTCCCTGCCCCAGCCAGAGGAACAGACAGTGAGCCTGTCTCTCAATAATCATACAGTGTATGATCTCCTGTCCCAGCCTGGGAAACAGTGAGTCAGCCTCTCAATAATTATAATACAGTGTGATCTACTGTCCCAGCCAGAGGAACACACAGTGAGCCTGTATCTAAATAATAATAATACAGTGCGTGATCTCCTGTACTAGCCTGAGGAACAGACAGCGAGCCTGTCTCTCAATAATGATAACCTAGTGTGGAATGTCCTGTCCCAGTCTGAAGGACAAACAGTGAGCATGTCCCTCAGTAATAATAGAACAGTGTGTGATCTCCAGTCCCAGCAGGAGGAACAGACAGTGAGTCTGTATCTCAATACTAATAATACAGTGTGTGATCTCCTGTCCAAGCCTGGGGAACACTGAGGCTGTCTCTCAATACTAATAATACAGTGTGTGATATCCTGCCCCAGCCTGAGGAACAGACAGTGAGCCTGTCTCTCAATAATAATAATACAGTGTGTGATTTCCTGTCCCAGCCTGGGGAACAGTGAACCAGATACTCAATAATAATAATACAGTGTGTGATCTCCTGTCTCAGCCTGGGGAACACTGAGCCTGTCTCTCAATACTAATTATACAGTGTGTCATTTCCTGCCCCAGTCAGAGGAACAGACAGTGAGCCCATCTCTCAATAATAATAATACAGTGTGTGATCTCCTTTCCCAACCTGAGGAACAGACAGGAGTGAGCCAGTCTCTCAATAATAATAATAGAGTGTGTGATTTCCTGTCCCAGCCTGAGGAACAGACTGTGAGCCTGTCTCTCAATAATAATAGTGTGTGATTTCCTGTCTCAGCCTGAGGAACAGACTGTGAGCCTCTCTCAATAATAATAATCCAGTATGTGATCTCCTGTTCAAGCCCAAGCGAAGACACAGTGAGCCTATCTGTCAATAATAGTAATACAGTGTGTGATCTCCTGTCCCATTCTGAGGAACAGTCAGCCTATCTGTCAATAATAATAATACAGTGTGTGATCTCCTGTCCCAGCCTGAGAAACAGACAGTGAGCCTGTCTCTCAATAATAATAATACAGTGTGTGATCTCCTGTCCCAGCCTGAGGAACAGACAGTGAGCCTGTCTCTCAATAATAATAATACAGTGTGTGATCTCCTGTCCCAGACTGAGGAACAGACAGTGAGACTGTCTCTCAATAATTATAATAATACTGTGTGAGCTCCTGACCCAGCCTGGAGAACATACAGTGAGCCAGTCTCTCTATAATAATAATTCAGTGTGGGATCTCCTGTCCAACTCTGAGGAACAGACAGTGAGCCTGTCTCTAAATAATAATAATACAGTGTGGGATCTCCTGTCCCAGCCTGGGGAACAGTGAGCCAGACTCTCAATAATAATAATACAGTGTGTGATCTCCTGTCCCAGCCTGAGGAACAGTGAGCCTGTCAATCAATAATAATACAGTATGTGATGTCCTGTCTCAGCTTGAGGAACAGAGAGTAAGCCTGTCTCTCAATAATAATAATACAGTGTGGGATCTCCTGTCCCAGCCTGGGGAACAGTGAGCCAGACTCTCAATAATCTTAATAATAATAATACAGTGTGATCTACTGTCCCAGTCTGAGGTACAGTGAGCCTGTCTCTCAATAATAATATAGTGTGTGACCACCTTCTGTGGTCTGTTTCAAATCCGCCCGCGATGAGACACCGAGGAGAAATGAAGAGCCCCAGTCGCGCTAGAAAATCACCCGGGAAAGAGACTTTCAATGTAGGAAAAAAAAGTAGTTAGTAACAGACATAATATGTTTGTTTTGTTTTTTTAATCGCTGCGATGTGTGACTAAGCTCATACGACTAAGAGTTGCCCCCTTTGTCTAGATCTGGTAACCTGCTTGTCGCTGGTGGGCCAGATCGTGTCCCCCGTCACTACACTGGGGCATTAAGACCCACACAGACCGCAGGGTGAGTGCCCCCTGCTGGCCCCACTGAGAGGTCGTATCCCACCTCCTCCTCTCTCTGCGAAAAGCAGTATCTTCAGGCCCTGACATCCCACCCCTGCCACTCTTTGCGTAAATAAGTATCGTCAGGCCCTGACATCCCACCCCTGCCACTCCCTGCGTAAAGAAGTGTCGTATGGCCCTGACATCACACCCCCACCACTCTCTGCGGAAAGCACTGTCGTATAGCCCGGGCACCCAACCCTCCACTCTCTGCATTAAGCACTGTCATATAGCCCTGACACCCACCCCTCCACTCTTTGAATAAAGCAGTGTTGTCAGGCCCTGACATCCCACCCCCGCCACTGTCTACGTAAAGTAGTATCGTCAGGGCCTGACATCCCACTCCCGCCACTCTCTGCATAAAGCAGTGTCTTATGGCCCTGAAACCCTCCCCTCCACTCTCTACATAAAGCAGTGTTGTCAAGCCCTGACATCCCTCCCCTGCCACTCTCTGTGTAAAGCACTGTCGTATGGCCCTGACATCACACCCCCACCACTCTCTGCGTAAAGCACTGCCGTATAACCCTGACACCCACCCCTCCACACTCTGCGTTAAGCTGTGTTGTCAGGCCCTGATATCCCACCCCCACCACTCTCTGTGTAAAGCACTGCTGTATGGCCCTGACATCACACCCCCACCACTCTCTGCGGAAAGCACTGTCATAAAGCCCTGACACCCACCCCTCCATTTTTTGCATAAAGCAGTGTCGTCAAGCCCTGCCACTCTCTGCGTAAAGAAGTGTCGTATGGCCCTGACATCCCACCCCCACCACTAACTGTGTAAAGTAGTATCGTCAGGCCCTGACATCCCACCCCTGCCACTCCCTGCGTAAAGAAGTGTCGTATGGCCCTGACATCACACCCCCACCACTCTCTGCATAAAGCAGTGTCGTCAAGCCCTGACATCCCACCCCCACCACTCTCTGTGTAAAGCAGTGTCATATGGCCCTGACATCCTAGCCCCGCCACTCTCTGTGTAAAGCAGTGTCATATGGCCCTGACATCCCACCCCCACCACTCTCTGTGTAAAGCACTGTTGTATGGCCCTGACATCACACCCCCACCACTCTCTGCGGAAAGCACTGTCATATAGCCTTGACACCCACCTCTCCACTCTCTGTGTAAAGCAGTGTCATCTAGCCCTGACATCCCACCCCCTCCACTCTCTGAATAAAGAAGTGTCGTATGGCCCTGACATCCCACCCCTCCACTCTCTGCGTAATGCGGTATCGTCAGGCCTTGACATCCAACCCCCGCCACTCTCTGCGTAAAGCAGACATGTTACAGACATTTACAACAAAGACATATTATAAAATATTGACATATACTGTAGGCGGCTGGAGCATTATTGGGAGACAGACTCACTGTTCCTCAGGCTGTGACAGGAGATCACATACTGGGCTGCCAGATCAACTGAGTTCCCTCCTCCCTCTCCCAGTAGGATTGGGACCCGTTGTGATTCTGGCAGTTGTGGGAACTCTGGGATTAGATTTCTGAATTTCGGGAAGAATGTTTCTCTAATCCCAGAGTATCTGTCACAGTGCAGTAGGAAGTGCACCTCTGTCTCTATTTCTCCCCGCTGGCAGTGGGAGCACAGCCTGTCCTCTCTGGGCAGCCAGGTCTGCCTGTGTCGCCCAGTTTCTATGGCCAGGTTGTGGTCACTGAGCCTGTACTTCGTCAGGGTCTGTTTCTGTTTGTTATTTTTTATTTTGGTCAAATATTCAGCTAGTGTGTATTGTCTGTTTAAGGTTCTGTAGCATTCCAGTTTATGTTGTGTTTGTGTGTGTGTGTCCCAGTGTGTGAGATATTGCTGTTTGATCTGTGCTGTGATGTGGTTGAGTCTGGGTTGTGGTGCTCTAGCAGTGCTGTCCTGAGGCTGGTTAGTGTCGGTGTCACTCACTGCGAGTGTGATCTCAGCAGAGTCTCTGTACTCTTGGGACACTTGACTCACCTGTCTCTCTCTTTCTCTCCCTGTGCTGTCCCTCTCCTGCCCCCTCTCTCCCTCCTCGGACTCCAGCTGGAGGAGGTCCAATCACCACCTCCTGTGAGACAGAAGAAAAATAAGGTGGGTAATGCTCTGATCCTCTCTTTACTCCTGTCCAGTGTCCAGTTAGTGTCCAGTCAGTGTCTCTGTATGAACCCCTCTCTCTCTCAGTGCAGTGTTCATATACTGGAGTGTCCAGTCAGTGTGTCTGTATGAACCCCTCTCTCTCTCAGTGCAGTGTTCATGTACTGGAGTGTCCAGTCAGTGTGTCTGTATGAACCCCTCTCTCTCTCAGTGCAGTGTTCATGTACTGGAGTGTCCAGTCAGTGTGTCTGTATGAACCCCTCTCTCTCTCAGTGCAGTGTTAATGTCTTGGAGTGTCCAGTCATGTGTCTGTATGAACCCCTCACTCTCTCTCAGTGCAGTGTTCATGTCCTGGAGTGTCTAGTCAGTGTGTTTGTATGAACCCCTCTCTCTCTCAGTGCAGTGTTCATGTCCTGGAGTGTCCAGTCCGACTCTTAACGTGACTCTCCTGTCTCTGCTTCAGAAGCGCTGGTGCGTCTTTTTAAACTCCCTGACCTGCGTGTCGGTGGAGAGAGATGATCAGGACGAGCCGATGGAGGCGGCGGAGACCGTGGGTCAGGAGAGGAAGAGCGAGGGAGAGGAGGAGCAGGCTGCCGGGAAGGACAAGAAGAGGAAGAGGAGGTGCAGGTGAGCAGACAGGGGGGCGCCGCCCGGTCGTGTCTGTTATTCAAGGAGGAGTCTCCTCTTGCTGTTTGATGTCATGGTGACGTCTGTGTCTATGTCCCTCACACCTGCAATAACAATATTCTTTCCAGGTTCCTTTTCCTGTGCCTGCTAAGATCCGGACTGGACTGGACTGGACTGGAGCTGAGGGACACCAGTCTGGACTGAAGCTGAGGGACCCTAAACTGTGCTGGACCGAAGCTGAGGGACCCCAGACTGTGCTGGACCGAAGCTGAGGGACCCCAGACTGTGCTGGACTGAAGCTGAGGGACACCAGACTGGACTGGACCGAAGCTGAGGGACCCCAGTCTGCGCTGGACCGAAGCTGAGGGACCCCAGTCTGGACTGGACCGGAGCTGAGGGGCCCCAGACTGTGCTGGACTGAAGCTGAGGGACCCCAGACTGTGCTGGACTGAAGCTGAGGGACCCCAGTCTGCGCTGGACCGAAGCTGAGGGACCCCAGTCTGGACTGGACTGGAGCTGAGGGGCCCCAGACTGCGTTGGACTGGAGCTGAGGGACACCAGACTGGACTGGACTGAAGCTGAGGGGCCCCAGACTGCACTGGACTGAAGCTGAGGGGCCCCAGACTGGACTGAAGCTGGGGGGCCCCAAACTGGACTGGACTGAAGCTGAGGGACCCCAGACCCCAGTCTGGACTGAAGCTGAGGGACCCCAGACCCCAGTCTGGACTGAAGCTGCGGGGCCCCAAACTGGACTGTGGAAAACTTTCACATTATCTCCACCTGAGTCCTCAGACCGTCTGCATGACCTTGTATTATTAAGTATTATTTTAAGGTCCTGTGATGATCGTAAGATGGGGGGGGGGGGTCACTAAATAAACCCTTGACATTAATCTGTATTGTAATTTTTGTTCTTTTGTTAAACATCAATAAAATGTTTAACAAAAAATCTGTTTAGCTTTTGGTTTTTCCCTCCCCCCCACCGAAACGAACGAACAGAGTCTGTCCTTCTCTTTCATCCCGGAGAGTTTGTGGTTGACGGATTGAGGCCGAGAGCCCTCGTCGTCGGTGTGCCACCAGTTGGCGGGGATATAGCAGGGGGGGCATCGTGTCCAATACTCCTTGAAACGAGACAGATTTCAAGCCACCTCCGTCTGAAGAGCAGGAAGTCGACCACGAAGTCCAGGGTGTCCTAGGAAGCTCTTTAGCCATCGTTTGCCCAGCAGCCATCTCACCCTGCAGCTCCCAGCTGGCAGCCCCCTCCCCACTGGAGCCCAGCAGGTGGGAGCCTGGTCAGTACCTGGAGGGGAGACTCCTGGGAAAAACTAAGATTGCTGCTGGGAGAGGTGTGAGTGGGGCCAGCAGGGGGCGCTCACCCTGCGGTCTGTGTGGGTCCTGATGCCCCAGTATAGTGAGGGGGGACACTGGACTGTAAACAGGCGCCGTCCTTCAGATGAGACGTCAAACCGAGGTCCTGACTCTCTGTGCTCATTAACAATCCCGGGGTGTCTCTGGAGAAGAGTAGGGGTGTTACCCCAGTGTCCTGGCCTGATTCCCCCCCTGGTCTTGACCCATCATGGCCTCCTAATCACCCCCCCTCTCTGAACTGGCTCCATCCCTCTGCTATCCTCCCCACTGAGAGCTGCTGTGTGCTGAGCGGACTGGAGCATCATCCAGGTGGGGGCTGCACACTGGGGGGGCTGGAGGGGATCCCCCTGACCTGGGAAGAGCTCTGAGTGGAGGGTCCAGACTTATTAATTATTATTATTCGTGCTGCACTGGGCTTCAGTCCTGGCAGTGAGAGGGGGACTCTGTGATCAGGACAGATACTTATGACTGTATAATAACACACGATAGAAATGGAAAACAGGGTAGCGCTGTAGTCCCTTCGAAACGTTTTGAACTGCCAGAAGAAGTTTTCACAACCCGGACTCGTGAAGGTACAGGTCTTCTCCCATCGTCCAGAGCAAGGTGTATCGTGTCCTGGTGATTTTAATGTCGCGTTTCTGCTTTATTAGAGAGAGGCACTGAACTTTGGGGAACGTGACATCCACCCAGTATTACTAGTAGGTTGATAAATATAATTGTTTTTTTTCCACCCGTATTATACCTTGCGAAATATAATATGTGTGTGTGTCCTGTGATGGACTGGTGTCCTGTCCAGGGTGTGTGAGTGTGTGTGTCTGTGTGTCCTGTGATGGACAGATGGTACCCAGCCTGGACACCCATGAGACACTGGCTGTGATGGACTGGTATCCTGTGAAGGAGTGGTGTCCTGTCCAGGGTGTGTGTGTGTCCTGTGATGGACTGGTGGATCACAATATTAATTCTCCTCCTTGATTCCCTCCTTCATCGCCAGAGTGAAAGCGGGACACGGCAGTAAAAGCTCAGCTCTGCGGGTGGTGGTCCTCTCGGCCACACGGGGGCGCTGTGGCTCCACGGGGGGGGGTTATGTTCAAGTCCCGCTGGGAATCGCACCGACGCGGTGGAGTTCGTGAACGTCCCAGACACCAAGAAAACGAGAGAGAGAAAAAAGGTCGTTTTCGGGGTTCAAGAAGCAACCCCGAGATTCAGGGAGTTTCCCCGCTGAGCTTACTCTGCCGAAAACACGCAGGTTTTATTTTTTTCCCGTGCCCCCCCTCACACAGGCCGTTTCTGTAGCGTGAAGTTGTGTTTTTTTGCGCAGCGGTCGGTGAGGGGCGAAATTTTATTTATTTTTTTCCCACGGTCTGAAACAGAAACAACCGGGTGGTGTTGTAGAGAGGTCGACGTGCCTGGTTTTCCTCGTTTGCGAAGCCCGTTTTTTTGGGGGGGGGTCGTGAGGTCCCACGCAGCGCTCGGAAAAGAAAATGGCGTCTCTTTTCCCCCCAGGACGGGGGGGAACCCGTGTTTTTTGGACGTGGCGTGGCCCAAAATTTACGCCCTTGGGCGCTAGAGGGGGGTGGAGGTTGGTCTTTCTTTGATTTGGGGTTCGGGGGGGTTGCTAATTTCACTGAACCAAACCCCACGGAAACCCGTGTTGGACGTGGGGGTGCTGAATGTGCCCTCGACGTGATTTTGTCTTTAAATTCAAGTGCAGCTTTTGTAACCCTTGGGCCGGAAACACCTGGACCCGTTTCCCCTGCCTGTCCGAGGTGGCGACTACCGGGGTCGTACATGGACACCCGGCTGGCCGCCGAGAGTTGGAAAAATAAAATGTCCACCCAAAAAAAAACAGCAACCGTGAAAAATGTCGGCCATTTTTGTTTCGCGGCCGAGCCGTGAGCGCGTTTGGGGCGACGTCACGGAGGCGTCACAATGAGCCGCCTGACGTCACAGATCGGCGGATTCTAGCGGGGGGCGGCGCCGGAGCCCCGTGAGCTCAGAGGAGTGAAGAGAGAGGAGGAGGAAAGCGCTACATAGTCTTTTCTAAATACGTGTTTCTTCCAATAAAGTTACTTCGACTTAGATCGTTAGTTTCAGCTTCAGAATCGCTCTTCAGAATCCCCGTGAAATCGGTAAGTCAGTCAAAAACGCCGCTGGCGAGAAATAACAAAATAAGTGGAGAAATAAGTTTTTTTTTTACCGTTACTCCACTCTTATGGGTGTGATCGTGCTGTAAAAAGATATTGAGAGGAGGTGCACCTCTACACAGAGAGTGGTGGGGGTGGGGAACAAGCTGCCCAGCCCTGTGGTTGAAGCCGATACCCTGGCTTCTCTCCAGACACAGCTGAGTGAGCTCCTCCAGTCAGGACAGGAGGCTCTTCTGTACACCGAGGGTGGCGGGGGTGTGGAACAAAGCTGATACCCTGGCTCCTGTCCAGACAGAGCTGGGTGAGCTCCTCCAGTCAGGACAGGAGGCTCTTCTGTACACAGAGGGTGGCGGGGGTGTGGAACAAAGCTGATACCCTGGCTTCTCTCAGGACACAGCTGGGTGAGGTCCTCCAGTCAGGACAGGAGGCTCTTCTGTACACAGAGGGGGGCGGGCGTGGGGAACAAGCCGCCCAGCTGTGTGGCTCCGCCCCCTCTGTGACTCTGCTTGTCTCGGCAGGACGATGGACCGACAGAGATGCCGCACGGCCGTGCGCGGTCGCAGCAGGACCCAGGCCCGGCGAGGCGTCGTAAGTCCACCCCTCCCGCCCGCCGTCCACAGGGTCGCAGGTCCATTATAGCCTTCTGAGAGCACAGATTGCCTCTGAACGTCCCAGACTCTTACTGGACACACTGTACACACTCACCTGTCCACACTCTCACCTGTCCACACTGGACACACTGTAGAGACTGCCCAAGGCCTCTAGTCTCGACACGACTGGGCTGGGCTATTTGGTCAGAGCTGTCTCGGAGATGGGCTGTTTGGTGTCTTCACAGGTCACACCGGTTAGGCCGAACCCGGACTGGCAGCGGGAGAGGTCCCGGCCCAAGTCCCGGTGCTTTTCCGTAAGTCTGACCCGGTCGCCTTCCGCGAGACTGGACCGGCCACCCTGTGGTGGGCCCGGTGCCCCACATCTACCCTACAGCTCCCCCCACTGACCCCTAAACTCCCGATACCCTACAGCTCCCCACACTGACCCCTAAACTCCCGATACCCTACAGCTCCCCACACTGACCCCTAAACTCCCGATACCCTACAGCCCCCCACACTGACCCCTAAACTCCCGATACCCTACAGCTCCCCACACTGACCCCTAAACTCCCGATACCCTACAGCTCCCCACTCTGACCCCTAAACTCCCGATACCCTACAGCTCCCCACTCTGACCCCTAAACTCCCGATACCCTACAGCTCCCCACTCTGACCCCTAAACTCCCGATACCCTACAGCTCCCCACACTGACCCCTAAACTCCCGATACCCTACAGCTCCCCACACTGACCCCTAAACTCCCGATACCCTACAGCTCCCCCCACTGACCCCTAAACTCCCGATACCCTATAGCTCCCCACTCTGACCCCTAAACTCCCGATACCCTACAGCTCCCCACACTGACCCCTAAACTCCCGATACCCTCCAGCTCCCCACACTGACCCCTAAACTCCCGAAACCCTACAGCTCCGCACACTGACCCCCACAGTCCTGATGGCCGAGAGGTCTCTGCTTGCTGTAGTGATTGAGTGAGCTCTGTGGACCTGACCTCTGTCTTGTGTCCTCGTTTCCAGCGTCTCCTAGTAGTCCGGCATTTCACACGACCTGAAGGTGAGATCTGGGGAGGAGACAGAGCACCCCCTAACACCCCTGAGCTGGGTTACAGGGTAAGACAGCTTCTTACTGTTGGACACACCTGTCCACACTCTTACTGGACACACTGGACACACTCGCCTGTCCAGACTCTTCCTGGATACACTGGACACACTCACCTGTCCAGACTCTTACTGGACACACTGGACAAACTCACCTGTCCACACTCACTGGACACACTGTACACACTCACCTGTCCACACTCTCACTGGACACACTGTACACACTCACCTGTCCAGGCGTAGTCTCTGCTCCTCATCCCCCCTGCGTTGTGTCTCCCCCTCTCCCCGCTGGACAGAATCCTGTGGTGTCTTCGTGCTTCCCCGAGCTCGTCCAGAAGCTGGAGAGGGCGGCCGAGCTGCAGCTGGAGCTCCCGGGGTCGCCTGGCTCGTCCCGCTCGGGCTCGCCCGACTCGTTCCGCTCGGTGTCCCCCCCCTCCTCGCCCGAGAGCCCCCTCCGCTCCCCGCCCCCGCCCCCCCCCTCCGGCCCCCTCAGGCCCCTGCCCACCCCGCCCCGCCGCCCCCCCTTCATCCCCGCCATGCCCCTCGAGCCCCCCCTGCTGCCCGGGGCGGTGCCCCTGCCCCTGCCCCCGCCCGTCCTGCCCCCCATCGCCCGCCCGGCCCCGCCAGGCCCCGCCTGGGGCTCCCCGGTGCGGAGGGCAAGGAGAGAGGCGGAGATGTCTGACGAGGCAAGTGGGGCAGAGTCTGTCCGTCTGTCCGTCTGTCCATCTATCCTTCAGTCCATCTGTCCCTCTGTCCATCTGTCCTTTTCTCTATCCTGTCCTTCTGTCTTTCTGTCCTTTTCTGTGTCCATCTGTCTTTCTGTCCTTTTCTGTCTTTCTATCCATCACTCTATCTATCCTTTTCTCTGTCCATCTGTCCTTCTGTCCATCTGTCTTTCTGTCCTTTTCTCTGTCTTTCTGTCCTTTTCTCTGTCTTTTTGTCCATCTGTACTTCTCTCTTTCTGTCTTTCTGTCCTTCTGTCTGAGTCTCTCTTTTTCTCTGTGTCTGTCCCTCTCTCCCTGTCTCTTTCCATGTCTCCCTGCTCTCTGTTTGTCCTGTGTTGTCCCAGCTGGGTCTGTCTCCCTGTGTCTCTCCGTGTGTCTCCCTGCTCTCTGTCTGTCCTGCGTTGTCCCAGCTGGGTCTCCCTCCCTCCTCTCTCTCTCCGTGTGTCTCCCTGCTCTCTGTCTGTCCTGCGTTGTCCCAGCTGGGTCTCTCTCCCTGTGTCTCTTCGTGTGTCTCCCTGTCTGTCCTCTCTGTCTGTCCTGCGTTGTCCCAGCTGGGCCTGTCTCCTCTGCTCTCTGACTTCAGCTCTGTTCGCCGATGTCCCGCCAGCCCGTCTCTCTCTCAGCCTGTCTCTTGACTTGCAGGAGGAAGAGGAGGTGGAGACAGCTCTTCCGGCAGGAGAGAGGAAGGAGGTCAGTGCTGGTCCCACCCTGCCCCCTGTCCTGTCTGTGGTGGAGTTTCGCCGTCTTGTCTGTCCCTGGGTCTCAGTGTCTCTCTCTCTTTCAGCCCTGTCTGTCAGTGTCTCTCTCGGCCTGCTGTCTGCCTGTCCCTGCCTCTCTGTCTCTCTCTCTTTCAGCCCTGTCTGTCAGTGTCTCTCTCCTCCTCCTCTCTGTCCTCGGTGTGTCTCTCTCCTCCTCTCTGTCCTGTGGTGTCCAGTGGGTCAGTATTAGTGGGCTACACCCAGGCTCACTCACTGCGAGTGTGGTCTCAGCAGAGTCTCTGTGCTCTTGGGACACTTGACTCACCTGTCTCTCTCTTTCTCTCCCTGTGCTGTCCCTCTCCTGCCCCCTCTCTCCCTCTTTGGACTCCAGCTGGAGGAGGTCCAATCACCACCTCCTCTGAGACAGCAGAAAAAGAAGGTGGGTAATGCTCTGATCCTCTCTTTACTCCTGTCTAGTGTCCAGTCAGTGTGTCTGTATGAACCCCTCTCTCTCTTAGTGTAGTGTTCATGTCCTGGAGTGTCCAGTCAGTGTGTCTGTATGAACCCCTCTCTCTCTCAGTGCAGTGTTCATGTACTGGAGTGTCCAGTCAGTGTGTGTGTATGAACCCCTCTCTCTCTCAGTGCAGTGTTCATGTCCTGGAGTGTCCAGTCAGTGTGTCTGTATGAACCCCTCTCTCTCTCAGTGCAGTGTTCATGTCCTGGAGTGTCCAGTCCGACTCTTAACGTGACTCTCCTGTCTCTGCTTCAGAAGCGCCGATGCGTCTTTTTGATGTCCCTGAGCTGCGTGTCGGTGGAGACAGAAGATCAGGACGAGCCGATGGAGGTGGCGGAGACCGTTGCTCAGGAGAGGAAGAGCGAGGGAGAAGAGGAGCAGGCTGCCGGGAAGGACAAGAAGAGGAAGAGGAGGGGCAGGTGAGCAGACAGGGGGGTGCCGCCCGGTCATGTCTGTGATTCAAGGAGGAGTCTCCTCTTGCTGTTTGATGTCATGGTGACGTCTGTGTCTATGTCCCTCACACCTGCAATAACAATATACTTTCCAGGTTACTTTCCTGGTTCTGTGCCTGCTAAGATCTGGACTGGACTGGACTGGACTGGACTGGACTGGAGCTGAGGGACACCAGACGACTGGACTGGAGCCTAGGGACACCAGACTGGACTGGACCGGAGCTGAGAGGCACTAGACTGGACTGGAGCTGAGGGACACCAGACTGTGCTGGACCGAAGCTGAGGGACCCCAGACTGGACCGAAGCTGAGGGACCCCAGTCTGTGCTGGACCGAAGCTGAGGGACCCCAGACTGTGCTGGACCGATGCTGAGGGACCCCAGTCTGGACTGAAGCTGAGGGACCCCAGTCTGTGCTGGACCGAAGCTGAGGGACCCCAGACTGGACCGAAGCTGAGGGACCCCAGTCTGTGCTGGACCGAAGCTGAGGGACCCCAGACTGTGCTGGACCGATGCTGAGGGACCCCAGTCTGGACCGAAGCTGAGGGACCCCAGACTGTGCTGGACCGATGCTGAGGGACCCCAGTCTGGACTGAAGCTGAGGGACCCCAGACTGCACTGGACTGAAGCTGAGGGGCCCCAGACTGGACTGATGACCTTTTGTTAAGCATCAATAAATTTTTTTAAAAAAAATCTGTTTAGCTTTTGTTTTTTTCCCTCCCCCCCCCCAAGGTTGCTGCTGGGAGAGGTGTGAGTGGGGCCAGCAGGGGGCGCTCTCACCCTGCGGTCTGTGTGGGTCCTGATGCCCCAGTATAGTGACGGGGGACACTGGACTGTAAACAGGCGCTGTCCTTCGGATGAGACGTCAAACCGAGGTCCTGACTCTCTGTGCTCATTAACAATCCCGGGGTGTCTCTGGAGAAGAGTAGGGGTGTTACCCCAGTGTCCTGGCCTGATTCCCCCCATGGTCTTTACCCATCATGGCCTCTTAATCACCCCCGTCTCTGAACTGGCTCCATCCCTCTGCTCTCCTCCCCACTGAGAGCTGCTGTGTGCTGAGCGGACTGGAGCATCATCCAGGTGGGGGCTGCACACTGGGGGGGCTGGAGGGGATCCCCCTGACCTGGGAAGAGCCATGAGTGGAGGGTCCAGACTTATTAATTATTATTATTATTATTCGTGCTGCACTGGGCTTCAGTCCTGGCAGTGAGAGGGGGACTCTGTGATCAGTACAGATACTTATGACTGTATAATAATACGCGATAGAAATGGAAACAGGGTAGCGCTGTAGTCTCTTCGAAACGTTTTGAACTGCCAGAAGAAGTTTTCACAACCCGGACTCGTGAAGGTACAGGTCTTCTTCCATCGTCCTTAGTAAGGTGAGAGGCCACACCCTCAGGGCGCAGTATCCCCGATGCACCCCCCACCACCCAAAACGACACACACTTCTGTGACGATTGGGAGACCCCGATTCGACCACCCCCTGCGGTGGAGGAAACGACCCGCTGGAGAGAACACGCAGACTCCACACAGAAGGGTCACCTCGGCATTTATTCCAACAGCAAAACAACACCAGAGAGAAACGGTCTCCGAAAGAGATGCGTACACCGGGAAAAACACGACAGGGTCATTACAAATGGGAATAGGAGTTCTTTTTTTCTTTTTTTTCCGGACGTCAGTTGTATCGTGTCCTTGTGATTTCTCCCGTTTCGAACGGAGTTTAATGTCGCGTTTCTACTTTATTAGAGAGAGGCACTGAACTTTGGGGAACGTGACATCCACCCAGTATTACTAGTAGCTTGATAAATATAAATGTTCTTTTTCCCCCCGTATTATACCTCGCGAAATATAACGATGGCCAACTCCTTAAGTCGAAATTTAAACCCTTTTCACGCTACAAGACTCCGGACGTTTCCTTTTTTGTCCTCTTTGGCCTCCAAAATAAAAAAAAACTGGGATCCATCGTGGCGTTGCCAAATTAAAACGTCAACCACTTTTCGGGCTTTCGTGCTGTCCATGATGAAACCGTCATGGTTGTGTAAGGATACGTTACGTCACAGACCGGCGGCGCTCGGACGTGAGGAGTGTCGTTACGTTTTTGAAACGGGCACGTCAGACAAGATCTCTGACAAGATCTCTGAAAAACCCAAACCTGTAAGATTCAGTTTTTTTATATAGCGCCTTTCACAACAAGAATGCCCCAAGGCCCCTAACAAAGGAGTTGTTCCACAGCCCCGCCACCCTCTGTGTACAGTAGAGCCCCCTGTCCTGACTGGAGGAGCTCACCCAGCTGTGTCTGGAGAGAAGCCGGGGTATCGGCTTCAACCACAGGTCTGGGCAGCTTGTTCCCCACCCCCACCCCCTTCTGTGTACAGAAGAGCCTCCTGTCCTGACTGGAGTGACAGTAGGGACGGGGTTCATGGGTTATCTGGAGGGGGACTTCGCTCCAACAAAACGCCCAGCCCTGCTGCTCCTACCTCGGACGGAAGACATTTTCCCCAGCTGCTTCATCGTCTTCTCCCTGCGGGAGACCGGCCGCCTGCCTGATCGGGGGGCGCTGTCGCTGGGGCGGGCCGCGGCCCCGACGTCGAGGGGCTCACGGGTGGGGGGCGCCCCGCTCGTCGTCGGCACCTGCGCCGCGTTCTCTGCCGCCGCCACCACCGCCACCACCGGCGTCGGGCCGCGGGCCTCACCTGGAGACAACACACCGGCTTCTTTTAACAGATCACCTCGGGAATCGGGAACAACGGAGCTGTGTGCGGCCGTCTGTACGGAGGGGTTCAGCGCGGGGGGGCTCCGGGCTCGGGTCTGGACCCGGGGGGGGACTGTCTGTGTGGAGTCTGCATGGTCTCCCTGTGTTCTCTGGGTCCAAAGACAGGCTTTTGGGCGAATTGGCTTCTGGGAAAACTGGACCTGGTGTGTGTGTGTCCTGTGATGGACTGGTGTCCTGTCCAGGGTGTGTGAGTGTGTGTGTGTGTCCTGTGATGGACTGCTGTCCTGTCCAGGGTGTGTGAGTGTGTGTGTCTGTGTGTCCTGTGAGGGACTGGTGTCCTATCCAGGTTGTGTGTATGTGTCCTGTGAGGGACTGGTGTCCTGTCCAGGGTGTGTGAGTGTGTGTGTGTCCTGTGAGTGACTGGTGTCCTGTCCAGGGTGTGTGAGTGTGTGTGTGTCCTGTGATGGACTGGTGTCCTGTCCAGGATGTGTGAGTGCGTGTGTCTGTGTGTCCTGTGATGGACAGATGGTACCCAGCCTGGACACCCATGAGACACTGGCTTCCTCAGAAGACTCTCACGGAGGGCACACTGTCCCTAACCCGGGTCTTGAAGAAATTACAGTGATCTATAATTCCTGCGCCTCGGAAGGGGTTATGACGTCTATGTCCGGCGCCCGCGCCCGCGGACCGGCGGTTCGGCGTCGCGCTCCGCAGCTCGAGCTTCGGTGCGAGGCAGGGCGGGAGGGAGTCGATGTGGCCTCGGCGCCATCTTTGCTGGTGAGTCAATTGTGACCGTTGCGGTACAATAAACCATCAATAAACCTTTTCCCACCCCGACCAGTATTTCTGTTGCGGCCCACGTCCCTTACAATCGACAAACTATAAAAAAACAGTAGCCCTTCGCAACATTACACGCCATTTTTTTATTTTAAACGTCCGTTAGATACGCAGGTGGCTCGATACCTGTCTTAACCTCGCCGGCTTCTTTATACCGGCAAGTGAATTTTATTTGGGGTCCCTCAGAATTGTGACAGAAATGTCAGTGAACCACAATAAAAAACGAAACTTTTTTTTAAAGGCGATGAATGGATTTTAAGAGTAACCGTGTAGCGACTGGCGTAAGGAAAAAAAAAGTTGTCTTTCCCTACGAAGACGTTTTGGTACAGGACTTTCTTTAAATATCAGTTGTGCATAGCGTTTTACAAAAAGTTGATGATGATCTTGGAGATAATTGCAAAGGAAAATTGAGATAACTACCAAAACATTACGTGTGAAACGACAGGACAGAACTTTGAACCCACAAAGAAACAAAGGTATGAAATATTGCCTCGTCATGGGGGGTTGATAATTGTAATAAGTGTTCCTAATTTTCGTAATGAAATGTATATTATGGGAGTCACACGTGAGATTTAGTGCATATACGTTTCATATTGTGCATATATACGGGGTTAAAAAGTGGAATGAGTATGATTATAAACTCGTGTGTCCTATAATCAGATCATTTTTGAACAAGCTTTGATTAGACAGGTGAAAAACCACATCATAATATATTCTCACGTCTGAATATCAGCTTCTCCCCTCTGGCCAACATTTCAGGGCTCCCAGATGTAGATCCCAAATTGAAACAAATATTCATTTGTTACCCAATTAAACAGTTAATAGAAGTGAGTGACCAGGGTAAATAAAGGTGGGTCAGTGTAAACTGTTTATTCTGGACCAGACTTTGTCATGTGTGATGTGTCATGACTTCTTATATTAAGTTTTATCTTTATATTTAGTTATACATGTGTAATAGATGCGATGTGTGTCCATAAAAAGGTTTCTCCAGGGGAAAATCAAGTTGGTTTTAAAACCGTGTTTCCTTTGTAGGGTACGTTTGCATTCCAAGTGTGGGGATTTTGCCTTTTTATCATATTTTGGATGTAAATCCGTGGTATTTTTGCAGAGACAAGTTGCCTTTCTTATACGCGGAGGGATCTGCTCGTGAGATATCCGCCCGGTCCATTTCTGAGCTCAGTATAAGGTGTAGAAAGAATGACTGTCATCATAACCCGCCTCTCACCCAGGTGTGGAATAATGTTGTGACTATTGCTTCAGCAATAACATGCTGATTGCATGTTTCTAGATGGGTATAACAGAGATCTCAACTACTGAGGGGCTGAGCTATATAATTGCTAACACTTATATAGCGCTTTTCTGGACACCCCACTCAATGCGCTGCACAGGGAATGGGGTATCCCTGTACCGCCACCAATGTACAGCCCCCACCTGGATGATGCGACGGCAGCCATAGTGCGCCAGAACGCTCCCCACACACCAGCTCTCAGTGGGGTGGAGAGCAGAGAGATGAAGCCAGTTCAGAGAGGGGGGTTATTAGGAGGCCATGATTGGTAAGGGCCAATGGGAAATTTGGCCAGGACGACTGGGTTACACCCCCACTCTTTTCGAGAGACGCCCTGGGATTTTTAATGACCACAGAGAGTCAGGACCTCGGTTTTACGTCTCATCCGAAGGACGGCTCCTGTTTACAGTATAGTGTCCCCCGTCACTATACTGGGGTATCAGACCGCAGGGTGAGCGCCCCCCTGCTGTCCCACTAACACCTCTTCCACCTCTTATTAGCCAATGAAAAATGGTAGCTTCCTCAGAGACACCGCAGGAAGACAGGAGTTTGTGATGAAAGTTCGAGAGGGATGGCCACACCCTAGTTCGGTCAGACTCGGCTGTCGATATTTTAGCAATAACTCCTGACTCCTCTCCTGAAACACTGTCAATACTGCACGTGATCCCCCTCTCTCCCTCGCGTCCCTCTCCCACCCCGTCTCCACCTGTGTAGCTGCCCCCCCTGGTCACTCCTCCTCGCTGTGCAGGGGGGGTCCCAGCCTCCTCGTCCTCTGGCCAGGAGCCCTCAGCCAAGCGGGATCAGCCAGATCATCACTCCATGATCCTTTCAGTATTCTAAATTCCTGATGTTGTTTTTTTTCTCCCCAGAAAACTGACTGTCCGCCCCACCTCTGCGCTAAGTGGACGATGAAGTCAGGTTCCAGTGTGCCTGGTGTTTACAGGTAATACTTCAGACTGGTCGGCCTCACCTTGGGGTGTCTGGGCGTTTGATATTATACAGTTGCAATGCTGAGGCCTGTGACTGTGATGCTGTAAGGCTACAGGAGTCTCTCTGGAGATCCTGAGTGATTTCCGGCGTTCGTGCGGAAACACAGCCCCACCCTCCCGCGGTGTCCAGTCCGCAGAATTTCCTGGAGACGTGGTCTCGCCGATGGGCGACCCCGCCAGCGAGAGACTAGCTGAGGCACAATGTTCTGTACGGTTCAGTTAATTAGACGCGCACAGATGTTGAGCTCATCATCCTTTTAATTGTGCCATCTATGCTAACTGTAGCCGAGATCGAACTATCAAGGTGACAGATCAATAATTTTAAATTAAATAGATGCATGATATTGCTAGCGCTGATGCAAGAGGCAAGTCAGAGGAACTGAACACAGAATGGATAGGAGTCGCAGTGAGTGAGAGAGGAATGAGCTAAATTATTTAAGAGAATTAAAACACTGAAGAACAGGAGACACAGTGAGAGAGAGGAGATCACAGGAAATACCTCAGTAACAAACATACTAACACACAGGACAGGAGACACAGTGAGAGAGAGAGGAGATCACAGAGAATCCCTCAGTAACAAACCTACAGGACAGGAGACACAGCGAGAGAGAGGAGATCACAGAGAATCCCTCAGTAACAAACCCACAGGACAGGTGACACAGCGAGAGAGAGGAGATCACAGAGAATCCCTCAGTAACAAACCCACAGGACAGGAGACACAGCGAGAGAGAGGAGATCACAGGAAATACCTCAGTGCAGACTATTTTAAGTGCAGACATCCGGACAGGAGACAGAGTGAGGAAGAGTAAATGAAACACAGTAGGATTGATAGGAGACGGGTTATGAAGAGATGGGACACACAGAGATGGAGAGAAGGGAGGCGACAGTTGAACTCGCTGGCTGAGTTAATTGACGCTGCTGTTTCTTTGGCAGATGAAGTCGGGGTCCAGAGTTTCGCTGACGTGGCAGAACCGTCCCAGCTCGGTCTCCTCCCATTCCTGCAGGTCAGTGCCCCTTCAGTCAGACCCTGTGTTCGGGGAGACACACAGGGAAGTCGCACACTGTGACAAAAGGCTCCAGAGACATCGCCGAACCACAGAATAGATCCAGAGCATTTGTGCACCTTTTGGAATTCTTCACGTATAGTGAAAGGTGAAAATAGAACCAAGAATGGGTGACGCGTCTTTACACAGAGGCGGGTGGGGAACAAGCTGCCCAGCCTAGTTGTTGATGCCGATACCCTGGCTTCTCTCCAGATACAGGTGGATTAAATCATGGGTCCAATTAATCACTAACTACCAGACAGGCTTGAAAAACCGAATGGCGTTCTCTCGTTTTTAACCTTTCTTCAATTCTTAGAAAACCTGCACGCAGAAAAAAAATAATTTGCATTTTTTTACAACTTCCAACGGTCAGGTCTGTGGGTATTTAAATCTGACTAGAATGTGTATTGTTCAAAATCTCTTGTTCACTATCAGTGTTGTTGTTTTTAGTGTCCTTCTCATTACTCCTGTGGGTTTTATACTGTGGTAAAGAGTTAAAAAAGTCCTCACTTTGTGCTGCTCTCGGTTTGTTGACGGTGGCGTACTCCACATCACTGTTGGGTAGTGTGATGTCTGTAGAGAACAGGATACGGGTCAATACTTATGTTAACTTATACTATACAGGATAAGACTTACATTAACACCATACTGAACAACAGGGCTCACTGTTCACACGCGTATTGAAACTGTTCAGACGACAGGACTCACTGTTCACGCTTGTATTCACGCTGGACACAACAGCAGGACTCACTATTATTACAAATGTTCACACTTGTGTTAAAACTGGACAGAGCAGCAAGAAGTTATCATGATGTTTTATTTCTGCTAGTTTAATAGATAGAAGTAAAAGATCCTCACTTTGTGCGGCTCGGGGTTTGTTGACTATGGAGTATTCAACAGCAGTATCTGTCTGTGTTAATTCTGCAAAGAATAAAACACATGTTCTCACCCGTTAACACTGTGCAGAGCAAGAGGGAATTCAATGAGTTAACACTGTACAGAACCGGACTCACTGTTCACACTCGTATTGACACTGTACAGAACCAGACTCACTGTTCACACTCGTATTGACACTGTACTGAACAACAGGACTCACTGTTCACACTCATATTGACACTGTACTGAACAACAGGACTCGCTGTTCACACTCGTATTGACACTATACTGAACAACAGGACTCACCGTTCACACTTCTATTAATACTTTTTTGATCAACAGGACTCAGTGTTCACACTCATGTCGACACTTATCACACTCGTATTGACACTGTACTGAACAACAGGACTCATTGTTCACACTCGTATTGACACTATACTGAACAACAGGACTCACCGTTCACACTTATTGATACTTTTTTGATCAACGGGACTCACTGTTCACACTCGTGTCGACACTGTTCACACTCGTATTGACACTGTACTGAACAACAGGACTCGTGTTGACACCGTTCACACTCGAATCGACGCTGCTCACACTCGTGTCGACACTTGACACTCGTATCCAGTAATGATTGCCCAACCCACCACTTAGCAGAGCTCCCATTGAACTGGCCCTGATTATACAATGCAAGGAGAAGTCTTCTAAGCCAATACTTGTAACCAGAAAGAGGCTGTATTTCAGTTATACAATATACAAAACAATACCATTTAACACAAAGATATATTCCACACCTCAGCATGCACATGATGAGATTCTTGATATTAGATTAGTAAAAACAATATCAATGCACTGAGAGACGCTTAAGAATAAAGATGCATCTGCCTGACTGCATTTTAGTTTTAAAAGGTTATCAGCAAATGCATTTAAAAGTAAAAAATGTAAAGTCTTACCTCTTGATCGTAGTGGTGATTCAATATCCAGGACCTTAGTCAAGTCTCAGAGTTACTGTACCTCCTGTCTCGATTGCAGGTGAAAAGTGAAAGGTATATTGCACTCAGCAGAAAGTGACACCGAGCAAAGACTCCACCTCTCCCAGAAAACAGCACTCCCCTTTGGCAAAGCAGTGGGTGGAGGAAGCCTTTGCTACCATTATCAAACACAGAAATCGTTATAATTTAATTTTAAAAACATGGCTAAGCATGGGTTTAAAGTATATTCAACAGTGCAGGTGCATTCAAAGAAATAGAGTTTCCCAAGCCCTCGCAAAGAATGACCATTTCCAAAGATGTCTAGTCTCAAGCATTAACATCCAAAGTACCTGTCTTAGCTGGGGCAGGAAGTTTGCCAAGCCACCTGAAAGAATTACCATTTCAAAAGATGTCTGTTGTAAGCCAGGTTCAATCATTACCATCCAAAGTATCGGTCTTCCCTTGGGGCAAGAGGGTTTCCTGTGTGTCTAGGATGTTTACTTCCCTTAAATAAAGGATGAATATGGGTACCATAGGTATTAAATCTCCCAAAGCTCAGAGTTAAACTAAAAAACCCTTGGTGAGTGTGTTATAACATGGATGGGTATTTATAGTCCAGTGCCTCCTATTTTACTAGAGATTCTGTTTGGGATTCAGAACTCGGGATCAAAATACTCCTAGGTACAGAGTAATTTTCACACCTTCCTGCTACCATGATCAGAGCAGTATTAGATTAAATTTGTCATTTATTAAAAGCCCAGTTTTTAACAATCATTTTCATGTGAACTTACTTTTTTCAAAGAAGGATCTGAGGTTCACTTCTTGAATTAAATCTTTTGAAAAGAGGTAAGACTTCTATTTTACATTTAAACCCATGTTTAGCTGTGTTTTTTAGATTTAACTGAACCAATTTCTGTGTGTGATAATGTCCTTGAATTCTGACAACATCACACTAAATTACATGATATAAAACAGCTAATGTTTCTAGAGATAAAGTTTCTGGGATGCTTCTAATTACTTTGCATTACCAGGGACAAGGTTTAATTCACCTTGTACAGTACTGAAAGACCAAAATGCTTTTTTTAAAAGTTATTTAACATTTTATAGAACTTTGTCTACTATGGCAACATGATGAGCTTGGCCACTTATCTTAGGATAAAGATAGGATAAAGGTTTATCTTTTGCACCTACCTGCCCCCCAGGGAAGGCCAATGCTTTCTACGTTGATGGTTCCCTACAGTAGACTGTACCTTATCTTCAAAGGTAATGTATATTGACCCAAATCAGTTTTGGAATCCAATCTACTGACGAGATGGAGCACATCCTTTTATCAGGATTTTAGCATCATATGTTTAGTATATTTAGTCCCTAATGCTGAAAGAAATGATCATAGAACATTTGGACACTTTGTGGGCATGAAATACAAAGAAAATCATGTTCTATGGTACAAGATAAATACAAAACTTAAGCTTTTATTTTAATTAGATTTGTTTTTAAAGCTTAAGCAATGATTTATTACATTAATATATGTGAAAATAACATTTTAGCATCATACGTTTAGTATATTTAGTCCCTAATGCTGAAAGAAATGATCATTTGTTTAACACGCACGGGTCTGTCTCAAAGGATGCAGTGCTCCTGAAAGGGCTCTCAAACCCTGCATTTCAGATGCCTAGCTGTATCCCTCACATGTGGCACCTCAGAATGACTTCTAACCTTACCTGTGGTGTCTTCAGTCCCTATTGCTCAATGCATGGTGTACGTACTACATACATGTGTCTTGAGAATGAGGAATGGGACCCTGAGACAGTCATTTGCCTGTTTCACAAATGATCATATTTTACTAGAGATTCTGTTTGGGATTCAGATGTGCATTCGGATTTATTGGTACATGCCCAGGGCAGTAAGCAGTCTGAGGATTTATTTCCAGACAGCATAGAGCAGTGAAGCAGTGAAGCAGTGCATAAAGCATAAGCAATCATTTATTACATTAATATATGTGAAAATAACATTTTAGCATCATACGTTTAGTATATTTAGTCCCTAATGCCAAAGACTCCAGCAGTCTTACAACCACTGCCCTGTTTGCCTCGCCAGACACGATCTCTATTCTGTTGTAATCCACGATGTTCTTCAGGTGATTTATCATGTCCTTCCTCGCCTGTTGAGAGGCCATCCTGATCTCTTCTGCCGTGGCGTGCTTCATACACGCCCTCTTCAAGTGAGCAGGAAGCCGATCAAAAGTATTCAGGCACATCTTGCACACCAGGGGAATCCTCGTGGGTTTCCTTTGAAAATAAATAATACCATCTGTGTATAGAAACAAGCTAAGACTGATTTCTTAAATTATCCTTAATTTTCTCTCTCATAGTTTGAGCATAATGATTTTATTGTATTTATATAAGAATTGCTCATTGCTCCAAAATAAATAATGGTTTCATAAAAAAGTGAACACTTACTTGGTCTCAGTCACAGACTTTCCAATAGAAGCCATTGTGGAGTTCAGCAACTGCAGGTCCTAGAAGTGGGGAAGGAATTTTAAAAGAGAAATTGAATTACAATACAGAAGGAATGGCTGAGGGATCACTGAAATATATATACAAATTCCAAAGACTGAGTCCATATCTCCTTTAGGTGAGGACAGACTGGATCAAACAAAAACAACATTTGAAGTGAATTGCAAATGTATTGAGTTGTGATGCAACTGTAACTTGAACCTAACATGACTGGGGCGTGCATTTTTGAAATTGCATTTTCACAGCTGAAATACAAAATGAAGCTGATCGCAGTACAAACTCAAGGTATTGTTGTAAAACTAAATATTCAACATGTTTCTACCTGTCCCTTTTCAGCTCACTCAGAAGTCCACAGCCTGCAGCCTGGTGCCTCTCTGTCTCTCCCCCTCCACACTGCTGGTCCAGTGGAGGTGCTGTTTGATCCTGCAGGATCTGTCCAGTCTCGTATAGTCTTACTGAGCAGCGCAGGGCTCCCTGGCCCCAGGTACGAACAGTGAGTGTCAGTGCAGAACAGCTCTCTGACACTCCGCTCCCTCACTCCAGCTGATCAGGGCAACTACACAGTGAGGGACCTTAAGGGAAGCAGTATCAGCACTGTGATCGTCACTGTGGGCGGTGAGCAGGTCTACAGTAGGGTCACTAGAGGGCTCTATATTCTTGACAGAGTGTGTTCTTCTATCATCCTCTGTCCTGATTGTCTTTCAGCTCACAGAGACACTGTCACCCTGCAGCCTGAAGCCTCTCTGTCTGTCCCTCTGTTCACTGGAGAGCCAGTGGGGGTGCTGTTTGATCCTGCAGGAGGTGGAAACTGGACCTCAGTGTGTTCTGTCCAGAACAGCACAGCCAGCTGTGTCCCCCAGTACAGTTTTTTATTTTTATTTTTGATGATTAGCCATATGTTGATTATAATATTGTACATAATGTATAATTTGAACTCGATATTTTTCAGGAGTGAATGATTGTATATTTTCAGAATAAATTTCGAAACCAAATTATTGTCCCTCGATCTCTGTCTCTCTCTCGTCCTGCTGTCTGTCAGTCCCTGCCTCTCTGTCTCTCTCTTTCAGCCCTGTCTGTCAGTCTGTCTGTCCCTCGATCTCTGTCTCTCTCTCTCCTTCCTCTCTCTCTCGGTTTGTTTGTCCCTCAATCTCAATCTTTCTCTTTGCCTGCTGTCTTTCTGTGCCTTCATCTTTGTCTCTCTCTCTCCTTCCTTTCTGTCTGTCTCTCTGTCTGTCCTGCGTTGTCCCAGCTGGGCCTGTCTCCCCGGCTCTCTGCCTTCAGCTCTGTTCGCCGATGTCCCACCAGCCCGTCTCTCTCTCAGCCTGTCTCTTGACTTGCAGGAGGAAGAGGAGGTGGAGACAGCTCCTTCGGCAGGAGAGAGGTAGGAGGTCAGTGCTGGTCCCACCCTGCCTCCTGTCCTGTCTGTGGTGGAGTTTCGCCGTCTTGTCTGTCCCTGGGTCTCAGTGTCTCTCTCTCTTTCAGCCCTGTCTGTCAGTGTCTCTCTCCTCCTCCTCTCTGTCCTCAGTGTGTCTCTCTCCTCCTCCTCTCTGTCCTGTGGTGTCCAGGCAGTGTGTCTCTCTCCTCCTCCTCTCTGTCCTGTGGTGTCCAGTGGGTCAGTATTAGTGGGCTACACCCAGGCTCACTCCCTGCGAGTGTGATCTCAGCAGAGTCTCTGTGCTCTAGGGACACTTTACTCAGCTGTCTCTCTCTTTCTCTCCCTGTGCTGTCCCTCTCCTGCCCCCTCTCTCCCTCCTCGGACTCCAGCTGGAGGAGGTCCAATCACCACCTCCTGTGAGACAGAAGAAAAAGAAGGTGGGTAATGCTCTGATCCTCTCTTTAGGTACAGGTCTTCTCCCATCGTCAGGAGCAAGGTGTATCGTGTCCTGGTGATTTCTCCCGTTTTGAACGGAGTTTAATGTCACGTTTCTACTTTATTAGAGAGAGGCACTGAACATCCTGTGATAGACTATTGTCCTGTCCAGGGTGTGTGAGTGTGTGTGTGTCCTGTGATGGACTGCTGTCCTGTCCAGGGTGTATGAGTCTGTGTGTGTCCTGTGATGGGCTGGTGTCCTGTCCAGGGTGTGTGAGTCCGGGTTGTGATGGACCTGTCATGTGATGGTCTGCTGTCCTTTCCAGGGTGTGTGTGTGTCCTGTGATGGACTGGTGGATCACAATATTAATTCTCCTCCTTGAATCCCTCCTTCATCGCCAGAGTGAAAGCAGGACACGGCAGTAAAAGCTCAGCCTTGTGGCTGGTGGTCCTCTCGGCCACACGGGGGCGCTGTGGCTCCACGGGGGGGTTATGTTCAAGTCCCGCTGGGAATCGCACCGACGCGACGGAGTTCGTGAACGTCCCCGACACCAAGAAAACGAGAGAGAGAAAAAAGGTCGTTTTCGGGGTTCAAAAAGCAACCCCGAGATTCAGGCAGTTTCCCCGCTGAGCTTACTCTGCCGAAAACACGCAGGTTTTATTTTTTTCCCGTGCCCCCCTCACACAGGCCGTTTCTGTAGCGTGAAGTTGTGTTTTTTTGCGCGGCGGTCGGTGAGGGGCGAAATTGTATTTATTTTTTTCCCACGGTCTGAAACGGCCGGGTGGTGTTGTAGAGAGGTCGACGTGCCTGGTTTTCCTCGTCTCCGAAGCCCGTTTTTTTTTGAGTGCCGGAGCCCAGTGAGCTCAGAGGAGTGAAGAGAGAGGAGGAGGAAAGGACTATATAGCGCTTAATAAACACGTGTTTCTTCAAAAAAAGATTCGCGGGTTACTTCGACTTCGATCAAATCACAGTTTCAGCTTCAGATTCGCTCTGAAGTATCCCCGTGAAATCGGTAAGTCGCTCAAAAGCGTCGCTGGCGAGAAATAACAAAATAAGTTGAGAAATAAGTTGTTTTTTTTAACATTACTCCACTCTTATTGGTGTGATCGTGCTGTAAAAAGATATTGAGAGGAGGTGCACCTCTACACAGAGAGTGGTGGGGGTGTGGAACAAAGCTGATACCCTGGCTTCTCTCCAGACACAGCTGGGTGAGCTCCTCCAGTCAGGACAGGAGGCTCTACTGTACACAGAGGGTGGTGGGGGTGGGGAACAAGCTGCCCGGCCCTGTGGTTGAAGCCGATACCCCGGCTTCTCTCCAGACACAGCTGGGTGAGGTCCTCCAGTCAGGACAGGAGGCTCTACTGTACACAGAGGGGGGAGGGGGTGGGGAACAAGCCGCCCAGCTGTGTGGCTCCGCCCCCTCCCCTCCCCACTGTGACTCTGCTTGTCTCGGCAGGACGATGCACCAACAGAGATGCCGCACGGCCGTGCGCAGTCGCAGCAGGACCCAGGCCCGGCGAGGCGTCGTAAGTCCACCCCTGCCGCCCGCCTGCGTCCAGCGTCCAGCCCTCCACCGACTGACCTCTCCGCCCCCAGCAGCGCTCGCTGTATTATAATAATAATAATAAAGCTCCACACTCTGACCCTAAACTCCCGATACCCTACAGCTCCATACACTGACCCCTAAACTCCCATTACCCTACAGCTCCCCACACTGACCCCTAAACTCCCAATACCCTACAGCTCCCCACACTGACCCCTAAACTCCCGATACCCTACAGCTCCCCACACTGAACCCCACAGTCCTGATGGCCGAGAGGTCTCTGCTTGCTGTAGTGATTGAGTGAGCTCTGTGGACCTGACCTCTGTCTTGTGTCCTCGTTTCCAGCGTCTCCTTGTGGTCTGTCACTTCACCAGACCTGAAGGTGAGATCTGGGGAGGAGACAGAGCACCCCCTAACACCCCTGAGCTGGGTTACAGGGTAAGACAGCTTCTTACTGTTGGACACACCTGTCCACACTCTTACTGGACACACTGGACACACTGGACACACTCACCTGTCCACACTCTTACTGGACACGCTGTACACACTCACCTGTCCACACTCTTACTGGATGCACTGTACACACTCACCTGTCCACACTCTCACTGGACACACTGTACACACTCACCTGTCCACACTCTTACTGGACACACTGTACACACTCACCTGGACACACTGTACACACACACCTGTCCACACTCTCACTGGACACACTGTAGAGACTCACCTGTCCGGACTCTTACTGGACAAACTCACCTTTCCAGGCGTAGTCTGCTCCTCATCCCCCCTGCGTTGTGTCTCCCCCTCTCCCCGCTGGACAGAATCCTGTGGTGTCTTCCTGTTTCCCCGAGCTCGTCCAGAAACTGGAGAGGGCGGCCGAGCTGCAGCTGGAGCTCCCGGGGTCGCCTGGCTCGTCCCGCTCGGGCTCGCCCGGCTCGTTCCGCTCGGTGTCCCCCCCCTCCTCGCCCGAGAGCCCCCTCCGCTCCCCGCCCCCGGCCCCCCCCCCCTCAGGCCCCTGACCGCCCCGCCCCGCCGCCCCGCCCCGCCGCCCCCCCTTCTTCCCCGCCATGCCCCTCGAGCCCCCCCTGCTGCCTGGGGCGGTGCCCCTGCCCCTGCCCCCGCCCGTCCTGCCCCCCATCGCCCGCCCGGCCCCGCCAGGTCCCGCCTGGGGCTCCCCGGTGCGGAGGGCAAGGAGAGAGGCTGAGATGTCTGACGAGGCAAGTGGGGCAGAGTCCATCTGTCCATCTGTCCGTCTGTCCGTCTGTCCTTATCTCTGTCCTTCTGTCTGTCTTTCTGTCCTTTTTTCTGTCCTTCTGACTTTCTGTTCTTTTCTCTGTCCATCTGTCCTTCTCTCCATCTGTCTTTCTGTCCTTTTCTCTGTCTTTCTGTACATCAGTCCATCTGTAATTTTCTCTGTCTTTTTGTCCGTCTGTACTTCTCTTTCTGTCTTTCTGTCCTTCTGTCTGAGTCTCTCTTTTTCTCTGTGTCTGTCCCTCTCTCCCTGTCTCTCTCCCTGTGTCTTTCCATGTGTCTCCCTGCTCTCTGTCTGTCCTGCATTGTCCCAGCTGGGTCTCTCTCCCTGTGTCTCTCCGTGTGTCTCCCTGCTCTCTGTCTGTCCTGTGTTGTCACAGCTGGGTCTCTCTTCCTGTGTCTCTCCGTGTGTCTCCCTGTCTGTTTCTCTGTCTGTCCTGCGTTGTCCCAGCTGGGCCTGTCTCCCCGGCTCTCTGCCTTCAGCTCTGTTCGCCGATTTCCCGCCAGCCCGTCTCTCTCTCAGCCTGTCTCTTGACTTGCAGGAGGAAGAGGAGGTGGAGACAGCTCCTCCGGCAGGAGAGAGGAAGAAGGTCAGTGCTGGTCCCACCCTGCCTCCTGTCCTGTCTGTGGTGGAGTTTCGCCGTCTTGTCTGTCCCTGGGTCTCAGTGTCTCTCTCTCTTTCAGCCCTGTCTGTCAGTGTCTCTTTCAGCCTGCTGTCTGCCTGTCCCTGCCTCTCTGTCTCTCTCTCTTTCAGCCCTGTCTGTCAGTGTCTCTCTCCTCCTCCTCTCCGTCCTCAGTGTGTCTCTCTCCTCCTCCTCTCTGTCCTCAGTGTGTCTCTCTCCTCCTCCTCTCTGTCCTGTGGTGTCCAGGCAGTGTGTCTCTCTCCTCCTCCTCCTCTCTGTCCTGTGGTGTCCAGTGCGTCAGTATTAGTGGGCTACACCCAGGCTCACTCCCTGCGAGTGTGATCTCAGCAGAGTCTCTGTGCTCTAGGGACACTTGACTCACCTGTCTCTCTCTTTCTCTTTTGTGGTTGACGGATTGAGGCCGAGAGCCCTCGTCATCGGCGTGCCACCAGTTGGCGGGGATATAGCGGGGGGGGCATCGTGTCCAATACTCCTTGAAACGAGACAGATTTCAAACCTCCTCCATCTGAAGAGAAGGAAGTCGACCACGAAGTCCAGGGTGTCCTAGGAAGCTCTTAAGCCATCGTTTGCCCAGCAGCCATCTCACCCTGCAGCTCCCAGCTGGCAGCCCCTTCCCCACTGGAGCCCAGCAGGTGGGAGCCTGGTCAGTACATGGAGGGGAGACTCCTGGGAAAAACTAAGGTTGCTGCTGGGAGAGGTGTTAGTAGGGCCAGCAGGGGGCGCTCACCCTGCGGTCTGTGTGGGTCCTGATGCCCCAGTATAGTGACGGGGACACTGGACTGTAAACAGGCGCCGTCCTTCGGATGAGACGTCAAACCGAGGTCCTGACTCTCTGTGCTCATTAACAATCCCGGGGTGTTTCTGGAGAAGAGTAGCGGTGTTACCCCAGTGTCCTGGCCTGATTCCCCCCCTGGTCTTGACCCATCATGGCCTCCCAATCACCCCCCCCTCTCTGAACTGGCTCCATCCCTCTGCTCTCCTCCCCACTGAGAGCTGCTGTGTGCTGAGCGGACTGGAGCATCATCCAGGTGGGGGCTGCACACTGGGGGGGCTGGAGGGAATCCCCCTGACCTGGGAAGAGCCATGAGTGGAGAGTCCAGACTTATTAATAATTATTATTATTATTCGTGCTGCACTGGGCTCCTGTCCTGGCAGTGAGAGGGGGACTCTGTGATCAGTACAGATACTTATGACTGTATGATAATACACGATAAAATTTAAAACAGGGTAGTGCTGTAGTCTCTTCGACACGTTTTGAACTGTTCAAGTCCCGCTGGGAATCGCACCGACGCGGTGGAGTTCGTGAACGTCCCAGACACCAAGAAAACGAGAGAGAGAAAAAAGGTCGTTTTCGGGGTTCAAGAAGCAACCCCGAGATTCAGGGAGTTTCCCCACTGAGCTTACTCTGTCGAAAACACGCAGGTTTTATTTTTTTCCCGTGCCCCCCTCACACAGGCCGTTTCTGTAGCGTAAAGTTGTGTTTTTTTGCGCTGCGGTCGGTGAGGGGCGAAATTTTATTTATTTTTTTCCCACGGTTTGAAACAGAAACAGCCGGGTGGTGTTGTAGAGAGGTCGACGTGCCTGGTTTTCCTCGTCTGCGAAGCCCGTTTTTTTTTTTTTTTTTTTGGGGGGGGGGGTCGTGAGGTCCCACGCAGCGCTCGGAAAAGAAAATGCCGTCTCTTTTCCCCGCAGGACGGGGGGGAACCCGTGTTTTTTGGACGTGGCGTGGCCCCAAATTTCCGCCCTTGGCCGCTAGAGGGGGGTGGAGGTTGGTCTTTCTTTGACTTGGGGATAGGGGGGGTCCTAATTTCACTGAACCAAACCCCACGGAAACCCGTGTTTGACGTGGGGGTGCTGAATGCGCCCTCGACGTGATTTTGTCTTTAAATTCAAGTGCAGCTTTTGTAACCCTTGGGCCGGAAACAGCTGGACCCGTTTCCCCTGCCTGTCCGAGGTGGCGACTAACGGGGTCGTACACGGACACCCGGCTGGCCGCCGAAAGTTGGAAAAATAAAATGTCCACCTAAAAAAAAACAACCGCGAAAAATGGCGGCCATTTTTGTTTCGCGGCCGAGCCGTGAGCGCGTCGGGGGCGACGTCACGGGGGCGTCACAGTGAGCAGCCTGACGTCACAGAGCGGCGGATTCTAGCCGGGGGCGGCGCCGGAGCCCCATGAGCTCAGAGGAGTGAAGAGCGAGGAGGAGGAAAGGACTATATAGCGCTTTCTAAACACGTGTTTCTTCCAAAAAAGATTTGCGGGTTACTTCGACTTCAATCAAATAATAGTTTCAGCTTCAGATTCACTCTGAAGTATCCCCGTGAAATCGGTAAGTCAGTTAAAAATGCCGCTGTCGAGAAATAACAAAATAAGTTGAGAAATAAGTTGTTTTTTTTTCCCATTACTCCACTCTTATGGGTGTGATCATGCTGTAAAACGATATTGAGAGGAGGTGCACCTCTACACAAAGAGTGGTGGGGGTGGGGAACAAGCTGCCCAGCCCTGTGGTTGAAGCCGATACCCTGGCTTCTCTCCAGACACAGCTGGGTGAGCTCCTCCAGTCGGGACAGGAGGGTCTACTGTACACAGAGTGGCGGGGGTGTGGAACAAAGCCGATACCCTGGCTTCTCTCCTGACACAGCTGGGTGAGCTCCTCCAGTCGGGACAGGAGGGTCTACTGTACACAGAGAGTGGCGGGGTTGTGGAACAAAGCTGATACCCTGGCTTCTCTCCAGCCACAGCTGGGTGAGTTCCTCCAGTCAGGACAGGAGGCTCTTCTGTACGCCGAGGTTGGTGGGGGTGTGGAACAAAGCTGATACCCTGGCTCCTCTCCAGACACAGCTGGGTGAGCTCCTCCAGTCAGTACAGGACGCTCTTCTATACACAGAGGGGGGCGGGGGTGGGGAACAAGCCGCCCAGCGGTGTGGCTCCGCCCCCTCCCCTCCCCTCTGTGACTCTGCTTGTCTCGGCAGGACGATGGACCGACAGAGATGCCGCACGGCCGTGCGCGGTCGCAGCAGGACCCGGGCCCGGCGAGGCGTCGTAAGTCCTCCCCTCCCACCCGCCGTCCAGCGTCCAGCGTCCAGCCCTCCTCCGACTGGCCTCTCCGCCCCCAGCAGAGCTCGCTGTATTATAATAATAATAATAATAAACTTCACTGATAGAGCACCTTTCACACACATAGCAGCGCAAAGCGCTTGACAGACCAGGTCTCACGGTAACACCTCCAGACGAGGAGAGACACTTCCAGTGGTGATCTTGACTGAGGACGCGCTTCGGCTCAAGAGACAGGGTCGAGTGTCCATTATGGCCTTCTGAGAGCACAGATTGCCTCTAGACGTCCCACACTCTTCCTGGACACACTGTAGAGACTCACCTGTCCGGACTCTCACTGGACACACTGTAGAGACTCACCTGTCCAGACTGTTACTGCACACACTGTAGAGACTCACCTGTCCAGACTCTTACTGGACACACTGTAGAGACTCACCTGTCCAGACTCTTAGTGGGCCCGGTGCCCCACATCTACCCTACAGCTCCCCCCACTGACCCCTAAACCCCCGATACCCTACAGCTCCTCACACTGACCCCTAAACTCCCGATACCCTACAGCTCCCCAGACTGACCCATAAACTCCCAATACCCTACAGCTCCCCACACTGACCCCTAAACTCCCGATACCCTACAGCTCCCCACTCTGACCCCTAAACTCCCGATACCCTACAGCTCCCCACTCTGACCCCTAAACTCCCGATACCCTACAGCTCCCCACTCTGACCCCTAAACTCCCGATACCCTACAGCTCCCCACTCTGACCCCTAAACTCCCGATACCCTACAGCTCCCCACTCTGACCCCCACAGTCCTGATGGCAGAGAGGTCTCTGCTTGCTGTAGTGATTGAGTGAGCTCTGTGGACCTGACCTCTGTCTTGTGTCCTCGTTTCCAGCGTCTCCTAGTGGTCCGTCATTTCACTGTCCACACTCACCTGTCCAGAATCACACTGTCCACACTCACCTGTCCACACTCTCACTGGACACACTGTCCACACTCACCTGTCCAGACTCTCACTGGACACACTGTCCACACTCACCTGTCCCGGCTCTTATTGGACACACTGTACACACTCACCTGTCCAGACTCTTACTGGACACACTGTCCACACTCACCTGTCCAGACTCACACTGTCCACACTCACCTGTCCACACTCTCACTGGACACACTGTCCACACTCACCTGTCCAGACTCTCACTGGACACACTGTACACACTCACCTGTCCGGACTCTTACTGGACACACTGGACACACTCACCTGTCCAGGCGTAGTCTCTGCTCCTCATCCCCCCTGCGTTGTGTCTCCCCCTCTCCCCGCTGGACAGAATCCTGTGGTGTCTTCTTGTCTCCCCGAGCTCGTCCAGAAGCTGGAGAGGGCGGCCGAGCTGCAGCTGGAGCTCCCGGGGTCGCCCAGCTCGTTCCGCTCGGTGTCCCCCCCCTCCGGGCCCGAGAGCCCCCTCCGCTCCCTGCCCCCGGCCCCCCCCTCCAGCCCCTGCCCGCCCCGCCGCCCCCCCTTCCTCCCCGCCATGCCCCTCGAGCCCCCCCTGCTGCCCGGGGCGGTGCCCCTGCCCCTACCCCCGCCCGTCCTGCCCCCCATCGCCCGCCTGGCCCCGCCAGGTCCCGCCTGGGGCTCCCCAGTGCGGAGGGCAAGGAGAGAGGCTGAGATGTCTGACGAGGCAAGTGGGGCAGAGTCTGTCCGTCTGTCTGTCCTTTTCTCTGTCCATCTTTCCTTCTGTCCATCTGTCCCTTTCACTGTCCTTCTGTCTTTCTGTTCTTTTCTCTGTCCATGTGTCCTTCTGTCCTTCTGACTTTCTGTTCTTTTCTCTGTCCATCTGTCTTTCTGTCCTTTTCTCTCTTTCTGTCCATCAGTCCATCTGTCCTTTTCTCTGTCTTTTTGTCCGTCTGTACTTCTCTCTTTCTGTCTTTCTGTCCTTCTGTCTGAGTCTCTCTTTTTCTCTGTGTCTGTCCCTCTCTCCCTGTGTCTTTCCATGTCTCCCTGTCTGTCCTCCGTTGTCCCAGCTGGGTCTCTCTCCCTGTGTCTCCCTGTCTGTTTCTCTGTCTGTCCTCCGTTGTCCCAGCTGGGTCTGTCTCCTCTGCTCTCTGCCTTCTGCTCTGTTCGCCGATGTACCGCCACCCCGTCTCTCTCTCATCCTTTCTCTTGACTTGCAGGAGGAAGAGGAGGTGGAGACAGCTCCTTCTGCAGGAGAGAGGAAGGAGGTCAGTGCTGGTCCCACCCTGCCTCCTGTCCTGTCTGTGGTGGAGTTTCGCCGTCTTGTCTGTCCCTGGGTCTCAGTGTCTCTCTCTCTTTCAGCCCTGTCTGTCAGTGTCTCTCTCGGCCTGCTGTCTGCCTGTCCCTGCCTCTCTGTCTCTCTCTCTTTCAGCCCTGTCTGTCAGTGTCTCTCTCCTCCTCCTCTCTGTCCTGTGGTGTCCAGGCAGTGTGTCTCTCTCCTCCTCCTCCTCCTCTCTGTCCTGTGGTGTCCAGTGGGTCAGTATTAGTGGGCTACACCCAGGCTCACTCACTGCGAGTGTGATCTCAGCAGAGTCTGTACTCTTGGGACACTTGACTCACCTGTCTTTCTCTTTCTCTCCCTGTGCTGTCCCTCTCCTGCCCCCTCTCTCCCTCCTCGGACTCCAGCTGGAGGAGGTCCAATCACCATCTCTTGTGAGACAGAAGAAAAAGAAGGTGGGTAATGCTCTGATCCTCTCTTTACTCCTGTCCAGTGTCCAGTCAGTGTCCAGTCAGGGTGTCGGTATGAACCCCTCTCTCTCTCTCAGTGCAGTGTTCATGTACTGGAGTGTCCAGTCAGTGTGTGTATGAACCCCTCTCTCTCTCAGTGCAGTGTTCATGCACTGGAGTGTCCAGTCATGTTTCTGTATGAACCCCTCTCTCTCTCAGTGCAGTGTTCATGTACTGGAGTGTCCAGTCAGTGTGTCTGTATGAACCCCTCTCTCTCTCTCAGTGCAGTGTTCATGTACTGGAGTGTCCAGTCAGTGTGTCTGTATGAACCCCTCTCTCTCTCAGTGCAGTGTTCATGTCCTGGAGTGTCCAGTCCGACTCTTAACGTGACTCTCCTGTCTCTGCTTCAGAAGCGCTGGTGGGTCTTTTTAAACTCCCTGAGCTGCGTGTCGGTGGAGACAGATGATAAGGACGAGCCGATGGAGGTGGTGGAGACCGTAGCTCAGGAGAGGAAGAGCGAGGGAGAGGAGGAGCAGGCTGCCGGGAAGGACAAGAAGAGGAAGAGGAGGTGCAGGTGAGCAGACAGGGGGGCGCCGCCCGGTCGTGTCTGTGATTCAAGGAGGAGTCTCCTCTTGCTGTTTGATGTCATGGTGACGTCTGTGTCTGTGTCCCTCACACCTGCAATAACAATATTCTTTCCAGGTTCCTTTCCTGGTTCTGTGCCTGCTAAGATCTGGACTGGACTGTGCTGGACCGGAGCTGAGGGGCCCCAGACTGTGCTGGACCGGAGCTGAGGGGCCCTAGACTGGACTGGACCTAAGATGAGGGTCCCCAGACTGGACTTAATCTGTATTGTAATTTTTGTTCTTTTGTTAAGCATCATTAAAATGGTTTTAAAAAAAATCTGTTTAGCTTTTGTTTTTTTCCCTCCCCCTCCCTGAAACGAACGGAGTCTGTCCTTCTCTTTCATCCGGGAGAGTTTGTGGTTGACGGATTGAGGCCGAGAGCCCTTGTCGTCGGTGTGCCACCAGTTGGCGGGGATATAGCAGGGGGGGCATCGTGTCCAATACTCCTTGAAACGAGACAGATTTCAAACCTCCTCCATCTGAAGAGAAGGAAGTCGACCACGAAGTCCAGGGTGTCCTAGGAAGCTCTTAAGCCATCGTTTGCCCAGCAGCCATCTCACCCTGCAGCTCCCAGCTGGCAGCCCCCTCCCCACTGGAGCCCAGCAGGTGGGAGCCTGGTCAGTACCTGGAGGGGAGACTCCTGGGAAAAACTGAGGTTGCTGCTGGGAGAGGTGTTAGTAGGGCCAGCAGGGGGCGCTCACCCTGCGGTCTGTGTGGGTCCTGATGCACCAGTATAGTGACGGGGACACTGGACTGTAAACAGGCGCTGTCCTTCGGATGAGACGTCAAACCGAGGTCCTGACTCTGTGTTCATTTACAATCCCGGGGTGTCTCTGGAGAAGAGTAGGGGTGTTACCCCAGTGTTCTGGCCTGATTCCCCCCCTGGTCTTGACCCATCATGGCCTCCTAATCACCCCTGTCTCTGAACTGGCTCCATCCCTCTGCTCTCCTCCCCACTGAGAGCTGCTGTGTGCTGAGCCGACTGGAGCATCATCCAGGTGGGGGCTGCACACTGGGGGGACTGGAGGAGATCCCCCTGACCTGGGAAGAGCTCTGAGTGGAGAGTCCAGACTTATTAATTATTATTATTATTATTCGTGCTGCACTGGGCTTCAGTCCTGGCAGTGAGAGGGGGACTCTGTGATCAGGACAGATACTTATGACTGTATAATAACACACGATAGAAATGGAAAACAGGGTAGCGCTGTAGTCCCTTCGAAACGTTTTGAACTGCCAGAAGAAGTTTTCACAACCCGGACTCGTGAAGGTACAGGTCTTCTCCCTTCGGCCGGAGCAAGGTGTATGGTGTCCTGGTGATTGCTCCCGTTTTGAACGGAGTTTAATGTTGCGTTTCTACTTTATTAGAGAGAGGCACTGAACATCCTGTGATGGACTGGTGTCCTGTCCAGGGTGTATGAGTCTGTGTGTGTCCTGTGATGGGCTGGTGTCCTGTCCAGGGTGTGTGTGTGTGTGTCCTGTGATGGACTGCTGTCCTGTCCAGGGTGTGTGAGTGAGTGTGTGTCCTGTGATGGACTGGTGTCCTGTCCAGGGTGTGTGTGTGTCCTGTGATGGACTGGTGGATCACAATATTAATTCTCCTCCTTGATTCCCTCCTTCATCGCCAGAGTGAAAGCGGGACACGGCAGTAAAAGCTCAGCCCTGCGGGTGGTGGTCCTCTCGGCCACACGGGGGCGCTCTGGCTCCACGGGGGGGGGGGCTATGTTCACGTCCCGCTGGGAATCGCACTGACGCGGCGGAGTTCGTGAACGTCCCAGACACCAAGAAAACGAGAGAGAGAAAAAAGGTCGTTTTCGGGGTTCAAGAAGCAACCCCGAGATTCAGGGAGTTTCCCCGCTGAGCTTACTCTGCCGAAAACACGCAGGTTTTATTTTTTTTCCCGTGCCCCCCCCCCACACAGGCCGTTTCTGTAGCGTGAAGTTGTGTTTTTTTGCGCTGCGGTCGGTGAGGGGCGAAATTTTATTTATTTTTTTCCCACGGTTTGAAACAGAAACAGCCGGGTGGTGTTGTAGAGAGGTCGACGTGCCTGGTTTTCCTCGTCTGCGAAGCCCGTTTTTTTTTTTGGGGGGGGGGGGGTCGTGAGGTCCCACGCAGCGCTCGGAAAAGAAAATGGCGTTTCTTTTCCCCGCAGGACGTGGGGGGGGGGACCTGTGTTTTTTGGACGTGGCGTGGCCCCAAATTTCCGCCCTTGGGCGCTAGAGGGGGGTGGAGGTTGGTCTTTCTTTGATTTGGGGGTCGGGGGGGTGCTAATTTCACTGAACCAAACCCCACGGAAACCCGTGTTGGACGTGGGGGTGCTGAATGCGCCCTCGACGTGATTTTGTCTTTAAATTCAAGTGCAGCTTTTGTAACCCTTGGGCCGGAAACAGCTGGACCCGTTTCCCCTGCCTGTCCGAGGTGGCGACTACCAGGGTCGTACAGGGACACCCGGCTGGGTGCGACGTCACGGAGGCGTCACAATGAGCAGCCTGACGTCACAGAGCGGCGGATTCTAGCGGGGGGCGGCGCCGGAGCCCCATGAGCTCAGAGGAGTGAAGAGAGAGGAGGAGGAAAGCGCTATATAGTCTTTTCTAAATACGTGTTTCTTCCAATAAAGTTACTTCGACTTAGATCGTTAGTTTCATCTTCAGAATCGCTCTTCAGAATCCCCGTGAAATCGGTAAGTCAGTCAAAAGTGCCGCTGGTGAGAAATAACAAAATAAGTGGAGAAATAAGTTGTTTTTTTTACCGTTACTCAACTCTTATGGGTGTGATCGTGCTGTAAAAAGATATTGAGAGGAGGTGCACCTCTACACAGAGAGTGGTGGGGGTGGGGAACAAAGCCAATACCCTGGCTTCTCTCCAGACACAGCTGGGTGAGGTCCTCCAGTCAGGACAGGAGGCTCTTCTGTACACAGAGGAGGGCGGGGGTGGGGAACAAGCCGCCCAGCTGTGTGGCTCCGCCCCCTCCCCTCCCCTCTGTGACTCTGCTTGTCTCGGCAGGACGATGGACCGACAGAGATGCCGCACGGCCGTGCGCGGTCGCAGCAGGACCCGGGCCCGGCGAGGCGTCGTAAGTCCACCCCTCCCGCCCGCCGTCCAGCGTCCAGCGTCCAGCCCTCCTCCGACTGGCCTCTCCGCCCCCAGCAGTGCTCGCTGTATTATAATAATAATAATAATAATAAACTTCACTGATAGAGCACCTTTCACACACATAGCAGCGGAAAGCGCTTGACAGACCAGGTCTCACGGTAACACCTCCAGACGAGGAGAGACACTTCCAGTGGTGATCTTGACTGAGGACACGCCTCGGCTCAAGAGACAGGGTCTCAGGTCCATTATAGCCTTCTGAGAGCACAGATTGCCTCTGAACGTCCCAGACTCTTACTGGACACACTGTAGAGACTCACCTGTCCAGACTCTCACTGGACACACTGTACACACTCACCTGTCCACACTCTCACTGGACACACTGTACACACTCACCTGTCCACACTCTCACCGGACACACTGTAGAGACTGCCCAAGGCCCCTAGTCTCGACACGACTGGGCTGGGCTGTGTGGTCAGAGCTGTCTCGGAGATGGGCTGTTTGGCGTCTTCACAGGTCACACCAGTCAGGCCGAACCCGGACTGGCAGCGGGAGAGGTCCCGGCCCAAGTCCCGGTGCTTTTCCGTAAGTCTGACCCGATCGCCATCCGCGAGACTGGACCGGCCGCCCTGTGGTGGGCCCGGTGCCCCACATCTACCCTACAGCTCCCCCCACTGACCCCTAAACTCCCGATACCCTACAGCTCCCCACACTGACCCCTAAACTCCAGATACCCTACAGCTCCCCACACTGACCCCTAAACTCCTGATACCCTACAGCCCCCCACACTGACCCCTAAACTCCCGATACCCTACAGCTCCCCACTCTGACCCCCACAGTCCTGATGGCCGAGAGGTCTCTGCTTGCTGTAGTGATTGAGTGAGCTCTGTGGACCTGACCTTTGTCTTGTGTCCTCGTTTCCAGCGTCTCCTAGTGGTCCGGCATTTCATACGACCTGAAGGTGAGATCTGGGGAGGAGACAGAGCACCCCCTAACACCCCTGAGCTGGGTTACAGGGTAAGACAGCTTCTTACTGTTGGACACACCTGTCCACACTCTTACTGGACACACTGGACACACTCGCCTGTCCAGACTCTTACTGGACACACTGTACACACTCACCTGTCCAGACTCTGACTGGACACACTGTACACACTCACCTGTCCACATTCTAACTGGACACACTGTACACACTCACCTGTCCACACTCTCACTGGACACACTGTACACACTCACCTATCCACATTCTCACTGGACACACTGTACACACTCACCTGTCCAGGCGTAATCTCTGCTCCTCATCCCCCCTGCGTTGTGTCTCCCCCTCTCCCCGCTGGACAGAATCCTGTTGTGTCTTCATGTCTCCCCGAGCTCGTCCAGAAGCTGGAGAGGGCGGCCGAGCTGCAGCTGGAGCTCCCGGGGTCACCCGGCTCGTCCCGCTCGGGCTCGCCCGGCTCGTTCCGCTCGGTGTCCCCCCCCTCCTCGCCCGAGATTCCCCTCCGCTCACCGCCCCCGGCCCCCCCCTCCGGCCCCCTCAGGCCCCTGCCCACCCCGCCCCGCCGCCCCCCCTTCATCCCCGCCATGCCTCTCGAGCCCCCCCTGCTGCCCGGGGTGGTGCCCCTGCCCCTGCCCCCACCCGTCCTGCCCCCCATCGCCCGCCCGGCCCCGCCAGGCCCCGCCTGGGGCTCCCCGGTGCGGAGGGCAAGGAGAGAGGCCGAGATGTCTGACGAGGCAAGTGGGGCAGAGTCTGTCCGTCTGTCCGTCTGTCCGCCCATCTGTCCTTCTGTCCGTCTATCCTTCAGTCCATCTGTCCCTCTGTCCATCTGTCCTTTTCTCTGTCCTGTCCTTCTGTCCTTTTCTCTGTCCTTCTGTCTTTCTGTTCTTTTCTCTGTCCATCTGTCCTTCTGTCCATCTGTCTTTCTGTCTTTTTCTGTCTTTCTATCCATCACTCTATCTATCCTTTTCTCTGTCCATCTGTCCTTCTGTCCATCTGTCTTTCTGTCCTTTTCTGTCTTTCTTTCCTTTTCTCTGTCTTTTTGTCCATCTGTACTTCTCTCTTTCTGTCTTTCTGTCCTTCTGTCCTTCTGTCTGAGTCTCTCTTTTTCTCTGTGTCTGTCCCTCTCTCCCTGTCTCTCTCCCTGTGTCTTTCCATGTCTCCCTGCTCTCTGTCTGTCCTGCGTTGTCCCAGCTGGGTCTGTCTCCCTGTGTCTCTCCGTGTGTCTCCCTGCTCTCTGTCTGTCCTGAGTTGTCCCAGCCGGGTCTCTCTCCCTGTGTCTCTCCGTGTGTCTCCCTGCCTGTCTCTCTGTCTGTCCTGCGTTGTCCCAGCTAGGTCTCCCTCCCTCCTCTCTCTCTCCGTGTGTCTCCCTGCTCTCTGTCTGTCCTGCGTTGTCCCAGCTGGGTCTCTCTCCCTGTGTCTCTCCGTGTGTCTCCCTGCTCTCTGTCTGTCCTGCGTTGTCCCAGCTGGGCCTCTCTCCCTGTGTCTCTCCGTGTGTCTCCCTGCTCTCTGTCTGTCCTGCGTTGTCCCAGCCGGGTCTCTCTCCCTGTGTCTCTCCGTGTGTCTCCCTGCCTGTCTCTCTGTCTGTCCTGCGTTGTCCCAGCTAGGTCTCCCTCCCTCCTCTCTCTCTCCGTGTGTCTCCCTGCTCTCTGTATGTCCTGCGTTGTCCCAGCTGGGTCTCTCTCCCTGTGTCTCTCCGTGTGTCTCCCTGTCTGTCTCTCTGTCTGTCCTGCGTTGTCCCAGCTGGGCCTGTCTCCTCTGCTCTCTGACTTCAGCTCTGTTTGCCGATGTCCCGCCAGCCCGTCTCTCTCTCAGCCTGTCTCTTGACTTGCAGGAGGAAGAGGAGGTGGAGACAGCTCTTCCGGCAGGAGAGAGGAAGGAGGTCAGTGCTGGTCCCACCCTGCCCCCTGTCCTGTCTGTGGTGGAGTTTTGCCGTCTTGTCTGTCCCTGGGTCTCAGTGTCTCTCTCTCTTTCAGCCCTGTCTGTCAGTGTCTCTCTCGTCCTGCTGTCTGCCTGTCCCTGCCTCTCTGTCTCTCTCTCTTTCAGCCCTGTCTGTCAGTGTCTCTCTCCTCCTCCTCTCTGTCCTCAGTGTGTCTCTCTCCTCCTCTCTGTCCTGTGGTTTCCAGTGGGTCAGTATTAGTGGGCTACACCCAGGCTCACTCACTGCGAGTGTGATCTCAGCAGAGTCTCTGTGCTCTTGGGACACTTGACTCACCTGTCTCTCTCTTTCTCTCCCTGTGCTGTCCCTCTCCTGCCCCCTCTCTCCCTCTTTGGACTCCAGCTGGAGGAGGTCCAATCACCACCTCCTGTGAGACAGAAGAAAAAGAAGGTGGGTAATGCTCTGATCCTCTCTTTACTCCTGTCCAGTGTCCAGTCAGTGTGTGTGTATGAACCCCTCTCTCTCTCAGTGCAGTGTTCATGTACTGGAGTGTCCAGTCAGTGTGTCTGTATGAACCCCTCTCTCTCTCAGTGCAGTGTTCATGTACTGGAGTGTCCAGTCAGTGTGTGTATGAACCCCTCTCTCTCTCAGTGCAGTGTTCATGTCCTGGAGTGTCCAGTCAGTGTGTCTGTATGAACCCCTCTCTCTCTCAGTGCAGTGTTCATGTACTGGAGTGTCCAGTCAGTGTGTCTGTATGAACCCCTCTCTCTCTCAGTGCAGTGTTCATGTACTGGAGTGTCCAGTCAGTGTGTCTGTATGAACCCCTCTCTCTCTCAGTGCAGTGTTCATGTACTGGAGTGTCCAGTCCGACTCTTAACGTGACTCTCCTGTCTCTGCTTCAGAAGCGCCGATGCGTCTTTTTGATGTCCCTGAGCTGCGTGTCGGTGGAGACAGAAGATCAGGACGAGCCGATGGAGGTGGCGGAGACCGTAGCTCAGGAGAGGAAGAGCGAGGGAGAGGAGGAGCAGGCTGCCGGGAAGGGCAAGAAGAGGAAGAGGAGGGGCGGGTGAGCAGACAGGGGGGCGCCGCCCGGTCGTGTCTGTGATTCAAGGAGGAGTCTCCTCTTGCTGTTTGATGTCATGGTGACGTCTGTGTCTATGTCCCTCACACCTGCAATAACAATATTCTTTCCAGGTTCCTTTCCTGGTTCTGTGCCTGCTAAGATCTGGACTGGACTGGACTGGACTGGACTGGACTGGACTGGAGCTGAGGGACACCAGACGACTGGACTGGAGCCTAGGGACACCAGACTGGACTGGACCGGAGCTGAGAGGCACTAGACTGGACTGGAGCTGAGGGACACCAGACTGTGCTGGACCGAAGCTGAGGGACCCCAGTCTGGACTGAAGCTGAGGGACCCCAGACTGTGCTGGACCGAAGCTGAGGGACTCCAGTCTGTGCTGGACTGAAGCTGAGAGACCCCAGACTGTGCTGGTCTGAAGCTGAGGGACCCCAGACTGGACTGCACTGGAGCTGAGGGACACCAGACTGGACTGGACTGGAGCTGAGGGGCCCCAGACTGCACTAGACTGGAGCTGAGAGGCCCCAGACTGGACTGGACCAAAGCTGAGGGACCTCAGGCTGTGCTGTACTGAAGCTGAGGGACCCCAGACTGTGCTGGACCGAAGCTGAGGGACCCCAGTCTGTGCTGGACCGAAGCTGAGGGACCCCAGACTGGACCGAAGCTGAGGGACCCCAGACTGTGCTGGACCGATGCTGAGGGACCCCAGTCTGGACCGAAGCTGAGGGACCCCAGACTGTGCTGGACCGATGCTGAGGGACCCCAGTCTGGACTGAAGCTGAGGGACCCCAGACTGCACTGGACTGAAGCTGAGGGACCCCAGTCTGTGCTGGACCGATGCTGAGGGACCCCAGTCTGGACTGAAGCTGAGGGACCCCAGACTGCACTGGACTGAAGCTGAGGGGTCCCAGACTGGACTGATGACCTTTTGTTAAGCATCAATACATTTTTTTAAAAAAATATCTGTTTAGCTTTTGGTTTTTTCCCTCCCCCCCCCTAAGATTGCTGCTGGGAGAGGTGTGAGTGGGGCCAGCAGGGGGCGCTCTCACCCTGCGGTCTGTGTGGGTCCTGATGCCCCAGTATAGTGACGGGGACACTGGACTGTAAACAGGCGCCGTCCTTCAGATGAGACGTCAAACCGAGGTCCTGACTCTCTGTGCTCATTAACAATCCCGGGGTGTTTCTGGAGAAGAGTAGGGGTGTTACCCCAGTGTCCTGGCCTGATTCCCCCCCTGGTCTTGACACATCATGGCCTCCTAATCACCCCCGTCTCTGAACTGGCTCCATCCCTCTGCTCTCCTCCCCACTGAGAGCTGCTGTGTGCTGAGCCGACTGGAGCATCATCCAGGTGGGGGCTGCACACTGGGGGGGCTGGAGGGGATCCCCCTGACCTGGGAAGAGCTCTGAGGGGAGAGTCCAGACTTATTAATTATTATTATTATTCGTGCTGCACTGGGCTTCAGTCCTGGCAGTGAGAGGGGGACTCTGTGATCAGTACAGATACTTATGACTGTATAATAATACACGATAGAAATGGAAAACAGGGTAGCGCTGTAGTCTCTTCGAAACGTTTTGAACTGTCAGAAGAAGTTTTCACAACCCGGACTCATGAAGGTACAGGTCTTCTTCCATCGTCTGTAGTAAGGTGAGAGGCCACCCCCTCGGGGCGCAGTATCCCCGATGCACCCCCCCGCACCACCACCCAAAACGACACACACTTCTTTGGCGATTGGGAGACCCCGGTTCGACCAGCCCCTGCGGTGGAGGAAACGACCCGCTGGAGAGAACACGCAGACTCCACACAGAAGGGTCACCTCGGCATTTATTCCAACAGCAAAACAACACCAGAGAGAAACGGTCTCCGAAAGAGAAGCGTACACCGGGAAAAACACGACGGGGTCATTACAAATGGGAATAGGAGTTCTTTTTTTCTTTTCCGGACGTCAGTTGTATCGTGTCCTGGTGATTTCTCCCGTTTCGAACGGAGTTTAATGTCGCGTTTCTACTTTATTAGAGAGAGGCACTGAACTTTGGGGAACGTGACATCCACCCAGTATTACTAGTACGTTGATAAATATAAATGTTCTTTTTCCCCCCGTATTATACCTCGCGAAATATAACGATGGCCAACTCCTTAAGTCGAAATTTAAACCCTTTTCACACTACAAGACTCCGGACGTTTCCTTTTTTGTCCTCTTTGGCCTCCAAAATAAAAAAAACTGGGATCCATCGTGGTGTTGCCAAATTAAAACGTCAACCACTTTTCGGGCTTTCGTGGTGTCCATGATGAAACCGTCATGGTTGTGTAAGGATACGTTACGTCACAGACCGGCGGCGCTCGGGCGTGAGGAGTGTCGTTACGTTTTTGAAATGGGCATGTCAGACAAGATCTCTGACAAGATCTCCGAAAAACCCAAACCTGTAAGATTCAATTTCAATTGAGTTTGTTTTATATAGCGCCTTTCACAACAAGAATGCCCCAAGGCCCCGAACAAAGGAGTTGTTCCACACCCCCGCCACCCTCTGTGTACAGTAGAGCCCCCTGTCCTGACTGGAGGAGCTCACCCAGCTGTGTCTGGAGAGAAGCCGGGGTATCGGCTTCAACCACAGGGCTGGGCGGCTTGGGCTTGTTCCCCACCTCCACCACCCTCTGTGTACAGTAGAGCCTCCTGTCCTGACTGGAGGAGCTCAGCCAGCTGTGTCTGGAGAGAAGCCAGGGTATCGGCTTCAACCACAGGTCTGGGCAGCTTGTTCCCCACCCCCACCCCCTTCTGTGTACAGTAGAGCCTCCTGTCCTGACTGGAGTGACAGTAGAGATGGGGTTCATGGGTTATCTGGAGGGGGACTTCGCTCCAACAAAACGCCCAGCCCTGCTGCTCCTACCTCGGACGGAAGACACTTTCCCCAGCTGCTCCATCGTCTTCTCCCTGCGGGAGACCGGCCGCCTGCCGGATCGGGGGGCGCTGTCGCCGGGGCGGGCCGCGGCCCCGACGTCGAGGGGCTCACGGGGGGGGGGCGCCCTGGTCGTCGTCGGCACCGGCGCCGCGTTCTCTGCCGCCGCCAGCACCGCCACCACCGGCGTCGGGCCGCGGGCCTCACCTGGAGGCAACACACCGGCTTCTTTTAACAGATCACCTCGGGAATCGGGAACAACGGAGCTGTGTGCAGCCGTCTGTACGGAGGGGTTCAGCGCGGGGGGGCTCCGGGCTCGGGTCTGGACCCGGGGGGGGACTGTCTGTGTGGAGTCTGCATGGTCTCCCTGTGTTCTCCGGGTCCAAAGACAGGCTTTTGGGCTAATTGGCTTCTGGGAAAACTGGCCCTGGTGTGTGTGTCCTGTGATGGACTGCTGTCCTGTCCAGGGTGTGTGAGTGAGTCTGTGTGTGTCCTGTGATGGACTGCTGTCCTGTCCAGGGTGTGTGTGTGTGTGTGTGTGTCCTGTGAGTAACTGGTGTCCTGTCCAGGGTGTGTGAGTGTGTGTGTGTCCTGTGATGGACTGGTGTCCTGTCCAGGATGTGTGAGTGAGTGTGTGTGTGTCCTGTGATGGACTGGTGTCCTGTCCAGGGTGTGTGAGTGTGTGTGTCTGTGTGTCCTGTGATAGACAGATGGTACCCAGCCTGGACACCCATGAGACACTGGCTTCCTCAGAAGACTCTCACGGAGGGCACACTGTCCCTAACCCGGGTCCAGAAGAAACTACAGTGATCTATAATTCCTGCGCCTCGGAAGGGGTTATGACGTCTATGTCCGGCGCCCGCGCCCGCGGACCGGCGGTTCGGCGTCGCGCTCCGCAGCTCGAGCTTCGGTGCGAGGCAGGGCGGGAGGGAGTCGATGTGGCCTCGGCGCCATCTTTGCTGGTGAGTCAATTGTGACCGTTGCGGTACAATAAACCATCAATAAACCTTTTCCTACTCCGACCAGTATTTCTGTCGCGGCCCACGTCCCCTACAATCGACAAACTATAAAAAAACAGTAGCCCTTCGCAACATTACACGCCATTTTATTTTAAACGTCCGTTAGATACGCAGGTGGCTCGATAGCTGTCTTAACCTCGCCGGCGTCTTTATACCGGCAAGTGAATTTTATTTGGGGTCCCTCAGAATTGTGACAGAAATGTCAGTAAACCACAATAAAAAATGGTGAATGGATTTTATGAGTAAGCGTGTAGCAACTAACGTAAGGAAAAAAAAGTTGTCTTTCCCTACGAAGACGTTTTGGTACAGGACTTTCTTTAAATATCAGTTGGGCATAGCGTTTTACAAAAAGTTGATGATGATCTTGGAGAGAATTGCAAAGGAAAATTGAGATAACTACCAAAACATTACGTGTGAAACGACAGGACAGAACTTTGAACCCACAAAGAAACAAAGGTATGAAATATTGCCTCGTCATGGGGGGTTGATAATTGTAATAAGTGTTCCTAATTTTCGTAAAGAAATGTATTTTATGGGAGTCACACGTGAGATTTAGTGTATATACGTTTCATATTGTGCATATATACGGGGTTAAAAAGTGGAATGAGTATGATTATAAACTTGTGTGTCCTATAATCAGATAATTTTTGAACAAGCTTTGATTAGACAGGTGAAAAACAACATCAGATCCTTGTTTTTAATATATTCTCACGTCTGAATATCAGCTTCTGCCCTCTGGCCAACATTTCAGGGCTCCCAGATGTAGATCCCAAATTGAAACAAATATTCATTTGTTACCCTTATTAAAACAGTTAATAGAAGTGAGTGACCAGGGTAAATAAAGGTGGGTCAGTGTAAACTGTTTTTTCTGGACCAGACTTCGTCATGTGTGATACGTCATGACTTCTTATATTAAGTTTTATCTTTATATTTAGTTATACATGTGTAATAGATGCGATATGTGTCCATTAAAAGGTTTCTCCAGGGGAAAATCAAGTTGGTTTTAAAACCGTGTTTCCTTTTTAGGGTACGTTTGCATTCCAAGTGTGGGGTTTTTGCCTTTTTATCATATTTCGGATGTGAATCTGTGGTATTTTTGCCGAGACAAGTTGCCTTTCTTATACGCAGAGGGATCTGCTCATGAGATGTCCGCTCGGTCCATTTCTGAGCTCAGTATAAGGTGTAGAAAGCATGACTGTCATCATAACCCGCCTCTCACCCTGGCCCGAGCCAGAAGCACGCCCCCTAGTGCAGGGTTAGAGGTGTGGAATAATGTTGTGACTATTGCTTCATCAATAACATGCTGATTGCATGTTTCTAGATGGATATAACAGAGATCTCAACTACTGAGGGGCTTTATTAATAATTGTTTACACTTATATAGCGCTTTTCTGGACACTCCACTCAAAGCGCTGCACAGGGAATGGGGAATCCCACTACCGCCACCAATGTACAGCCCCCACCTGGATGATGCGACGGCAGCCATAGTGCGCCAGAACGCTCCCCACACACCAGCTCTCAGTGGGGAGAAGAGCAGAGGGATGAAGCCAGTTCGGAGAGGGGGGTTATTAGGAGGCCATGATTGGTAAGGGCCAATGGGAAATTTGTCCAGTACGCCTGGGTTACACCCCTACTCTTTTCGAGAGACGCCCTGGGATTTTTAATGACCACAGAGAGTCAGGACCTCGGTTTTACGTCTCATCCGAAGGATGGCGCCTGTTTACAGTATGGTGTCCCCTGTCACTATACTGGGGTATCAGACCGCAGGGTGAGCGCCCCCCTGCTGTCCCACTAACACCTCTTCCACCTCTTATTAGCCAGTGAAAAATGGTAGCTTGCTCAGAGACACCGCAGGAAGACAGGAGTTTGTGATGAAAGTTCGAGAGGGATGGCCACACCCTAGTTCGGTCAGACTCGGCTGTCGATATTTTAGCAATCACTCCTGACTCCTCTCCTGAAACACTGTCAATACTGCACGTGATCCCCCTCTCTCCCACGCGTCCCTCTCCCACCCCGTCTCCACCTGTGTAGCTGCCCCCCCTGGTCACTCCTCCTCGCTGTGCAGGGGGGGTCCCAGCCTCCTCGTCCTCTGGCCAGGAGCCCTCAGCCAAGCGGGTTCAGCCAGATCATCACTCCATGATCCTTTCAGTATGCTAAATTCCTGGTGTTGTTTTTTTTCTCCCCAGAAAACTGACTGTCCGCCCCACCTCTGCGCTAAGTGGACGATGAAGTCAGGTTCCAGTGTGCCTGGTGTTTACAGGTAATACTTCAGACTGGTCGGCCTCACCTCAGGGTGTCTGGGCGTTTGATATTATACAGTTGCAATGCTGAGGCCTGTGACTGTGATGCTGTAAGGCTACAGGAGTCTCTCTGGAGATCCTGAGTGATTTCCGGCGTTCGTGTGGAAACACAGCCCCACCCTCCCGCAGTGTCCAGTCCGCAGAATTTCCTGGAGACGTGGTCTCGCCGATGGGCGACCCCGCCAGCGAGAGACTAGCTGAGGCAGGATGTTCTGTACGGTTCAGTTAATTAGATGCGCACAGATGTTGAGCTCATCGTCCTTTTAATTGTGCCATCTATGCTAACTGTAGCAGAGATCGAACTATCAAGGTGACAGATCAATAATTTTAAATTAAATAGATGCATGATATTGCTAGCGCTGATGCAAGAGGCAAGTCAGAGGAACTGAACACAGAATGGATAGGAGTCGCAGTGAGTGAGAGAGGAATGAGCTAAATTATTTAAGAGGATTAAAACACTGAAGAACAGGAGACACAGTGAGAGAGAGGAGATCACAGGAAATACCTCAGTAACAAACATACTTACACACAGGACAGGAGACACAGTGAGAGAGAGAGGCTATCACAGAGAATCCCTCAGTAACAAACACACAGGACAGGAGACACAGCGAGAGAGAGGAGATCACAGAGAATCCCTCAGTAACAAACCCACAGGACAGGAGACACAGCGAGAGAGAGGAGATCACAGAGAATCCCTCAGTAACAAACCCACAGGACAGGAGACACAGCGAGAGAGAGGAAATCACAGGAAATACCTCAGTTTTAAGTGCAGACAACCGGACAGGAGACAGAGTGAGGAAGAGTAAATGAAACACAGTAGGATTGATAGGAGACGGGTTATGAAGAGATGGGACACACAGAGATGGAGAGAAGGGAGGCGACAGTTGAACTCGCTGGCTGAGTTAATTGACGCTGCTGTTTCTTTGGCAGATGAAGTCGGGGTCCAGAGTTTCGCTGACGTGGCAGAACCGTCCCAGCTCGGTCTCCTCCCATTCCTGCAGGTCAGTGCCCCTTCAGTCAGACCCTGTGTTCGGGGAGACACACAGGGAAGTCGCACACTGTGACAAAAGGCTCCAGAGACATCGCTGAACCACAGAATAGCTCCTGAGCATTTGTGCACCTTTTGGAATTCTTCACGTATAGTGAAAGGTGAAAATAAAACCAAGAATGGGTGACGCGTCTTTACACAGAGGCGGGTGGGGAACAAGCTGCCCAGCCTTGTTGTTGATGCCGATACCCTGGCTTCTCTGCAGATACAGGAGGATGAAATCATGGGTCCAATTAATCACTAACTACCAGACAGGCTTGAAAAACCGAATGGCGTTCTCTCGTTTTTAACCTTTCTTCAGTTCTTAGAAAACCTGCACGCAGAAAAAAAATAATTTGCATTTTTTTACAACTTCCAACGGTCAGGTCTGTGGGTATTTAATTCTGACTAGAATGTGTATTGTTCAAAATCTTTTGTTCACTATCAGTGTTGTTGTTTTTAGTGTCATTCTCATTACTCCTGTGGGTTTTATACTGTGGTAAAGAGTTAAAAAAGTCCTCATTTTGTGCTGCTCTCAGTTTGTTGACGGTGGTGTACTCCACATCACTGTTGGGTAGTGTGATGTCTGTAGAGAACAGGATACGGGTCAATACTTATGTTAACTTATACTATACAGGATAAGACTTACATTAACACCATACTGAACAACAGGGCTCACTGTTCACTCTCGTATTGACACTGTACAGACAACAGGACTCACTGTTCACAGGCGTATTGACACTGTACAGACGACAGGACTCACTGTTCACGGTTGTATTCACGCTGTACACAACAGCAGGACTCACTATTATTACAAATGTTCACACTTGTGTTAAAACTGGACAGAGCAGCAAGAAGTTATCATGATGTTTTATTTCTGCTAGTTTAATAGATAGAAGTAAAAGATCCTCACTTTGTGCGGCTCGGGGTTTGTTGACTGTGGAGTATTCAACAGCAGTATCTGTCTGTTTTAATTCTGCAAAGAATAAAACACGTGTTCTCACCCGTTAAACTGTGCAGAGCAAGAAGGAATTCAATGAGTTAACACTGTACAGAACCGGACTCACTGTCCACACTCGTATTGACACTGTACTGAACAACAGGACTCACTGTTCACACTCATATTGATACTTTTTTGATCAACAGGACTCACCGTTCACACTCGTATTGACACTGTGCTGAACAACAGGACTCATTGTTCACACTCGTATTGACACTGTACAGATAAGAGGACTCACCGTTCACACTTTTATTGATACTTTATTGATCAACAGGACTCACTGTTCACACTCGTGTCGACACTGTTCGCACTCGCATTGACACTGTACTGACCAACAGGACTCTATCGACACCGTTCACACTCGAATCGACGCTGCTCACACTTGTGTCAACACTTGACACTCGTATCCAGTAATGATTGCCCAACCCACCACTTAGCAGAGCTCCCGGTGGTGGGGCTGTGGTCCAGGGGCTCTGCCCCGACTTCACCTCGCACTGACCTAGCAAGCCCGCGCATTTCGACATTTCGACTGTGGTCTTTTCCGGCTTCATGCGCCCGAAGGAGGCTCCGCGGCCGAAACGCCGCGTCTCTTTTCCTGTCCTTCCAGCGCAGGGATAAACCTTGACCTGCTCTGCTGCGGGTGAAGACAAAGTCGGCATCGCTGGTTTTTTTAAAAAAACCCGCAGAGGCACTTCATACTTCTGACGACGATGGAAGGGGAATATTTACGAGTCCTGTTCTAAAAGGTCTTCGGATCTCACCGTGACCGGCTGGGAGTGGGGTTTGCGCCAGGCAGTAGTTGGAGTCCGTTTTCTCCAGGCGTTCTGAAACAACCCAAAACACAGGATGAGAGACCGCAGTTGTGAAATGAGTTGAAAGCCGATCGTGGGCCGCCCGTTTGCTAACTGAACCAGGCTTGCTCAGGCCGGATCCATTAAAACCCACAAACTTCATGAATACAGGCGACCAGCTTTGACTTTGCTGGACCTTTTATTGACCATCATATCGGACTGCTCCAGTGAGAACTCTGCATTACAGATCTCTCAAGGTCAAACTCACAGAAGAGCCACAGACAGACAGAGACCGGATCAGAGACACAGGGGAGAGTCAGGACGGTGAAGGAGTCCTCATGGAGGAGATCAGATACAGATGCAGCCATTCAAAATGCGCGGTAAAAACCCGCGGTACAGTAACCTACCCACAAGCCACCGCGGGGCACCGGAGGGCACCGCAGGGCAAGTGATTGGCTGGCCAAAATGACCGACAGGGGCACTCGTGGTGCATTGGTTGGTAGTGCAAAGATTTAATCATTTAATGTCTTTACTGTGCACATTTTAATCCGCTTAGTTTTGAATATTTATATGGATTTTACCAGTAAAGGGAAATTTTAGTAGCTGAGCATAAAAAGAAGAGGAGCATAACGCATCTGAAGGTCATAAACGATATTAATTTGGCCTCTCTTTCTGTCCCCTGCTCCCGCCTCTCACTCCTCCTCCCTCTCAACCTTTGTTCTCCCGCTACTTTACCTTTGCCTACTGCCCTGTCTCTCTCACACCTGAAGAAGGCTCCACGGCCGAAACGTTGTGTTCTCTTTCTTCTTTTTTTCAGCATGGAATAAACCTATTACTTGTTCCGATATTAATTTAGGAACATAAACATTACTGTATGTATGTAAACTGTAATGTGTATGGCTGGTCTTGGTAGTTTAAAGAAAAAATACACACCAGTCTTCCATTTCTCCCTAAACATTTTAAGCATGAAAGTTTTATGAAACGGTACCCAAATATGCGATTGCTGTATAGAATGAATTTTAATTAAAAAAAATTATTGAACACGAACATTAAGCTGTTTACATCTTCCGCCTGAGAACAGTCACCCGTTGCTACCCAACGCAGAAACACAGCCACTAACTAGCAAAGACAGGACATTAGCTACCCAATATGATAAAGAAATAAATGATTATTTTGTTTATTTCTTTTGCACATTTATTTGAACATTTCCATCGATTGTACAAGCGCTTGGAAACTGTCCAATCCCTAGTTCATCAAGCATTTACCGGTCTGGCGCCGGTCTGTGTCTTCCAGGATATAATGCCAGCGAACTCTTGTTTTTATGTCCACTATAACAGACAATCTCCTTTGCTTTTAACCGAGCGTTTAATAATTTCCTAAAATGAAAATGATTTACTTTATTTCCCTCACGGGATCAATAAAAGTATCTATCATCTGTCTAAACTATGGGACAGAATTCTGGGGTCTCCCCATACCAGAGATTATGGTAGGGCTTCAGAATGGTGATTGGCTGACACCATCTGACACCCCTCTGATTGGAGAAAAAAGACGTGCTGGTTTGCTATACATACTGTACCAGGAAGAGGATTTCTTTCTATTCAAAACGTGTATTTTAAAAGTTTAAGAAGTAAAAACCTTACAGCGTACACAGATTTCTAAACTGATCAGGATTGTTATCTTTGTCTTATGCATAATAATGTTCACCGCTCTGTCCAGCAAATTAATAATAAACTTTATTTTATATAGCGTTTTAAACGAATAAGTAATTAGATTGCTCATAAACCTAGTCACTTGCTTTTTCTTTTTATTTAGGCTCAGATTTCAACTATAGATCGTATTATTAATAACCATAATAACAACCAACCAACAAAAACAACCATATAAACATAATACCAACCAAAAACATAGATAACAACCACAATACAAAATCAAATAATCAAACCATTTTACTCTCGCAGTCCTCCAATTATCATAATCCCGCCCCTTATGCAAAACCAAACCTTCCTCCCATCCCAGTTTATCCTGTTTCTCATAAACAAAATCCACCTCAATTTTCAACATAAAGCATTACACAAAATCAATACCTCAACACTCCATACTCAACAACGATAATTCACAAACAGCCAGAACATGTAACTACACATTCCCAAACAGACCTAATTTCCATAGCCCCGCCCCTTATGCAGAACCAACATCCCTCCCCTGTTCTCTCTCTCCCCTGGCGGTTGTAATTGTTTTTATTTTCAAATAAATCTTAGCAAAGTCATGTATTTTAAAAATCTTAAGATTTTTATATTTATGTCTTTATTTAGTGGTTTCATTAGTGACAAAGGCTAAACTTTCTTGGAAAAATGTCTTTTATGTAAACCATGTTTGCTATTAATTCATTCAGGGCTAAAATATGTTCATTGTCTTCTAATGAAAGAAGGGTTCCTTTCGCCGTAGTCGGGAGCCTAGCCTTTAACTAGTAAGTACTGTACTTACTGGGTTTTTGAGGGGGGGGAGGTGTCTTTCGCTGGAAATCTCGCCTCCTACCCGTGAAACCGGTTCAATTCGTCACAGCCAGCACTCCTGCAGAGAGTTGGGTTGTACTTGCAGTGTATACAGTACACACGTTATGCTCTTCGTTAATGTCTGTGAAGTTTTATTTAATCTCTGAGCCATACTGATTCTTCTGGAAGCCAGTTTCCGCCAGGGAGTAAAAAAAAAACACACTATGGTATTCTCTCCAATGCAGTGCAGTTAAAAACATACCTCTGATGCTGCTCCTTAATGAATATCGTTTATGACCATCAGAAGCTTTATGCTCCTTTTCTTTTTTCCAGTGGATTGAACAGGGAGAGGCATTTCATGATGTACTTTTCACTGATGAAACAACAGTGGCTGTGGAACAGTTTTCAACCAAGTCGTTTTATAAAAAGGGGAGATATGTACACGTTACTGAAGCTAAAAGTTTAGCCTTTGTCACTAATGTAACCACTAAATAAAGACATATAGAAATCCCTACGTTACAGACTGTATATGGCTGGTATTGGTAGTTTAAAGAAAAAATACACACCAGTATTCCACTTTCTCCCTAAACATTTTAAGCATCAGAGTCTTACATGTGGTTATTTCGGAAACGTTTGTACGTGCTCCTTCTGACCATGTTACTGTTTACTGTTACTGACCATATTAAGTTTAAGTGCCTGTGGGCACTTTTCCTGTCCGTGGGGGGTGGACCGTCTTTCATTAGAAGGTTAGTCTGTTCTACTCTGAGAATGTAGAGGGGGTGGAAAGTGCCCGCGGTCATTTAATTAGTATTAAAATTCACACTGATTCCCTTGCGAAGATACGGACATAGGAATATTCGTGCGTGGTCAAAAAATGGCATAAAAACGACAAAGTGAAGGCTGTGAAAACATTCACAATGTACTTTATACACAAAGCAAATATACCCCCCCCCCTCTCAATTCAATTCAAGCTGCTTTATTAGCATGACAGATGGGTACAATCAGTGTTGGGTATTTACTTTGCTTTGAGATGCCACTTTTAAAGGTGATATATAAAATCAAGGCTTTAACTTGCTTTAACTCCGCAAGTCTGAGTTCTTGTGTCTGTCCTTTCCGAACCCGAAAGTATTACAATATGTATCTTTATAGCAGGTGGTGTACAGCTTTTTAGTATAGATTACACTTTTCTAAAATGTATTTAAAAAATAAAAACGATTACAATCTAATCTTTCCACGTTTGATCCCAAAATAAATCTAAACGGGGAGAAAGCTATGCTGAAAGTTTATTAAGATACTTAGAAGACAAAGATATCAATTTATGTTGCATTTGTCTGATTGTGAATCAAAAAACACATATATTTAAACCCGCATTTGCGATTTAAATCAAAACGTTATTTAAATCAATATAAATGTTTATATTGTAACGCCTAGGTGACTATTCATTGTTATTAAAATGACTTAAATTCGATCATGTTGTGATATTTAGAAATATAAATTTGTTTGGTGCGAGTGAGGTTTTATTTAATCTCTGACTCAGTGATGGCCTGGCATGGTGAGGTGCGCTGGCAGCTATGTGGTGTTACGCAGTGGTGGCCTGACACGGTGAGGTGCCCTGGCAGCTGTATGATGCAGTGGTGGCCTGGCACGGTGAGGTGCGCTTGCAGCTATGTGACGCAGTGGTGGCCTGGCACAGTGAGGTGCGCTGGCAGCTGTGTGATGCAGTGGTGGTCGGGTATGTAGAGGTGAACTGGCAGCTGTGTGTTGTGACGCAGTGGTGGCCTGGCACGGTGAGGTGCGCTGGCAGCTATGTGATGCAGTGGTGGCCTGGCACGGTGAGGTGCGCTGGCATATAATGAATATATTCATGTGCATCCAACACACAGTTCAACGCTAGCAACTTCACAAAATCTAAAATATGAGCTCTACTTGCCACTTACAATACAACAGTACCAGCTAACTTTAGTAGTGACATTTTCATGGATCTTTTTAACAATAAAATTTACAACATCAGACTTCAGACACAATTAAACAGGCCTCAAAAAAGTCTGGTACAAACATTTTCAGCATGGTGAAACATGGTGAACATTTCCACCACTGCGTCACACCACACAGCTGCCAGCGCACCTCACCGTGCCAGGCCACCACAGTGTCACACCACACAGCTGCCAGCGCACCTCACCGTACCAGGCCACCACTGCGTCACAACACACAGCTGCTAGTGCACCTCTACATACCCGACCACCACTGCATCACACAGCTGCCAGCGCACCTCACCGTGCCATGCCACCAGCTGCGTCAAACCACACAGCTGCCAGCGCACCTCAGCGTGCCAGGCCACCACTGCATCACACAGCTGCAAGCGCACTTCACCATGCCAGGCCACCACAGCGTCACACCACACAGCTGCCAGCGCACCTCACCGTAACGGGCCACCACTGCGTCACACCACACAGCTGCCAGCGCACTTCACCGTGCCAGGCCACCACTGCGTCACACCACACAGCTGCCAGCGCACTTCACCGTGCCAGGCCACCACTGCGTCACACCACACAGCTGCCAGCGCACCTCACCGTGCCAGGCCACCACTGCGTCACACCACACAGCTGCCAGCGCACCTCACCGTGCCAGGCCACCACTGCGTCACAACACACAGCTGCCAGTGCACCTCTACATACCCGACCACCACTGCATCACACAGCTGCCAGCGCACCTCACCGTGCCAGGCCACCACTGCGTCACATAGCTGCAAGCGCACCTCACTGTGCCAGGCCACCACTGCATCATACAGCTGCCAGGGCACCTCACCGTGTCAGGCCACCACTGCGTCACACATATTTCAGCGCCATATATTTCATGGATATTATGGAATATAATGGATGGATATCTTAGTTAACTTTCTAGTTCACAGGTTTGCATGCATAATTTAATTTTGAAAGCCACTGAGACATCAGGTACTACTGTTGTATTTATGAAAAAGAAACAAAACAAAAAACATACTAACAACTGTGCCATCCTACTCCTTAGTTAATACATTTTATTATTCATAAACAGTTAACATTGTTAGCAAAATATTTTGAATTATATTTAACCCTATTTTTTTTTAGTTTTGAACTTAACTTATTATATGATAGTCAGACTTAATGTATATTTGAACAATGAAAATATATTTTTACAAGATTTTACATTAAGCACTTAAAATTAATATGGTTAATAATAGTAAACTGTAACATGCTGTAACAAGATCGGTTAAACTGCGAAGAAAATGCTTTCAGAGAAAATGTTTCAGGTGTGAAGAACATAGATCTCCAATGCAATTTCAACCAAACCTGTTCCCACACACCCTGCCCCCACTACCATTAGAATATACACAAACATTTTAGCGTTTCATTCTGAGCAGAAGACCCTCACACCTGAAGAGTGCTGGCTGTGACGAATTAAACCGGTTTTACAGGTTTCAATCACAGACCATGTGACATGGGACTCAGTAAACTACAGTAACACCGTATTTGATAACGCTATAAAAACGCTATAAAATAATGTGACTTAGCACAGAACAAGTTTACAGCACAGTACAAAAATAAATGCTGACCATGACTTTAGAAGCATAAATTGCCTTACACTCAATTTAAACACAAGCTGTCTTTAGCCCTCTAAGCTGGTTCATACAGAAATGTAGAGATCCAGGCTCAGAACACACAGCTTCATTAGCGAATACATATGCAGGACAACTAGAGAAGACGTTTTACAGAGGATGGATTTTTAGAAACATCCCATCAGACATCCCATCATATTCACAACGTGAAATCTAGAAAATAATATTACGTAACCAAAATCCGCAATATGGAAACAGAACCTGTGTAATTGTTGATAGATGATGTACTCGTAACATTTTTTCAAGACGAACTACAACATTTAAAAAATGACTTGTATGTACTTGATATCTCTAATCAATCCACGGGTCCCAGCACAAAACGAAACTAAAACGCATACCGTTTCGCGGTTCTTATTAGTTGCTCAAAAGTAATTTGACCGTATGAAATGCATAATATAAACCTAGAAACATATACGTGAGCAGTACTTAAGCACTGTAGTATCGGTGTTAAGACATACCTCTCAAATACTGTAAATCAAGTTAAAAATATCTCAAGACCGATTCTGCTCATAATGAAACCATGTGTCGTGTATGTTTTCTTTAAAGTACCGAGACCAGCCATATACTGTATGTTTATGTTCCAAAATTAATACCGTTTATGGCCTTCACACGCGTTACAGTATGCTCCTATTTTTTTATGCTCAGCTACTAAGATTTCCCTTCAGTGGTAAAATTAGATATGAATATTCAATACTTAAACGGGCAAAGTTAAGACATTAAATATACATATACATACTGTATACAGTACAGTTTGCATACGGTAATATGTTTATGTTATGCGATTAAAAAATAAATAAATAAAAATGAAAAGTCCAGCACCAGCTGGATTCAAACACACAACCTGCCAGTTGGTAGTCACGCACATAGACCAGTAGGCTACAAGACAGCTCGCATGAACAGGCAGGGGAAACAGCCCTACACAGCCCTGCCGCAGTACACGGATATAATCATACCGTTATTAAATTCTTGAGATACGCGATTCCATATTATATTCCCTTTTAATCAAATTCTAAAAGTATGCTTGTTGACTCCGGTATCACGTTAGTTAAAGACTTCGAAGCTTACAATGTTTAGGGAGAAATGGATTACTGGTGTGTATTTTTTTCTTTAAAGTGCCGATTCCTGGAACACCCCTCTGAAGTGGTTCCATAAGAAAAGAAAGCGTTGATAAATACAAGTGTCTTTTAATACACTCTTTGCTGTGCTCTTGAGGATCCTTGTGATATTTTAAGCTCTAGTTGAATGATAGGTGTCGCATTTTAAATCATTTTCGTAGTTAGAAATTATGAAACGCCCTGTTAAAAGCAAGGAAGGTTTTATGCCCGTTGAAGTAAAACAAAATGCCTGACAAAGTATGGCTTGGACAGATTCCAAGTGCTTGTACAAATGTGCTAAAGAAATTATACTTTGAGTTTACAGCTTGTCCAAAGTCATCCATTATTAATACTATTAGTAATATCTTCAGTAAAGGCTTTGATGCATAAATATTTCTGATAAAGGTAGGTTGTGTACTTTTGTCCAACTGAGCAATCTAGCTTTCATAAAATATACCAACATTTTAATGACTGATGATTAACATGCTGTAATACACAGTTCAAAATTAAAGGCTCAAATGCTGTACATGAGAGGTTAAGCTCCCCCTGGCGGTTTTACAAGGTGACGCCGGATAGTTAGTCACGTGACACACGTGAACCGCGTGATACCCCGGTGGGCGTGTCGCGGTATGCCGCGAAATACCTCACCCATTTTGAATGGCTGCATCTGTACACTGATACCTAGTGTTCTCGGTGCACTCCCAGTGTTCAGAGGATACCCAGTGTTCCCAGTGCACACCCAGTGTTCAGAGGATACCCAGTGTTCCCAGTGCACACCTAGTGTTCAGAGGATACCCAGTGTTCACAGTGCACACCCAGTGTTCAGAGGATACCCAGTGTTCCCAGTGCACACCTAGTGTTCAGAGGATACCCAGTGTTCCCAGTGCACGCCCAGTGTTCAGAGGATGCCTAGTGTTCCCAGTGTTTGAGTTCTGCTTCTCCGGTGTTTCCTCTAAAGCAGCTTTCCTCCCCCGGAAATGCAGTCGGCCTTTCTTACCCAGAGGGGAAAGCAGTCCTTCTCTGATCTAGGGTGTTTTTTTTTGTCTGTCTTCTATATCTGTTACCTTGTTTAACAATCGCTAGCTACCGTCATTAGCCATTTTTAATAATGGTCGTACTTTCGCGTCATTGCAGCTTGCACAGGCCCTGCTTCCTGTCGAAGAGGACATCTTGAGCAAGAGTTTGACCTGCCCAGTGTAGACTTCAGAAACCCTTAATAGGTCTCCACCAACCTGTCCTGCGTTTTTCTGAAGGAAATACAAATGTAATGTAATATGAGCGTTATGTAACACAAGCATGATGTAGTATTGTGAGTATCACTTAGGGATAATTGTGTCTGGGCTCTGCCCACGACATCAGGGCACAACAAAGGCATCCCTTCTGTCCCCTTTAACCAATGTGCAAACAACGTATCTTTTATTCCTCATTTATGTAGAGGCTGGAGATCCTTAATGAAGTTATATACTTTTTCACCTGAACAATCAGTGCAACATGCATCACAATCTGAGAGAGAAACAGAGTTTGATGACGCCCTGCACAGCCATCCTGTCTACTTCAGCCCCCGCTGTCCCCTTTAAACAGCATATAATTTATTTTTAATTCATATAGAGGTCGGAGACCCTTAATGAAGTTATATACTTTCTCACCTGAACAATTAGCGCTGTTTTTATTAAAGTCTGAAAGAGAAACAGAGTTTGATTAGGTACAGCAAAGCCATCCTGGCCCAGTGTTCCCTAGTGCCTAGTGTTCAGTGGATACCCAGTGTTCCCAGTGCACGCCCAGTGTTCAGAGGATACCCAGTGTTCCCAGTGCACACCCTTGAAGTGGTGTTCCAGCCATACTCACTGTGACTTGTGGGAGCAGGAGTGGTGGTGCTGGATGTTGTTAAGTCTGGCAATGAATGAAAGACGTTAGTTCAGCACCAGCTCCAGAAACCAGTGGGAGAGCTGACTTTGGTTTTGCAGGGAGAGCTTTTAAAAAATCATTTGACAGCCCAGACTGATTAATTGATCATTGACTAACTCAACTAACTTGTTCATTAACTAACTCGATTTTTGACTGATCTAATTGCTTGCTGGGTTGTCAGAGGGTTGGCTGATCTGACAGATCGATTCACTGATTTATCCCAGGCAGTCCAGTCAGTCCGGGGGTCTGTGACTCTGGTCCAGTCAGTCCACGGGGTCTGTGTCCCCGGTCCAGTCAGTCCAGAGGTCTGTGTCCCCGGTCCAGTCAGTCCATGGGGTCTGTGTCCCCGGTCCAGTTCTGGACTCTCCACTCATGGCTCTTCCCAGGTCAGGGGGATCCCCTCCAGCCCCCCCAGTGTGCAGCCCCACCTGGATGATGCTCCAGTCCGCTCAGCACACAGCAGCTCTCAGTGGGGAGGAGAGCAGAGGGATGGAGCCAGTTCAGAGAGGGGGGGTGATTAGGAGGCCATCATGGGACAAGACCAGGGGGGGAATCAGGCCAGGACACTGGGGTAACACCCCTACTCTTCTCCAGAAACACCCCGGGATTGTAAATGAGCACAGAGAGTCAGGACCTCGGTTTGACGTCTCATCCGAAGGATGGCGCCTGTTTACAGTCCAGTGTCCCCGTCACTATACTGGGGCATCAGGACTCACACAGACCACAGGGTGAGCGCCCCCTGCTGACCCTACTAACACCTCTCCCAGCAGCAACCTCAGTTTTTCCCAGGAGTCTCCCCTCCAGGTACTGACCAGGCTCCCACCTGCTGGGCTCCAGTGGGGAGGGGGCTGCCATCTGGGAGCTGCAGGGTGAGATGGCTGCTGGGCAAACGATGGCTAAAGATCTTCCTAGGACACCCTGGACTTCGTGGTCGACTTCCTTCTCTTCAGACGGAGGTGGCTTGAAATCTGTCTCGTTTCAAGGAGTATTGGACACGATGCCCCCCCTGCTATATCCCCGCCAACTGGTGGCACGCTGACGACGAGGGCTCTCGGCCTCAATCCATCAACCACAAACTCTCCGGGATGAAAGAGAAGGACAGACTCTGTTCGTTGTTCCGGGAGGGGGGGGAGGGAAAAAAACAAAAGCTAAACAGATTTTTAAAAAAAAAATTTTATTGATGCTTAACAAAAGAACAAAAATTACAATACAGATCAATGTCAAGGGTTTATTTAGTGACCCCCCCCCCATCTTACGATCATCACAGGACCTTAAAATAATACTTAATAATACAAGGTCATGCAGACGGTCTGAGGACTCAGGTGGAGATAATGTGAAAGTTTTCCACAGTCCAGTCTGGGGCCCCGCAGCTTCAGTCCAGACTGGGGTCTGGAGTCCCTCAGCATCAGTCCAGACTGGGGTCTGGGGTCCCTCAGTTTCAGTCCAGTCCGGTCTGGGGCCCCGCAGCTTCAGTCCAGTCTGGGGCCCCTCAGCTTCAGTCCAGTCCAGAATGTGGCCCCTCAGCTTCAGTCCAGTCCAGACTGGGGTCCCTCAGCTTCGGTCCAGCACAGATTGGGGTCCCTCAGCTCCAGTCCAGTCCAGTCTGGGGCCCCTCAGCTCCAGTGCAGTCCAGTCTGGGGCCCCTCAGCTCCAGTGCAGTCCAGTCTGGGGCCCCTCAGCTCCAGTCCAGTCCAGTCTGGTGTCCCTCAGCTCCAGTGCAGTCCAGTCTGGTGTCCCTCAGCTCCAGTGCAGCCCAGTCTAGGGTCCCTCAGCTTCGGTCCAGCCCAGTCTAGGGTCCCTCAGCTTCGGTCCAGCACAGTCTGGGGTCCCTCAGCTTCGGTCCAGCACAGTTTGGGGTCCCTCAGCTCCGGTCCAGCGCAGTCTGGTGTCCCTCAGCTCCGGTCCAGCGCAGTCTGGTGTCCCTCAGCTCCAGTCCAGTCTAGTCCAGTCCAGATCTTAGCTGGACTGTCCAGTCCAGTCGTCTGGTGTCCCTCAGCTCCGAACCAGTCCAATCCAGTCCAGATCTTAGCAGGCACAGAACCAGGAAAGGAACCTGGAAAGAATATTGTTATTGCAGGTGTGAGGGACACAGACACAGACGTCACCATGACATCAAACAGCAAGAGGAGACTCCTCCTTGAATCACGGACACGACAGGGCGGCGCCTCCCTGTCTGCTCACCTGCACCTCCTCTTCTTCTTCTTGTCCTTCCCGGCAGCCTGGTCCTCCTCTCCCTCGCTCTTCCTCTCCTGACCCACGGTCTCCACCGCCTCCATCGGCTCATCCTGATCATCTGTCTCCACCGACACGCAGCTCAGGGAGTTTAAAAAGACCCACCAGCGCTTCTGAAGCAGAGACAGGAGAGTCACGTTAAGAGTCGGACTGGACACTCCAGTACATGAACACTGCACTGAGAGAGAGAGACGGGTTCATACACACACACTGACTGGACACTCCAGTACATGAACACTGCACTGAGAGAGAGAGGGGTTCATACAGACACACTAACTGGACACTCCAGTACATGAACACTGCACTGAGAGAGAGAGGGGGGTTCATACAGACACACTGACTGGACACTGGACAGGAGTAAAAAGAGGATCAGAGCATTACCCACCTTCTTTTTCTTCTGTCTCACAGGAGGTGGTGATTGGACCTCCTCCAGCTGGAGTCCGAGGAGGGAGAGAGGGGGCAGGAGAGGGACAGCACAGGGAGAGAAAGAGAGAGACAGCTGAGTAAAGTGTCCCAAGAGCACAGAGACTCTGCTGAGATCACACTCGCAGTGAGTGACCTGGGTGTAGCCCACTAATACTGACCCACTGGACACCACAGGACAGAGAGGAGGAGGAGAGAGACACACTGCCTGGACACCACAGGACAGAGAGGAGGAGGAGAGAGACACACTGACTGGACACCACAGGACAGAGAGAGACAGAAAGGAAGGAGAGAGAGAGACAAAGATGATGGCACAGAAAGACAGCAGGCAAAGAGAAAGATTGAGTTTGAGGGACAAACAAACCGAGAGAGAGAGGAAAGAGAGAGAGAGAGAGAGAGAGAGACAGACTGACAGACGGGGCTGAAAGAGAGAGACAGAGAGGCAGGGACAGACAGACAGCAGGCCGAGAGAGAGACACTGAGATCAAAGGGACAGACAGGGCTGAAAGAGAGAGAGACAGAGAGGCAGGGACAGGCAGACAGCAGGCCGAGAGAGAGAGACTGAGATCGAGGGACAGACAGACTGACAGACGGGGCTGAAAGAGAGAGAGACACTGAGACCCAGGGACAGACAGGACAGGAGGCAGGGTGGGACCAGCACTGACCTCCTTCCTCTCTCCTGCCGGAGGAGCTGTCTCCACCTCCTCTTCCTCCTGCAAGTCAAGAGACAGGCTGAGAGAGAGACGGGCTAGCGGGACATCGGGGAACAGAGCTGAAGGCAGAGAGCAGAGGAGACAGGCCCAGCTGGGACAATGCAGGACAGACAAAGAAACAGACAGGGAGATACACTGAGAGACACAGGGAGAGAGACCCAGCTGGGACAACGGAGGACAGACAGAGAGCAGGGAGACATGGAAAGACACAGGGAGAGAGACAGGGAGAGAAGGACAGACACAGAGAAAAAGAGAGACTCAGACAGAAGGACAGAAAGACACAAAGAGAGAAGTACAGACGGACAAAAAGACAGAGAAAAGGACAGATGGACTGATGGACAGAAAGAAAAGGACAGAAAGACAGATGGACAGAAGGACAGAGAAAAGAACAGAAGGACAGAAAAACAGAAGGACAGATGGACAGAAGGACAGGACAGATAAAAAGAAAGAAAGACAGAAGGACAGAGGGACAGAGAAAAGGACAGATGGACAGAGAAAACGACAGAAGGATAGATGGATAGAAGGACAGACGGACAGACTCTGCCCCACTGGCCTTGTCAGACATCTCAGCCTCTTTCCTTGCCCTCCGCACCGGGGAGCCCCAGGCGGGGCCTGGCGGGGCCGGGCGGGCGATGGAGGGCAGGACGGGTGGGGGCAGGGGCAGGGGCACCGCCCCCGGGCATCGGGGGGGCTCGAGGGGCATGGCGGGGAGGAAGGGGGGGCGGCGAGGCGGGGCGGGCAGGGGCCGGTTGGGGGGGCCGGGGGCGGGGAGCGGAGGGGGCTCGAGGGCGAGGAGGGGGGGGACACCGAGCGGAACGAGCCGGGCGAGCCCGAGCGGGACGAGCCAGGCGACCCCGGGAGCTCCAGCTGCAGCTCGGCCGCCCTCTCCAGCTTCTGGACGAGCTCGGGGAGACAAGAAGACACCACAGGATTCTGTCCAGCGGGGAGAGGGGGAGACACAACGCAGGGGGGATGAGGAGCAGAGACTACGCCTGGACAGGTGAGTTTGTCCAGTAAGAGTCCGGACAGGTGAGTCTCTACAGTGTGTCCAGTGAGAGTGCGGACAGGTGTGTGTGTACAGTGTGTCCAGTGAGAGTGTGGACAGGCGAGTGTGTACAGTGTGTCCAGTAAGAGTCTGGACAGGCGAGTGTGTACAGTGTGTCCAGTAAGAGTCCGGACAGGCGAGTGTGTCCAGTAAGAGTGTGGACAGGTGTGTCCAACAGTAAGAAGCTGTCTAACCCTTTAACCCAGCTCAGGAAAGTTAGTGGGTGCTCTGTCTCCTCCCCAGATCTCACCTTCAGGTCTGGAGGACACAAGACAGAGGTCAGGTCCACAGAGCTCACTCAATCACTACAGCAAGCTGAGACCTCTCGGCCATCAGGACTGTGGGGTTCAGTGTAGGGAGCTGTAGGGTATCGGGAGTTTAGGGGTCAGTGTGGGGAGCTGTAGGGTATCGGGAGTTTAGGGGTCAGTGTATGGAGCTGTAGGGTATCGGGAGTTTAGGGGTCAGTGTGGGGAGCTGTAGGGTATCGGGAGTTTAGGGGTCAGTGTAGGGAGCTGTAGGGTATTGGGAGTTTAGGGGTCAGTGTGGGGAGCTGTAGGGTATCGGGGGTTTAGGGGTCAGAGTGTGGAGCTTTATTATTATTATTATAATACAGCGAGCGCTGCTGGGGGCGGAGAGGTCAGTCGGTGGAGGGCTGGACGCTGGACGCTGGCGGGCGGGAGGGGTGGACTTACGACGCCTCGCCGGGCCTGGGTCCTGCTGCGACCGCGCACGGCCGTGCGGCATCTCTGTTGGTGCATCGTCCTGCCGAGACAAGCAGAGTCACAGTGGGGAGGGGAGGGGACGCAGCCACACAGCTGGGCGGCTTGTTCCCCACCCCCGCCCCCCTCTGTGTACAGTAGAGCCTCCTGTCCTGACTGGAGGACCTCACCCAGCTGTGTCTGGAGAGAAGCCGGGGTATCGGCTTCAACCACAGGGCTGGGCAGCTTGTTCCCCACCCCCACCACCCTCTGTGTACAGTAGAGCCTCCTGTCCTGACTGGAGGAGCTCACCCAGCTGTGTCTGGAGAGAAGCCAGGGTATCGGCTTTGTTCCACACCCCCGCCACTCTCTGTGGAGAGGTGCACCTCCTCTCAATATCTTTTTATAGCATGATCACACCAATAAGAGTGGAGTAATGTTAAAAAAACAACTTATTTCTCAACTTATTTTGTTATTTCTCGCCAGCGACACTTTTGAGCGACTTACCAATTTCACGGGGATACTTCAGAGTGAATCTGAAGCTGAAACTGTGATTTGATCAAAGTCGAAGTAACCCGCGAATCTTTTTTTGAAGAAACACGTGTTTATTAAGCGCTATATAGTCCTTTCCTCCTCCTCTCTCTTCACTCCTCTGAGCTCACGGGGCTCCGGCACCGCCCCCCGCTAGAATCCGCCGCTCTGTGACGTCAGGCTGCTCACTGTGACGCCCCCGTGACGTCGCCCCCGACGCGCTCACGGCTCGGCCGCGAAACAAAAATGGCCGCCGGTCCACATTTTTTTTTGGGTGGAAATGTTATTTATCCAACTCTCAGCGGCCAGCCGGGTGTCCCTGTATGACCCCGGTAGTCGCCACCTCGGACAGGCAGGGGAAACGGGTCCAGCTGTTTCCGGCCCAAGGGTCACAAAAGCTGCACTTGAATTTAAAGACAAAATCACGTCGAGGGCGCATTCAGCACCCCCACGTCCAACACGGGTTTCCGTGGGGTTTGGTTCAGTGAAATTAGCATCCCCCCCGAACCCCAAATCAAAGAAAGACCAAACTCCACCCCCCTCTAGCGGCCAAGGGCGGAAATTTCGGGCCACGCCACGTCCAAAAAACACGGGTTCCCCCCCCCCGTCTTGCGGGGAAAAGAGACGCCATTTTCTTTTCCGAGCACTGCGTGGGACCTCATGACCCCCCCCAAACAAACGGGCTTCGGAGACGAGGAAAACCAGGCACGTCGACCTCTCTACAACACCACCCGGCCGTTTCAGACCGTGGGAAAAAAATAAATACAATTTCGCCCCTCACCGACCGCCGCGCAAAAAAACACAACTTCATGCTACAGAAATGGCCTGTGTGAGGGGGGGGCACGGGAAAAAAATAAAACCTGCGTGTTTTCGGCAGAGTAAGCTCAGCGGGGAAACTCTCTGAATCTCGGGGTTGCTTCTTGAACCTCGAAAACGACCTTTTTTCTCTCTCTCGTTTTTTTGGTGTCTGGGACGTTCACGAACTCCGCCGCGTCGGTGCGATTCCCAGCGGGACTTGAACATAACCCCCCCCCGTGGGGCCACAGCGCCCCCGTGTGGCCGAGAGGACCACCACCCGCAGGGCTGAGCTTTTACTGCCGTGTCCTGCTTTCACTCTGGCGATGAAGGAGGGAATCAAGGAGGAGAATTAATATTGTGATCCACCAGTCCATCACAGGACACACACACACCCTGGAAAGGACAGCAGTCCATCACAGGACACACACAGACTCACACACCCTGGACAGGACAGTAGTCTATCACAGGATGTTCAGTGCCTCTCTCTAATAAAGTAGAAACGTGACATTAAACTCCGTTCAAAACGGGAGAAATCACCAGGACACGATACACCTTGCTCCGGACGATGGGAGAAGACCTGTACCTTCACGTGTCCGGGTTGTGAAAACGTCTTCTGGCAGTTCAAAACGTTTCGAAGAGACTACAGCGCTACCCTGTGTTCCATTTCTATCGTGTATTATTATACAGTCATAAGTATCTGTACTGATCACAGAGTCCCCCTCTCACTGCCAGGACTGAAGCCCAGTGCTGCACGAATAATAATAATAATAATAATAATAAGTCTGGACCCTCCACTCAGAGCTCTTCCCAGGTCAGGGGGATCCCCTCCAGCCCCCCCAGTGTGCAGCCCCCACCTGGATGACAATCCAGTCCGGTCAGCACACAGCAGCTCTCAGTGGGGAGGAGAGCAGAGGGATGGAGCCAGTTCAGAGAGGGGGGTGATTAGGAGGCCACGATGGGTCAAGACCAGGGGGGGAATCAGGCCAGGACACTGGGGTAACACCTCTACTCTTCTCCAGAGACACCCCGGGATTGTTAATGAGCACAGAGAGTCAGGACCTCGGTTTGACGTCTCATCCGAAGGACAGCGCCTGTTTACAGTCCAGTGTCCCCCGTCACTATACTGGGGCATCAGGACTCACACAGACCACAGGGTGAGCGCCCCCTGCTGGCCCTACTAACACCTCTCCCAGCAGCAACCTCAGTTTTTCCCAGGAGTCTCCCCTCCACGTACTGACCAGGCTCCCACCTGCTGGGCTCCAGTGGGGAGGGGGCTGCCAGCTGGGAGCTGCAGGGTGAGATGGCTGCTGGGCAAACGATGGCTAAAGAGTTTCCTAGGACACCCTGGACTTCGTGGTCGACTTCCTTCTCTTCAGACGGAGGTGGCTTGAAATCTGTCTCGTTTCAAGGAGTATTGGACACGATGCCCCCCCTGCTATATCCCCGCCAACTGGTGGCACGCCGACGACGAGGGCTCTCGGCCTCAATCCATCAACCACAAACTCTCCGGGATGAAAGAGAAGGACAGACTCTGTTCGTTCGTTTTGGTGGGGGGGGAGGGAAAAAACCAAAAGCTAAACAGATTTTTTTTAAACCATTTTAATGATGCTTAACAAAAGAACAAAAATTACAATACAGATTAAGTCCAGTCTGGGGACCCTCAGTTTTGGTCCAGTCCAGTCTGGGGTCCCTCAGCTTCGGTCCAGCACAGTCTGGGGCCCCTCAGCTTCGGTCCAGCACAGTCTGGGGCCCCTCAGCTCCGGTCCGGTCCAGTCCAGTCTGGGGCCCCTCAGCTCCAGTGCAGCCCAGTCTGGTGTCCCTCAGCTCCAGTCCAGCCCAGTCTGGTGTCCCTCAGCTTCGGTCCAGCACAGACTGGGGTCCCTCAGCTCCTGTCCAGTCCAGTCTGGTGTCTCTCAGCTCCGGTCCAGTCCAAGCTGGTGTCCCTAGGCTCCAGTCCAGTCGTCTGGTGTCCCTCAGCTCCGAACCAGTCCAGTCCAGTCCAGTCCAGTCCAGATCTTAGTAGGCACAGAACCAGGAAAGGAACCTGGAAAGAATATTGTTATTGCAGGTGTGAGGGACACAGACACAGACGTCACCATGACATCAAACAGCAAGAGGAGACTCCTCCTTGAATCACAGACACGACCGGGCGGCGCCCCCCTGTCTGCTCACCTGCACCTCCTCTTCCTCTTCTTGTCCTTCCCGGCAGCCTGCTCCTCCTCTCCCTCGCTCTTCCTCTCCTGAGCTACGGTCTCCGCCACCTCCATCGGCTTGTCCTGATCTTCTGTCTCCACCGACATGCAGCTCAGGACTTCAAAAAGATGCACCAGCGCTTCTGAAGCAGAGAGAGGAGAGTCACGTTAAGAGTCGGAGTGGACACTCCAGGACATGAACACTGCACTGAGAGAGAGAGAGGGGTTCATACAGACACACTGACTGGACACTCCAGTCCATGAACACTGCACTGAGAGAGAGAGGGGTTCATACAGACACACGACTGGACAGTCCAGTACATGAACACTGCCCTGCTCTCGGCCTCAATCCGTCAACCACAAAAGAGAAAGAGAGAGATAGGTGAGTCAAGTGTCCCTAGAGCACAGAGACTCTGCTGAGATCACACTCGCAGGGAGTGAGCCTGGGTGTAGCCCACTAATACTGACCCACTGGACACCACAGGACAGAGAGGAGGAGGAAGAGAGAGACACACTGCCTGGACACCACAGGACAAAAAGGAGGAGGAGAGAGACACACTGCCTGGACACCACAGGACAGAGAGGAGGAGAGAGACACACTGAGGACAGAGAGGAGGAGGAGAGAGACACTGACAGACAGGGCTGAAAGAGAGAGAAACACTGAGAACCAGGGACAGACAAGATGGCGAAACTCCACCACAGACAGGACAGGAGGCAGGGTGGGACCAGCACTGACCTCCTTCCTCTCTCCTGCCGGAGGAGCTGTCTCCACCTCCTCTTCCTCCTGCAAGTCAAGAGACAGCCTGAGAGAGAGACGGGCTGGCGGGACATCGGCGAACAGAGCTGAAGGCAGAGAGCCGGGGAGACAGGCCCAGCTGGGACAACGCAGGACAGACAGAGAGCAGGGAGACATGGAAAGACACAGGGAGAGAGACAGGGAGAGAGGGACAGACACAGAGAAAAAGAGACTCAGACAGAAGGACAGAAAGAGAGAAGTACAGACGGACAAAAAGACAGAGAAAAGGACAGATGGACTGATGATCAGAAAGAGAGAAAAGGACAGAAGGACAGATGGACAGAGAAAAGAACAGAAGGACAGATGGACAGAGAAACGAACAGAAAGACAGAAGGACAGTGAAAATGACAGATGGACAGAAGAAAAGACAGACAGAGAAAAGGACAGAAGGACAGACAGATGGACAGATGGACAGACGGACAGACTGCCCCACTTGCCTCGTCAGACATCTCAGCCTCTCTCCTTACCCTCCCCACCGGGGAGCACCAGGCGGGGCCTGGCGGGGCCGGGCGGGCGATGGGGGGCAGGACGGGCGGGGGCAGGGGCAGGGGCACCGCCTCGGGCAGCATGGGGGGCTCGGGGGGCTCGAGGGGCATGGCGGGGAGGAAGGGGGGGCGGCGGGGCGGGGCGGGCAGGGGCCTGAGGGGGCCGGAGGGCGGGGAGCGGAGGGGGCTCTCGGGCGCAGAGGGGGGGGACACTGAGCGGGACGAGCCGGGCGACCCCGGGAGCTCCAGCTGCAGCTCGGCCGCCCTCTCCAGCTTCTGGACGAGCTCGGGGAGACACGAAGACACCACAGGATTCTGTCCAGCGGGGAGAGGGGGAAACACAACGCAGGGGGGATGAGGAGCAGAGACTACGCCTGGACAGGTGAGTGTGTACAGTGTGTCCAGTGAGAATGTGGACAGGTGAGTGTGTCCAGTGTGTCCAGTCAGAGTGTGGACAGGTGAGTGTGGAGTGTGTCCAGTGAGAGTCTGGACAGGTGAGTGTGTCCAGTGAGAGTCTGGACAGGTGAGTGTGTCCAGTGAGAGTCTGGACAGGTGAGTGTGGACAGTGTGTCCAGTAAGAGTCTGGACAGGTGAGTCTCTACAGTGTGTCCAGTGAGAGTGTGGACAGTGTGTCCAGTAAGAGTCTGGACAGGTGAGTGTGGACAGTAAGAGTCTGGACAGGTGAGTGTGTCCAGTGTGTCCAGTAAGAGTCTGGACAGGTGAGTGTGTCCAGTGTGTCCAGTAAGAGTCTGGACAGGTGAGTGTGTACAGTGTGTCCAGTAAGAGTCCGGACAGGCGAGTGTGTCCAGTGTGTCCAGTAAGAGTGTAGACAGGTGTGTCCAAGAGTATGAAGCTGTCTTACCCTGTAACCCAGCTCAGGGGTGTTAGGGGGTGCTCTGTCTCCTCCCCAGATCTCACCTTCATGTCTGGTGAAATGCCGGACCACTAGGAGATGCTGGAAACGAGGACACAAGACAGAGGTCAGGTCCACAGAGCTCACTCAATCACTACAGCAAGCAGAGACCTCTCGGCCATCAGGACTGTGGGGCTCAGTGTGGGGAGCTGTAGGGTATCGGGAGTTTAGGGGTCAGTGTGGGGAGCTGTAGGGTATCGGGAGTTTAGGGGTTAGTGTGGGGAGTTATAGGGTATCGGGAGTTTAGGGGTTAGTGTGGGGAGCTATAGGGTATCGGGAGTTTAGGGGTCAGTGTGGGGAGCTGTAGGGTATCGGGAGTTTAGGGGTCAGTGGGGGGAGCTGTAGGGTAGATGTGGGGCACCGGGCCCACCACAGGGCGGCCGGTCCAGTTTCGCGGAAGGCGACCGGGTCAGACTTACGGAAAAGCACCGGGACTTGGGCCGGGACCTCTCCCGCTGCCAGTCCGGGTTCGGCCTGACCGGTGTGACCTGTGAAAACGCCAAACAGCCCATCTCTGAGACAGCTCTAACCAAATAGACCAGCCCAGTCGTGTCGAGACTAGGGGCCTTGGGCAGTCTCTACAGTGTGTCCAGTGAGAGTGTGGACAGGTGAGTGTGTACAGTGTGTCCAGTGAGAGTCTGGACAGGTGAGTCTCTACAGTGTGTCCAGTGAGAGTGTGGACAGGTAAGTCTCTACAGTGTGTCCAGTGAGAGTGTGGACAGGTGAGTGTGTATAGTGTGTCCAGTGAGAGTCTGGACAGGTGAGTCTGACCAGTGTGTCCAGTAAGAGTCTGGACAGGTGAGTGTGTGCAGTGTGTCCAGTAAGAGTCTGGACAGGTGAGTCTCTACAGTGTGTCCAGTGAGAGTCTGGAAAGTTGAGTGTGTACAGTGTGTCCAGTGAGAGTCTGGAAAGTTGAGTGTGTACAGTGTGTCCAGTGAGAGTCCGGACAGGTGAATGTATCTAGTGTGTCCAGTGAAAGTCTGGACAGGTGAGTCTCTACAGTGGGTCCAGTAAGAGTCTGGACAGGTGAGTCTCTACAGTGTGTCCAGTAAGAGTCTGGACAGGTGAGTGTGTACAGTGTGTCCAGTAAGAGTCCGGACAGGTGAGTGTATCCAGTGTGTCCAGTGAATGTCTGGACTGGTGAGTGTGTCCAGTGTGTCCAGGAAGAGTCTGGATAGGTGAGTGTGTACAGTGTGTCCAGTAAGAGTCTGGACAGGTGAGTGTGTACAGTGTGTCCAGTAAGAGTCTGGACAGGTGAGTGTGTACAGTGTTTCCAGTAAGAGTCCGGACAGGTGAGTGTATCCAGTGTGTCCAGTGAATGTCTGGACAGGTGAGTGTGTCCAGTGTGTCCAGGAAGAGTCTGGACAGGTGAGTCTCTACAGTGTGTCCAGTAAGAGTCTGGACAGGTGAGTGTGTACAGTGTGTCCAGTAAGAGTCCGGACAGGTGAGTGTATCCAGTGTGTCCAGTGAATGTCTGGACAGGTGAGTGTGTCCAGTGTGTCCAGGAAGAGTCTGGACAGGTGAGTGTGTACAGTGTGTCCAGTAAGAGTCTGGACAGGTGAGTGTGTACAGTCTGTCCAGTAAGAGTCTGGACAGGTGAGTCTCTACAGTGGGTCCAGGAAGAGTCTGGATAGGTGAGTCTCTACAGTGGGTCCAGGAAGAGTGTGGGACATCCAGAGGCAATCTGTGCTCTCAGAAGGCCATAATGGACCTGCAGCTTGGTTTTCCTCGGACCCGCGACCCTGTCTCTTGAGCCGAGGCGTGTCCTCAGTCAAGATCACCACTGGAGGTGTCTCTCCTCGTCTAGAGGTGTTACCGTGAGACCTGGTCTGTCAAGCGCTTTGCGCTGCTATGTGTGTGAAAGGTGCTCTATCAGTGAAGTTTATTATTATTATTATTATAATACAGCGAGCGCTGCTGGGGGCGGAGAGGCCAGTCGGAGGAGGGCTGGACGCTGGACGCTGGATGGTGGGCGGGAGGGGTGGACTTACGACGCCTCTCCGGGCCCGGGTCCTGCTGCGACCGCGCACGGCCGTGAGGCATCTCTGTCGGTCCATCGTCCTGCCGAGACAAGCAGAGTCACAGAGCGGAGGGGAGGGGGCGGAGCCACACAGCTGGGCGGCTTGTTCCCCACCCCCGCCCTCCTCTGTATACAGAACAGCCTCCTGTCCTGACTGGAGGACCTCACCCAGCTGTGTCCTGAGAGAAGCCAGGGTATCAGCTTTGTTCCACACCCCCGCCACCCTCTGTGTACAGTAGAGCCTCCTGTCCTGACTGGAGGAGCTCACCCAGTTGTGTCTGGAGAGGAACCAGGGTATCAGCTTTGTTCCACACCCCCGCCACTCTCTGTGTAGAGGTGCACCTCCTCTCAATATCTTTTTACAGCACAATCACACCCATAAGAGTGGAGTAACGGTAAGAAAAACAACTTCTCCACTTATTTTGTTATTTCTCGCCAACGGCGCTTTTGACTGACTTACCGATTTCACGGGGATATTGAAGAGCGATTCTGAAGCTGAAACTAACGATTGAAGTCGAAGTAACTTTATTGGAAGAAACACGTGTTTAGAAAGGACTATATAGTGCTTTCCTCCTCTTCTCTCTTCACTCCTCTGAGCTCATGGGGCTCCGGCACCGCCCCCCGCTAGAATCCGCCGCTCTGTGACGTCAGGCGGCTCATTGTGACGCCTCCGTGACGTCGCACCCAGCCGGGTGTCCCTGTACGACCCCGGTAGTCGCCACCTCGGACAGGCAGGGGAAACGGGTCCAGCTGTTTCCGGCCCAAGGGTTACAAAAGCTGCACTTGAATTTAAAGACAAAATCACGTCAAGGGCGCATTTAGCACCCCCACGTCCAACACGGGTTTCCGTGGGGTTTGGTTCAGTGAAATTAGCATCCCCCCCGAACCCCAAATCAAAGAAAGACCAACCTCCACTCCCCTCTAGCGCCCAAGGGCGGAAATTTCGGGCCACGCCACGTCCTGCGGGGAAAAGAAACGCCATTTTCTTTTCCGAGCGCTGCGTGGGACCTCACGACCCCCCCCCCCAAAAAAAAACGGGCTTCGCAGACGAGGAAAACCAGGCACGTCGACCTCTCTACAATACCACCCGGCTGTTTCTGTTTCAAACCGTGGGGAAAAAAATACCGAGAGGACCACCACCCGCAGGGCTGAGCTTTTACTGCCGTGTCCCGCTTTCACTCTGGCGATGAATGAGGGAATCAAGGAGGAGAATTAATATTGTGATCCACCAGTCCATCACAGGACACACACACACACCCTGGACAGGACAGCAGTCCTTCACAGGATATAAGTCCATTACAGTACACTCACACACCCTGGACAGGACACCAGCCCATCACAGGACACACACAGACTCATACACCCTGGACAGGACAGCAGTCCATCACAGGACACACACACACTCACACACCCTGGACAGGACACCAGTCCATCACAGGATGTTCAGTGCCTCTCTCTAATAAAGTAGAAACGCAACATTAAACTCCGTTCAAAACGGGCGCAATCACCAGGACACCATACACCTTGCTCCGGCCGAAGGGAGAAGACCTGTACCTTCATGAGTCCGGGTTGTGAAAACTTCTTCTGGCAGTTCAAAACGTTTCGAAGAGACTACAGCGCTACCCTGTTTCCATTTCTATCGTGTATTATTATACAGTCATAAGTATCTGTCCTGATCACAGAGTCCCCCTCTCACTGCCAGGACTGAAGCCCAGTGCAGCACGAATAATAATAATAATTAATGTCTGGACCCTCCCCTCAGAGCTCTTCCCAGGTCAGGGGGATCCCCTCCAGTCCCCCCAGTGTGCAACCCCCACCTGGATGATGCTCCAGTCCGCTCAGCACACAGCAGCTCTCAGTGGGGAGGAGAGCAGAGGGATGGAGCCAGTTCAGAGACGGGGGTGATTAGGAGGCCATGATGGGTCAAGACCAGGGGGGGAATCAGGCCAGGACACTGGGGTAACACCCCTACTCTTCTCCAGAAACAGCCCGGGACTGTTAATGACCACAGAGAGTCAGGACCTCGGTTTGACGTCTCATCTGAAGGATGGCGCCTGTTTACAGTCCAGTGTCCCCGTCACTATACTGGGGCATCAGGACCCACACAGACCGCAGGGTGAGCGCCCCCTGCTGGCCCTACTAACACCTCTCCCAGCAGCAACCTTAGTTTTTCCCAGGAGTCTCCCCTCCTGGTACTGACCAGGCTCCCACCTGCTGGGCTCCAGTGGGGAGGGGGCTGCCAGCTGGGAGCTGCAGGGTGAGATGGCTGCTGGGCAAACGATGGCTAAAGATCTTCCTAGGACACCCTGGACTTCGTGGTCGACTTCCTTCTCTTCAGACGGAGGTGGCTTGAAATCTGTCTCGTTTCAAAGAGTATTGGACACGATGCCCCCCCTGCTATATCCCCGCCAACTGGTGGCACGCTGACGACGAGGGCTCTCGGCCTCAATCCGTCAACCACAAACTCTCCGGGATGAAAGAGAAGGACAGACTCTGTTCGTTCGTTTCAGGGAGGGGGAGGGAAAAAAACAAAAGCTAAACAGATTTTTTTTAAAACCATTTTAATGATGCTTAACAAAAGAACAAAAATTACAATACAGATTAAGTCCAGTCTGGGGACCCTCAGGTTAGGTCCAGTCCAGTCTGGGGCCCCTCAGCTCCGGTCCAGCACAGTCCAGTCCAGATCTTAGCAGGCACAGAACCAGAAAAGGAACCTGGAAAGAATATTGTTATTGCAGGTGTGAGGGACATAGACACAGACGTCACCATGACATCAAACAGCAAGAGGAGACTCCTCCTTGAATCACAGACACGACCGGGCGGCGCCCCCGTCTGCTCACCTGCACCTCCTCTTCCTCTTCTTGTCCTTCCCAGCAGCCTGCTCCTCCTCTCCCTCGCTCTTCCTCTCCTGAGATACGGTCTCCGCCACTTCCATTGGCTCGTCCTGATCTTCTGTCTCCACCGACATGCAGCTCAGGGACTTCAAAAAGATGCACCAGCGCTTCTGAAGCAGAGACAGGAGAGTCACGTTAAGAGTCGGACTGGACACTCCAGGACATGAACACTGCACTGAGAGAGAGGGGTTCATACAGACACATGACTGGACACTCCAGTACATGAACACTGCACTGAGAGAGAGAGGGGTTCATACAGACACACTAACTGGACACTCCAGTACATGAACACTGCACTGAGAGAGAGAGGGGGGTTCATACAGACACACTGACTGGACACTCCAGGACATGAACACTACACTAAGAGAGAGAGGGGTTCATACAGACACACTGACTGGACACTAGACAGGAGAGAGGATCAGAGCATTACCCACCTTCTTTTTCTGCTGTCTCAGAGGAGGTGGTGATTGGACCTCCTCCAGCTGGAGTCCAAAGAGGGAGAGAGGGGGCAGGAGAGGGACAGCACAGGGAGAGAAAGAGAGAGACAGGTGAGTCAAGTGTCCCAAGAGCACAGAGAATCTGCTGAGACCACACTCGCAGTGAGTGAGCCTGGCTGTAGCCCACTAATACTGACCCACTGGACACCACAGGACAGAGAGGAGGAGAGAGACACACTGAGGACAGAGAGGAGGAGGAGAGAGACACTGACAGACAGGGCTGAAAGAGAGAGAGACAGAGAGGCAGGGACAGGCAGACAGCAGGCCGAGAGAGACACTGACAGACAGGGCTGAAAGAGAGAGAGACACTGAGACCCAGGGACAGACAAAACAGCAAAACTCCACCACAGACAGGACAGGGGGCAGGGTGGGACAAGCACTGACCTCCTTCCTCTCTCCTGCCGGAAGAGCTGTCTCCACCTCCTCTTCCTCCTGCAAGTCAAGAGACAGGCTGAGAGAGAGACGGGCTGGCGGGACATCCGCGAACAGAGCTGAAGTCAGAGAGCCGGGGAGACAGGCTCAGCTGGAACAAAGCAGGACAGACAGAGAGACAGACAGGGAGACACACGGAGAGACACAGGGAGAAAGACCCAGCTGGGACAACGCTGGACAGACAGAGAGCAGGGAGACACACGGAGAGAGAGAGGAGGGAGGGAGACCCAGCTGGGACAACGCAGGACAGAGACAAGGGAGACACACAGAGAGAGAGGAGGGAGGGAGACCTAGCTGGGACAACGCAGGACAGACAGAGAGACAGGCAGGGAGACACACGGAGAGACACAGGGAGAGAGACCCAGCTGGGCCAACGCAGGACAGACAGAGAGCAGGGAGACACACGGAGAGAGAGAGGAGGGAGGGAGACCTAGCTGGGACAACGCAGGACAGACAGAGAGACAGGCAGGGAGACACACGGAGAGACACAGGGAGACAGACCCAGCTGGGACAACGCAGGACAGACAGAGAGCAGGGAGACACACGGAGAGAGAGAGGAGGGAGGGAGACCCAGCTGGGACAACGCAGGACAGACAGAGAGCAGGGAGACACACAGAGAGAGAGAGGAGGGAGGGAGACCTAGCTGGGACAACGCAGGACAGACAGAGAGACAGGCAGGGAGACACACGGAGAGACACAGGGAGAGAGACCCAGCTGGGACAACGCAGGACAGACAGAGAGCAGGGAGACACACGGAGAGACACAGGGAGACAGACCCAGCTGGGACAACGCAGGACAGATAAAGAGCAGGGAGACACACGGAGAGACACAGGGAGAGAGACCCAGCTGGGACAACGCAGGACAGACAGAGAGCAGGGAGACACACGGAGAGAGAGAGTAGGGAGGGAGACCCAGCTGGGACAACGCAGGACAGATAGAGAGCAGGGAGACACACGGAGAGACAAAGGGAGACAGGCCCAGCTGGGACAACGCAGGACAGACAGAGAGCAGGGAGACATGGAAAGACACAGGGAGAGAGGGACAGACACAGAGACTCAGACAGAAGGACAGAAAGACAGAAAGAGAGAAGTGCAGATGGACAGATGACAGAGACAGAGAAAAGGACAAATGGACTGATGGACAGAAAGACAGAAAAGGACAGAAAGACAGATGGACAGAAGGACAGATGGACTGAAGGATAGACGGACAGAAGGTCAGATGGACGGACAGACAGATGGACGGATAGACGGACAGACTCTGCCCCACTTGCCTCGTCAGACATCTCCGCCTCTCTCCTTGCCCTCCGCACCGGGGAGCCCCAGGCGGGGCCTGGCGGGGCCGGGCGGGCGATGGGGGGCAGGACGGGCGGGGGCAGGGGCAGGGGCACCGCCCCGGGCAGCAGGGGGGGCTCGAGGGGCATGGCGGGGAGGAAGGGGGGGCGGCGGGGCGGGGCGGTCAGGGGCCTGAGGGGGCCGGAGGGGGGGGCCGGGGGCGGGGAGCGGAGGGGGCTCTCGGGCGAGGAGGGGGGGGACACCGAGCGGAACGAGCCGGGCGAGCCCGAGCGGGACGAGCCGGGCGACCCCGGGAGCTCCAGCTGCAGCTCGGCCGCCCTCTCCAGCTTCTGGACGAGCTCAGGGAGACACGAAGACACCACAGGATTCTGTCCAGCGGGGAGAGGGGGAGACACAACGCAGGGGGGATGAGGAGCAGAGACTACGCCTGGACAGGTGAGTATGTCCAGTGTGTCCAGTAAGAGTCTGGACAGGTGAGTGTGTACAGTGTGTCCACTGAGAGTTTGGACAGGTGAGTGTGTACAGTGTGTCCAGTAAGAGTCTGGACAGGTGAGTGTGTACAGTGTGTCCACTGAGAGTGTGGACAGGTGAGAGTGGACAGTGTGTCCAGTGAGTGTGGACAGGTGAGTGTGTACAGTGTGTCCAGTGAGAGTGTTGACAGGTGAGAGTGGACAGTGTGTCCAGTGAGTGTGGACAGGTGAGTGTGGACAGTGTGTCCAGTGAGAGTCTGGACAGGTGAGTGTGGACAGTAAGAGTCTGGACAGGTGAGTGTGTCCAGTGTGTCCAGTAAGAGTCCGGACAGGTGAGTGTGGACAGTGTGTCCAGTAAGAGTCTGGACAGGTGGGTGTGTACAGTGTGTCCAGTGAGAGTGTGGACAGGTGAGTCTGTACAGTGTGTCCGGTAAGAGTCCGGACAGGCGAGTGTGTCCAGTGTGTCCAGTAAGAGTGTGGACAGGTGTGTCCAACAGTAAGAAGCTGTCTTACCTGTAACCCAGCTCAGGGGTGTTAGGGGGTGCTCTGTCTCCTCCCCAGATCTCACCTTCAGGCCTGCTGAAATGCCGGACCACTAGGAGACGCTGGAAACGAGGACACAAGACAGAGGTCAGGTCCACAGAGCTCACTCAATCACTACAGCAAGCAGAGACCTCTCGGCCATCAGGACTGTGGGGGTCATTGTGGGGAGCTGTAGGGTATCGGGAGTTTAGGGGTCAGTGTGGGGAGCTGTAGGGTATCGGGAGTTTAGGGGTCAGTGGGGGGAGCTGTAGGGTATCGGGAGTTTAGGGGTCAGTGAGGGGAGCTGTAGGGTATCGGGAGTTTAGGGGTCAGTGTGGAGAGCTGTAGGGTATCGGGAGTTTAGGGGTCAGTGTGGAGAGCTGTAGGGTATCGGGAGTTTAGGGGTCAGTGTGGAGAGCTGTAGGGTATCGGGAGTTTAGGGGTCAGTGTGGGGAGCTGTAGGGTATTGGGAGTTTAGGAATGTGGGGAGCTGTAGGGTATCGGGAGTTTAGGGGTCAGTGTGGGGAGCTGTAGGGTATCGGGAGTTTAGGGGTCAGTGTGGGGAGCTGTAGGGTATTGGGAGTTTAGGGGTCAGTGTGGGGAGCTGTAGGGTATCGGGAGTTTAGGGGTCAGTGTGGGGAGCTGTAGGGTATCGGGAGTTTAGGGGTCAGAGTGGGGAGCTGTAGGGTATCGGGAGTTTAGGGGTCAGTGTGGGGAGCTGTAAGGTAGATGTGGGGCACCGGGCCCACCACAGGGCGGCCGGTCCAGTCTCGCGGAAGGCGACCGGGTCAGACTTACGGAAAAGCACCGGGACTTGGGCCGGGACCTCTCCCGCTGCCAGTCCGGGTTCGGCCTGACCGGTGTGACCTGTGAAGACGCCAAACAGCCCATCTCCGAGACAGCTCTGACCACATAGCCCAGCACAGTCGTGTCGAGACTAGGGGCCTTGGGCAGTCTCTACAGTGTGTCCAGTGAGAGTGTGTACAGTGTGTCCAGTGAGAGTCTGGACAGGTGAGTCTGACCAGTGTGTCCAGTAAGAGTCTGGACAGGTGAGTCTCTACAATGTGTCCAGTGAGAGTCTGGACAGGTGAGTCTGACCAGTGTGTCCAGTAAGAGTCTGGACTGGTGAGTGTGTACAGTGTGTCCAGTGAGAGTCTGGACAGGTGAGTGTGTACAGTGTGTCCAGTGAGAGTCTGGACAGGTGAGTGTGTACAGTGTGTCCAGTAAGAGTCTGGACAGGTGAGTCTCTACAGTGTGTCCAGTGAGAGTCTGGACAGCTGAGTGTGTACAGTGTGTCCAGTAAGAGTCTGGACAGGTGAGTCTCTACAGTGTGTCCAGGAAGAGTCTGGGACGTTCAGAGGCAATCTGTGCTCTCAGAAGGCCATAATGGACCTGCAGCTTGGTTTTCCTCGGACCCGCGACCCTGTCTCTTGAGCCGAGGCGTGTCCTCAGTCAAGATCACCACTGGAAGTGTCTCTCCTCGTCTGGAGGTGTTACCGTGAGACCTGGTCTGTCAAGCGCTTTGCGCTGCTATGTGTGTGAAAGGTGCTCTATCAGTGAAGTTTATTATTATTATTATTATAATACAGCGAGCGCTGATGGGGGCGGAGAGGCCAGTCGGAGGAGGGCTGGACGCTGGACACTGGACGCTGGACGGCGGGCGGGAGGGGTGGACTTACGACGCCTCGCCGGGCCCGGGTCCTGCTGCGACCGCGCACGGCCGTGCGGCATCTCTGTCGGTCCATCGTCCTGCCGAGACAAGCAGAGTCACAGAGGGGAGGGGAGGGGGCGGAGCCACACAGCTGGGCGGCTTGTTCCCCACCCCCACCACCCTCTGTGTACAGAAGAGCCTCCTGTCCTGACTGGAGGAGCTCACCCAGCTGTGTATGGAGAGAAGCCAGGGTATCAGCTTTGTTCCACACCCCCACCACCCTCGGTGTACAGAAGAGCCTCCTGTCCTGACTGGAGGAGCTCACCCAGCTGTGTCTGGAGAGGAGCCAGGGTATCAGCTTTGTTCCACACCCCCGCCACCCTCTGTGTACAGAAGAGCCTCCTGTCCTGACTGGAGGAGCTCACTCAGCTGGTGTTTTTTGGACGTGGCGTGGCCCAAAATTTCCGCCCTTGGGCGCTAGAGGGGGGTGGAGGTTGGTCTTTCTTTGATTTGGGGGTGCTAATTTCACTGAACCAAACCCCACGGAAACCCGTGTATTAGCCCACTAATACTGACCCACTGGACACCACAGGACAGAGAGGAGGAGGAGGAGAGAGACACACTGCCTGGACACCACAGGACAGAGAGGAGGAGGAGAGAGACACACTGAGGACAGAGAGGAGGAGGAGAGAGACACTGACAGACAGGGCTGAAAGAGAGAGAAACACTGAGACCCAGGGACAGACAAGACGGCGAAACTCCACCACAGACAGGACAGGAGGCAGGGTGGGACCAGCACTGGCCTCCTTCCTCTCTCCTGCCGGAGGAGCTGTCTCCACCTCCTCTTCCTCCTGCAAGTCAAGAGACAGGCTGAGAGAGATACGGGCTGGTGGGACATCGGCGAACAGAGCTGAAGGCAGAGAGCCGGGGAGACAGGCCCAGCTGGGACAACGCAGGACAGACAGAGAGACAGATAGAAAGGAAGGAGAGAGAGAGACAAAGATGAAGGCACAGAAAGACACCAGGCAAAGAGAAAGATTGAGATTGAGGGACAAACAAACCGAGAGAGAGAGAGGAAGGAGAGAGAGAGAGACAGAGAGGCAGGGACAGACAGACAGCAGGAGGAGAGAGAGACAGAGATCGAGGGACAATAATTTGTTTTCAAAATTTATTCTGAAAATATACAATCATTCACTCCTGAAAAATATTGAGTTCAAATTATACATTATGTACAATATTGTAATCAACATATGGCTAATCATCAAAAATAAAAATAAAAACTGTACTGGGGGACACAGCTGGCTGTGCTGTTCTGGACAGAACACAGTGAGGTCCAGTTTCCACCTCCTGCAGGATCAAACAGCACCCCCACTGGCTCTCCAGTGAACAGAGGGACAGACAGAGAGGCTTCAGGCTGCAGGGTGACAGTGTCTCTGTGAGCTAAAAGACAATATGGACAGAGGATGATATAAGAACACACTCTGTCAAGAATATAGAGCCCTCTAGTGACCCTACTGTAGACCTGCTTACCACCCACAGTGACGATCACAGTGCTGATACTGCTTCCCTTAAGGTCCCTCACTGTGTAGTTGCCCTGATCAGCTGGACTGAGGGAGCGAAGTGTCAGAGAGCTGTTCTGCACTGACACTCACTGTTCGTACCTGGGGCCAGGGAGCCCTGCGCTGCTCAGTAAGACTATACGAGACTGGACAGATCCTGCAGGATCAAACAGCACCTCCACTGGACCAGCAGTGTGGAGGGGGAGAGACAGAGAGGCACCAGGCTGCAGGCTGTGGACTTCTGAGTGAGCTGAAAAGGGACAGGTAGAAACATGTTGAATATTTAGTTTTACAACAATACCTTGAGTTTGGACTGCGATCAGCTTCATTTTGTATTTCAGCTGTGAAAATGCAATTTCAAAAATGCACGCCCCAGTCATGTTAGGTTCAAGTTACAGTTGCATCACAACTCAATACATTTGCAATTCACTTCAAATGTTGTTTTTGTTTGATCCAGTCTGTCCTCACCTAAAGGAGATATGGACTCAGTCTTTGGAATTTGTATATATATATATTTCAGTGATCCCTCAGCCATTCCTTCTGTTTTGTAACTCAATTTCTCTTTTAAAATTCCTTCCCCACTTCTAGGACCTGCAGTTGCTGAACTCCACAATGGCTTCTATTGGAAAGTCTGTGACTGAGACCAGGTAAGTGTTCACTTTTTTATGAAACCATTATTTATTTTGGAGCAATGAGCAATTCTTATATAAATACAATAAAATCATTATGCTCAAACTATGAGAGAGAAAATTAAGGATAATTTAAGAAATCAGTCTTAGCTTGTTTCTATACACAGATGGTATTATTTATTTTCAAAGGGAACCCACGAGGATTCCCCTGGTGTGCAAGATGTGCCTGAATACTTTTGATCAGCTTCCTGCTCATTTGAAGAGGGTGTGTATGAAGCACGCCACGGCAGAAGAGATCAGGATGGCCTCTCAACAGGCGAGGAAGGACATGATAAATCACCTGAAGAACATCGTGGATTACAACAGAATAGAGATCGTGTCTGGCGAGGCAAACAGGGCAGTGGTTGTAAGACTGCTGGAGTCCTTGGCATTAGGGACTAAATATACTAAACGTATGATGCTAAAATGTTATTTTCACATATACTAATGTAATAAATGATTGCTTATGCTTTATTCACTACTTCACTGCTTCACTGCTCTATGCTGTCTGGAAATAAATCCTCAGACTGCTTACTGCCCTGGGCATGTACCAATAAATCCGAATGCACATCTGAATCCCAAACAGAATCTCTAGTAAAATACGATCATTTGTGAAACAGGCAAATGACTGTCTCAGGGGCCCATTCCTCATTCTCAAGACACATGTATGTAGTACGTACACCATGCATTGAGCAATAGGGACTGAAGACACCACAGGTAAGGTTAGAAGTCATTCTGAGGTGCCACATGTGAGGGATACAGCTAGGCATCTGAAATGCAGGGTTTGAGAGCCTTCAGGAGCACTGCATCCTTTGAGACAGACCCGTGCGTGTTAAACAAATGATCATTTCTTTCAGCATTAGGGACTAAATATACTAAACGTATGATGCTAAAATGTTATTTTCACATATATTAATGTAATAAATCATTGCTTATGCTTTAACAACAAATCTAATTAAAATAAAAGCTTAAGTTTTGTATTTATCTTGTACCATAGAACATGATTTTCTTTGTATTTCATGCCCACAAAGTGTCCAAATGTTCCATGATCATTTCTTTCAGCATTAGGGACTAAATATACTAAACATATGATGCTAAAATCCTGAAAAAAGGATGTGCTCCATCTCGTCAGTAGATTGGATTCCAAAACTGATTTGGGTCAATATACATTACCTTTGAAGATAAGGTACAGTCTACTGTAGGGAACCATCAACGTAGAAAGCATTGGCCTTCCCTGGGGGGCAGGTAGGTGCAAAAGATAAACCTTTATCCTATCTTTATCCTAAGATAAGTGGCCAAGCTCATCATGTTGCCATAGTAGACAAAGTTCTATAAAATGTTAAATAACTTTTAAAAAAAGCATTTTGGTCTTTCAGTACTGTACAAGGTGAATTAAACTGTCCCTGGTAATGCAAAGTAATTAGAAGCATCCCAGAAACTTTATCTCTAGAAACATTAGCTGTTTTATATCATGTAATTTAGTGTGATGTTGTCAGAATTCAAGGACATTATCACACACAGAAATTGATTCAGTTAAATCTAAAAAACACAGCTAAACATGGGTTTAAATGTAAAATAGAAGTCTTACCTCTTGTCAAAAGATTTAATTCAGGAAGTGAACCTCAGATCCTTTTTTGAAAAAAGTAAGTTCAAATGAAAATGATTGTTAAAAACTGGGCTTTCAATAAATGACAAATTTAATCTAATACTGCTCTGATCATGGTAGCAGGAAGGTGTGAAAATTACTCTGTACCTAGGAGTATTTTGATCCCGAGTTCTGAATCCCAAACAGAATCTCTAGTAAAATAGGAGGCACTGGACTATAAATACCCATCCATGTTATAACACACTCACCAAGGGTTTTTTAGTTTAACTCTGAGCTTTGAGAGATTTAATACCTATGGTACCCATATTCATCCTTTATTTAAGGGAAGTACACATCCTAGACACACAGGAAACCCTCTTGCCAGAAGGGAAGACAGATACTTTGGATGGTAATGATTGAACCTGGCTTACAACAGACATCTTTTGAAATGGTAATTCTTTCAGGTGGCTTGGCAAACTTCCTGCCCCAGCTAAGACAGGTACTTTGGATGTTAATGCTTGAGACTAGACATCTTTGGAAATGGTAATTCTTTCCGAGGGCTTGGGAAACTCTATTTCTTTGAATGCACCTGCACTGTTGAATATACTTTAAACCCATGCTTAGCCATGTTTTTAAAATTAAATTATAACGATTTCTGTGTTTGATAATGGTAGCAAAGGCTTACTGGATACGAGTGTCAAGTGTCGACACGAGTGTGAGCAGCGTCGATTCGAGTGTGAACGGTGTCAACACGAGTCCTGTTGTTCAGTACAGTGTCAATACGAGTGTGAACAGTGAGTCCTGTTGGTCAGTACAGTGTCAATACGAGTGTGAACAGTGTCGACACGAGTGTGAACAGTGAGTCCTGTTGATCAAAAAAGTATCAATATAAGTGTGAACAGTGAGTCCTGTTGTTCAGTATAGTGTCAATACGAGTGTGAACAATGAGTCCTGTTGGTCAGTACAGTGTCAATACGAGTGTGATAAGTGTCGACATGAGTGTGAACACTGAGTCCTGTTGATCAAAAAAGTATTAATAGAAGTGTGAACGGTGAGTCCTGTTGTTCAGTATAGTGTCAATACGAGTGTGAACAGCGAGTCCTGTTGTTCAGTACAGTGTCAATATGAGTGTGAACAGTGAGTCCTGTTGTTCAGTACAGTGTCAATACGAGTGTGAACAGTGAGTCCGGTTCTGTACAGTGTCAATACGAGCGTGAACAGTGAGTCCGGTTCTGTACAGTGTTAACTCATTGAATTCCCTCTTGCTCTGCACAGTGTTAACGGGTGAGAACACGTGTTTTATTCTTTGCAGAATTAACACAGACAGATACTGCTGTTGAATACTCCACAGTCAACAAACCCCAAGCCGCACAAAGTGAGGATCTTTTACTTCTATCTATTAAACTAGCAGAAATAAAACATCATGATAACTTCTTGCTGCTCTGTCCAGTTTTCACACAAGTGTGAACATTTGTAATAATAGTGAGTCCTGCTGTTGTGTACAGTGTGAATACAAGCGTGAACAGTGAGTCCTGTCGTCTGAACAGTGTCAATACGCGTGTGAACAGTGAGCCCTGTTGTTCAGTATGGTGTTAATGTAAGTCTTATCCTGTATAGTATAAGTTAACATAAGTATTGACCCGTATCCTGTTCTCTACAGACATCACACTACCCAACAGGGATGTGGAGTACGCCACCGTCAACAAACCGAGAGCAGCACAAAGTGAGGACATTTTTAACTCTTTACCACAGTATAAAACCCACAGGAGTAATGAGAATGACACTAAAAACAACAACACTGATAGTGAACAAGAGATTTTGAACAATACACATTCTAGTCAGATTTAAATACCCACAGACCTGACCGTTGGAAGTAGTAAAAAAATGCAAATTATTTTTTTTCTGCGTGCAGGTTTTCTAAGAATTGAAGAAAGGTTAAAAACGAGAGAACGCCATTCGGTTTTTCAAGCCTGTCTGGTAGTTAGTGATTAATTGGACCCATGATTTAATCCACCTGTATCTGGAGAGAAGCCAGGGTATCGGCATCAACAACAAGGCTGGGCAGCTTGTTCCCCACCCGCCTCTGTGTAAAGACGCGTCACCCATTCTTGGTTTTATTTTCACCTTTCACTATACGTGAAGAATTCCAAAAGGTGCACAAATGCTCAGGAGCTATTCTGTGGTTCAGCGATGTCTCTGGAGCCTTTTTTCACAGTGTGCGACTTCCCTGTGTGTCTCCCCGAACACAGGGTCTGACTGAAGGGGCACTGACCTGCAGGAATGGGAGGAGACCGAGCTGAGCCGGTCCTGCCACGTCAGCGAAACTCTGGACCCCGACTTCATCTGCCAAAGAAACAGCAGCGTCAATTAACTCAGCCAGTGAGTTCAGCGAGATGGGACACATCTCTTTATGAAGAGATGTGTCCCATCTCTTCATAACCCGTCTCCTATCAATCCTACTGTGTTTCATTTACTCTTCCTCACTCTGTCTCCTGTCCGGTTGTCTGCACTTAAAACTGAGGTATTTCCTGGGATCTCCTCTCTCTCGCTGTGTCTCCTGTCCTGTGGGTTTGTTACTGAGGGATTCTCTGTGATCTCCTCTCTCTCGCTCTGTCTCCTGTCCTGTGGGTTTGTTACTGAGGTATTTTCTGTGATCTCCTCTCTCTCACTGTGTCTCCTGTTCTTCAGTGTTTTAATTCTCTTAAATAATTTACCTCATTCCTCTCTCACTCACTGCGACTCCTATCCATTCTGTGTTCAGTTCCTCTGACTTGCCTCTTGCATCAGCGCCAGCAATATCATGCATCTATTTAATTTAAAATTACTGATCTGTCACCTTGATAGATCGATCTCGGCTACAGTTAGCATAGATGGCACAATTAAAAGGACGATGAGCTCAACATCTGTGCGCGTCTAATTAACTGAACCGTACAGAACATCGTGCCTCAGCTAGTCTCTCGCTGGCGGGGTCGCCCATCGGCGAGACCACGTCTCCAGGAAATTCTGCGGACTGGACACCGCGGGAGGGTGGGGCTGTGTTTCCGCACGAACGCCGGAAATCACTCAGGATCTCCAGAGAGACTCCTGTAGCCTTACAGCATCACAGTCACAGGCCTCAGCATTGCAACTGTATAATATCAAACGCCCAGACACCCCGAGGTGAGGCCGACCAGTCTGAAGTATTACCTGTAAACTCCAGGCACACTGGAACCTGACTTCATCGTCCACTTAGCGCAGGGGTGGGGCGGACAGTCAGTTTTCTGGGGAGAAAAAAAACAACAGAATTTAGCATACTGAAAGGATCATGGAGTGATGATCTGGCTGAACCCGCTTGGCTGAGGGCTCCTGGCCAGAGGACGAGGAGGCTGGGACCCCCCCTGCACAGCGAGGAGGAGTGACCCGGGGGGGCAGCTACACAGGTGGAGACGGGGTGGGAGAGGGACGCGAGGGAGAGAGGGAGATCACGTGCAGTATTGACAGTGTTTCAGGAGAGGAGTCAGGAGTGATTGCTAAAATATTGACAGCCGAGTCTGAGCGAACTAGGGTGTGGCCATCCCTCTCGAACTTTCATCACAAACTCCTGTCTTCCTGCGGTGTCTCTGAGGAAGCTACCATTTTTCACTGGCTAATAAGAGGTGGAAGAGGTGTTAGTGGGACAGCAGGGGGGCGCTCACCCTGCGGTCTGATACCCCAGTATAGTGACGGGGGACACTATACTGTAAACAGGCGCCGTCCTTCGGATGAGACGTAAAACCGAGGTCCTGACTCTCTGTGGTCATTAAAAATCCCAGGGCGTCTCTCGAAAAGAGTAGGGGTGTAACCCAGGCGTCCTGGACAAATTTCCCATTGGCCCTTACCAATCACGGCCTCCTAATAACCCCCCTCTCTGAACTGGCTTCATCTCTCTGCTCTCCACCCCACTGAGAGCTGGTGTGTGGGGAGCGTTCTGGCGCACTATGGCTGCCGTCGCATCATCCAGGTGGGGGCTGTACATTGGTGGCGGTAGAGGGATACCCCATTCCCTGTGCAGCGCATTGAGTGGGGTGTCCAGAAAAGCGCTATATAAGTGTTAGCAATTATATAGCTCAGCCCCTCAGTAGTTGAGATCTCTGTTATACCCATCTAGAAACATGCAATCAGCATGTTATTGCTGAAGCAATAGTCACAACATTATTCCACACCTGGGTGAGAGGCGGGTTATGATGACAGTCATGCTTTCTACACCTTATACTGAGCTCAGAAATGGACCGGGCGGACATCTCTCGAGCAGATCCCTCCGCGTATAAGAAAGGCAACTTGTCTCGGCAAAAATACCACGGATTCACATCCAAAATATGATAAAAAGGCAAAAAACCCACACTTGGAATGCAAACGTACCCTACAAAGGAAACACGGTTTTAAAACCAACTTGATTTTCCCCTGGAGAAACCTTTTTATGGACACATCACATCTATTACACATGTATAACTAAATATAAAGATAAAACTTAATATAAGAAGTCATGACACATCACACATGACAAAGTCTGGTCCAGAATAAACAGTTTACACTGACCCACCTTTATTTACCCTGGTCACTCACTTCTATTAACTGTTTAATTGGGTAACAAATGAATATTTGTTTCAATTTGGGATCTACACCTGGGAGCCCTGAAATGTTGGCCAGAGGGGAGAAGCTGATATTCAGACGTGAGAATATATTATGATGTTGTTTTTCACCTGTCTAATTAAAGCTTGTTCAAAAATGATCTGATTATAGGACACACGAGTTTATAATCATACTCATTCCACTTTTTAACCCCGTATATATGCACAATATGAAACGTATATACACTAAATCTCACGTGTGACTCCCATAATATACATTTCTTTACGAAAATTAGGAACACTTATTACAATTATCAACCCCCCCATGAAGAGGCAATATTTCATACCTTTGTTTCTTTGTGGGTTCAAAGTTCTGTCCTGTCGTTTCACACGTAATGTTTTGGTAGTTATCTCAATTTTCCTTTGCAATTATCTCCAAGATCATCATCAACTTTTTGTAAAACGCTATGCACAACTGATATTTAAAGAAAGTCCTGTACCAAAAGGTCTTCGTAGGGAAAGACAACTTTTTTTTCCTTACGTCAGTCGCTACACGGTTACTCTTAAAATCCATTCATCGCCTTTAAAAAAAAAGTTTCGGTTTTTATTGTGGTTCACTGACATTTCTGTCACAATTCTGAGGGACCCCAAATAAAATTCACTTGCCGGTATAAAGACGCCGGCGAGGTTAAGACAGGTATGGAGCCACCTGCGTATCTAACGGACGTTTAAAATAAAAATAAAATGGCGTGTAATGTTGCGAAGGGCTACTGTTTTTTTATAGTTTGTCGATTGTAAGGGACGTGGGCCGCGACAGAAAAACTGGTCGGGGTGGGAAAAGGTTTATTGATGGTTTATTGTACCGCAACGGTCACAATTGACTCACCAGCAAAGATGGCGCCGAGGCCACATCGACTCCCTCCCGCCCTGCCTCACACAGAAGCTCGAGCTGCGGAGCGCGACGCCGAACCGCCAGTCCGCGGGCGCGGGTGCCGGACATAGACGTCATAACCCCTTCCGAGGCGCAGGAATTATAGATCACTGTAGTTTCTTCAAGACCCGGGTTAGGGACAGTGTGCCCTCCGTGAGAGTCTTCTGAGGAAGACAGTGTCTCATGGGTGTCCAGGCTGGGTACCATCTGTCCATCACAGGACACACAGACACACACACTCACACACCCTGGACAGGACACCAGTCCATCACAGGACACACACACACACTCACACACCATGGACAGGACACCAGTCCATCACAGGACACACACACACTCACTCACACACCCTGGACAGGACACCAGTCCATCACAGGACACACACACACAACCTGGATAGGACACTAGTCCCTCACAGGACACACAGACACACACACTCACACACCCTGGACAGGACACCAGTCCATCACAGGACACACACACACTCACTCACACACCCTGGACAGGGCAGCAGTCCATCACAGGACACACACACACTCACTCACACACCCTGGACAGGAGAGCAGTCCATCACAGGACACACACACACACTCACACACCCTGGACAGGACACCAGCCCATCACAGGACACACACACACTCACACACCCTGGACAGGACACTAGTCCATCACAGGACACACACACACCAGGTCCAGTTTTCCCAGAAGCCAATTAGCCCAAAAGCCTGTGTTTGGACCCGGAGAACACAGGTAGACCATGCAGACTCCACACAGACAGTCCCCCCCGGGACCAGACCCGAGCCCGGAGCCCCCCCGCGCTGAACCCCTCCGTACAGACGGCCGCACACAGCTCCGTTGTTCCCGATTCCCGAGGTGATCTGTTAAAAGAAGCCGGTGTGTTGCCTCCAGGTGAGGCCTGCGGCCCGACGCCGGTGGTGGCGGTGCTGGCGGCGGCAGAGAACGCGGCGCCGGTGCAGACGACGAGCGGGGCGCCCCCCCGCCGAGAGCCCCTCGACGTCGGGGGCCGCGGCCCGCCCCGGCGACAGCGCCCCCCGATCCGGCAGGCGGCCGGTCTCCCGCAGGGAGAAGACGATGAAGCAGCTGGGGAAAGTGTCTTCCGTCCGAGGTAGGAGCAGCAGGGCTGGGCGTTTTGTTGGAGCGAAGTCCCCCTCCAGATAACCCATGAACCCCATCTCTACTGTCACTCCAGTCAGGACAGGAGGCTCTACTGTACACAGAAGGGGGTGGGGGTGGGGAACAAGCTGCCCAGCCCTGTGGTTGAAGCCGATACCCTGGCTTCTCTCCAGACACAGCTGGCTGAGCTCCTCCAGTCAGGACAGGAGGCTCTACTGTACACAGAGGGTGGTGGAGGTGGGGAACAAGCCCAAGCCGCCCAGCCCTGTGGTTGAAGCCGATACCCCGGCTTCTCTCCAGACACAGCTGGGTGAGCTCCTCCAGTCAGGACAGGGGGCTCTACTGTACACAGAGGGTGGCGGGGGTGTGGAACAACTCCTTTGTTCGGGGCCTTGGGGCATTCTTGTTGTGAAAGGCGCTATATAAAACAAACTCAATTGAAATTGAATCTTACAGGTTTGGGTTTTTCGGAGATCTTGTCAGAGATCTTGTCTGACATGCCCGTTTCAAAAACGTAACGATAGTCCTCACGCCCGAGCGCCGCCGGTCTGTGACGTAACGTATCCTTACACAACCATGACGGTTTCATCATGGACACCACGAAAGCCCGAAATGTGGTCGACGTTTTAATTTGGCAACGCCACGATGGATCCCAGTTTTTTTTTTTATTTTGGAGGCCAAAGAGGACAAAAAAGGAAACGTCCGGAGTGGATCGATGGTCATCTCTGCAGTTGTTCTGATGTTCTGGAAAAAAACAAACAAAAAAAAACGGCTCGCTTGCCCGGTCGTGTAGTGTTTCCACACCCCACGCAAATCAGCTTCTCTTCGCTCCCGGGGGCTCGTCGCCCGCCGCACCCCTCTCACGTGATAGGGGCTTCCCCCGGCTGTGACGTACTTACCCTACCCCCTTTGGCCAACGTCATACCGAAGGTCGGCGATGTTGACGGACTGTCTTGTAGCTGATAAGGGTTTAAATTTCGACTTAAGGAGTTGGCCATCGTTATACTTCGCGAGGTATAATACGGGGGGAAAAATAACATTTATATTTATCAACCTACTAGTAATACTGGGTGGATGTCACGTTCCCCAAAGTTCAGTGCCTCTCTCTAATAAAGTAGAAACGCGACATTAAACTCCGTTCGAAACGGGAGAAATCACCAGGACACGATACAACTGACGTCCGGAAAAGAAAGAAAAAAAGAACTCCTATTCCCATTTGGATTAAGGGAGCCTGTACCTTCACGAGTCCGGGTTGTGAAAACTTCTTATATTAATAATTAATAAGTCTGGACCCTCCACTCAGAGCTCCTCCCAGGTCAGGGGGATCCCCTCCAGCCCCCCCTGGATGATGCTCCAGTCCGCTCAGCACACAGCAGCTCTCAGTGGGGAGGAGAGCAGAGGGATGGAGCCAGTTCAGAGAGGGGGGGTGATAAGGAGGCCATGATGGGTAAAGACCAGGGGGGGAATCAGGCCAGGACACTGGGGTAACACCCCTACTCTTCTCCAGAGACACCCCGGGATTGTTAATGACCACAGAGAGTCAGGACCTCGGTTTGACGTCTCATCCGAAGGACAGCGCCTGTTTACAGTCCAGTGTCCCCCCTCACTATACTGGGGCATCAGGACCCACACAGACCGCAGGGTGAGAGCGCCCCCTGCTGGCCCCACTCACACCTCTCCCAGCAGCAATCTTAGGGGGGGGGAGGGAAAAACCAAAAGCTAAACAGATATTTTTTTTAAAAAATTTATTGATGCTTAACAAAAGGTCATCAGTCCAGTCTGGGACCCCTCAGCTTCAGTCCAGTGCAGTCTGGGGTCCCTCAGCTTCAGTCCAGACTGGGGTCCCTCAGCATCGGTCCAGTACAGACTGGGGTCCCTCAGCTTCGGTCCAGTCTGGGGTGCCTCAGCTTCGGTCCAGCACAGACTGGGGTCCCTCAGCTTCGGTCCAGACTGGGGTCCCTAAGCTTCGGTCCAGCACAGTCTGGGGTCCCTCAGCTTCGGTACAGCACAGCCTGAGGTCCCTCAGCTTTGGTCCAGTCCAGTCTGGGGCCTCTCAGCTCCAGTCTAGTGCAGTCTGGTGTCCCTCAGCTCCAGTGCAGTCCAGTCTGCAGTCCCTCAGCTTCAGACCAGCACAGTCTGGGGTCTCTCAGCTTCAGTCCAGCACAGACTGGGGTCCCTCAGCTTCGGTCCAGCACAGACTGGGGTCCCTCAGCTTCGGTCCAGACTGGGGTCCCTCAGCTTCGGTCCAGCACAGTCTGGTGTCCCTCAGCTCCAGTCCAGTCTAGTGCCTCTCAGCTCCGGTCCAGTCCAGTCTGGTGTCCCTAGGCTCCAGTCCAGTCGTCTGGTGTCCCTCAGCTCCAGTCCAGTCCAGTCCAGTCCAGTCCAGTCCAGATCTTAGCAGGCACAGAACCAGGAAAGGAACCTGGAAAGAATATTGTTATTGCAGGTGTGAGGGACATAGACACAGACGTCACCATGACATCAAACAGCAAGAGGAGACTCCTCCTTGAATCACAGACATGACCGGGCGGCACCCCCCTGTCTGCTCACCCGCCCCTCCTCTTCCTCTTCTTGTCCTTCCCGGCAGCCTGCTCCTCCTCTCCCTCGCTCTTCCTCTCCTGAGCTACGGTCTCCGCCACCTCCATCGGCTCGTCCTGATCTTCTGTCTCCACCGACACGCAGCTCAGGGAGTTTAAAAAGACCCACCAGCGCTTCTGAAGCAGAGACAGGAGAGTCACGTTAAGAGTCGGACTGGACACTCCAGTACATGAACACTGCACTGAGAGAGAGAGGGGTTCATACAGACACACTGACTGGACACTCCAGTACATGAACACTGAACTGAGAGAGAGAGGGGTTCATACAGACACACTGACTGGACACTCCAGTACATGAACACTGCACTGAGAGAGAGAGGGGTTCATACAGACACACTGACTGGACACTCCAGTACATGAACACTGCACTGAGAGAGAGAGGGGTTCATACAGACACACTGACTGGACACTCCAGTACATGAACACTACACTGAGAGAGAGAGGGGTTCATACACACACACTGACTGGACACTGGACAGGAGTAAATAGAGGATCAGAGCATTACCCACCTTCTTTTTCTTCTGTCTCACAGGAGGTGGTGATTGGACCTCCTCCAGCTGGAGTCCAAAGAGGGAGAGAGGGGGCAGGAGAGGGACAGCACAGGGAGAGAAAGAGAGAGACAGGTGAGTCAAGTGTCCCAAGAGCACAGAGACTCTGCTGAGATCACACTCGCAGTGAGTGAGCCTGGGTGTAGCCCACTAATACTGACCCACTGGAAACCACAGGACAGAGAGGAGGAGAGAGACACACTGAGGACAGAGAGGAGGAGGAGAGAGACACTGACAGACAGGGCTGAAAGAGAGAGAGACAGAGAGGCAGGGACAGGCAGACAGCAGGACGAGAGAGACACTGACAGACAGGGCTGAAAGAGAGAGAGACACTGAGACCCAGGGACAGACAAGACGGCAAAACTCCACCACAGACAGGACAGGGGGCAGGGTGGGACCAGCACTGACCTCCTTCCTCTCTCCTGCCGGAAGAGCTGTCTCCACCTCCTCTTCATCCTGCAAGTCAAGAGACAGGCTGAGAGAGAGACGGGCTGGCGGGACATCGGCGAACAGAGCTGAAGTCAGAGAGCAGAGGAGACAGGCCCAGCTGGGACAACGCAGGACAGACAGAGAGACAGACAGGGAGACACACGGAGAGACACAGGGAGAGAGACCCAGCTGGGACAACGCAGGACATACAGAGAGCAGGGAGACACACGGAGAGAGAGAGGAGGGAGGGAGACCTAGCTGGGACAACGCAGGACAGACAGAGAGACAGGCAGGGAGACACACGGAGAGACACAGGGAGAGAGACCTGGCTGGGACAACGCAGGACAGACAGAGAGCAGGGAGACACACGGAGAGACACAGGGAGAGATGCCCAGCTGGGACAACGCAGGACAGACAGAGAGCAGGGAGACACACGGAGAGACACAGGGAGAGAGACCCAGCTGGGACAACGCAGGACAGACAGAGAGCAGGGAGACACACGGAGAGAGAGAGGAGGGAGGGAGACCTAGCTGGGACAACGCAGGACAGACAGAGAGACAGGCAGGGAGACACACGGAGAGACACAGGGAGAGAGACCCGGCTGGGACAACGCAGGACAGACAGAGAGCAGGGGGACACACGGAGAGACACAGGGAGACAGACCCAGCTGGGACAACGCAGGACAGACAGAGAGCAGGGAGACATGGAAAGACACAGGGAGAGAGACAGGGAGAGAGGGACAGACACAGAGAAAAAGAGAGACTCAGACAGAAGGACAGAAAGACAGAAAGAGAGAAGTACAGATGGACAAAAAGACAGAGAAAAGGACAGAAAGACAGAAAAGGACAGAAAGACAGATGGACAGAAGGACAGATGGACAGAGAAAAGGATAGATAGAGTGATGGATAGAAAGACAGAAAAAGACAGAAAGACAGAAAAGGACAGAAAGACAGATGGACACAGAAAAGAACAGAAAGACAGAAGGACAGAGAAAAGGACAGAAGGACAGGACAGAGAAAAGGACAGACGGACAGAAGGATAGATGGACAGACGGACAGATGGACGGACAGACGGACAGACGGACAGACGGACAGACTCTGCCCCACTTGCCTCGTCAGACATCTCCGCCTCTCTCCTTGCCCTCCGCACCGGGGAGCCCCAGGCGGGGCCTGGCGGGGCCGGGCGGGCGATGGGGGGCAGGACGGGCGGGGGCAGGGGCAGGGGCACCGCCCCGGGCAGCAGGGGGGGCTCGAGGGGCATGGCGGCGAGGAAGGGGGGGCGGCGGGGCGGGGTGGGCAGGGGCCTGAGGGGGCCGGAGGGGGGGGCCGGGGGCGGGGAGCGGAGGGGGCTCTCGGGCGAGGAGGGGGGGGACACCGAGCGGAACGAGCCGGGCGAGCCCGAGCGGGACGAGCCGGGCGACCCCGGGAGCTCCAGCTGCAGCTCGGCCGCCCTCTCCAGCTTCTGGACGAGCTCGGGGAGACACGAAGACACAACAGGATTCTGTCCAGCGGGGAGAGGGGGAGACACAACGCAGGGGGGATGAGGAGCACAGACTACGCCTGGACAGGTGAGTGTGTACACTGTGTCCAGTGAGAGTGTGGACAGGTGAGTGTGTACAGTGTGTCCAGTGAGAGTGTGGACAGGTGAGTATGTACAGTGTGTCCAGTGAGAATGTGGACAGGTGAGTGTGTCCAGTGTGTCCAGTAAGAGTCCGGACAGGCGAGTGTGTCCAGTGTGTCCAGTAAGAGTGTGGACAGGTGTGTCCAACAGTAAGAAGCTGTCTTACCCTGTAACCCAGCTCAGGGGTGTTAGGGGGTGCTCTGTCTCCTCCCCAGATCTCACCTTCAGGTCGTGTGAAATGCCGGACCACTAGGAGACGCTGGAAACGAGGACACAAGACAAAGGTCAGGTCCACAGAGCTCACTCAATCACTACAACAAGCAGAGACCTCTCGGCCATCAGGACTGTGGGGGTCAGAGTGGGGAGCTGTAGGGTATCGGGAGTTTAGGGGTCAGTGTGGGGAGCTGTAGGGTATCGGGAGTTTAGGGTTCAGTGTGGGGAGCTGTAGGGTATCGGGAGTTTAGGGGTCAGTGTGGGGAGCTGTAGGGTATCGGGAGTTTAGGGGTCAGTGTGGGGAGCTGTAGGGTAGATGTGGGGCACCGGGCCCACCACAGGGCGGCCGGTCCAGTCTCGCGGAAGGCGACCAGGTGAGACTTACGGAAAAGCACCGGGACTTGGGCCGGGACCTCTCCCGCTGCCAGTCCGGGTTCGGCCTGACCGGTGTGACCTGTGAAGACGCCAAACAGCCCATCTCCGAGACAGCTCTGACCACATAGCCCAGCCCAGTCGTGTCACGACTAGGGGCCTTGGGCAGTCTCTACAGTGTGTCCAGTGAGAGTATGGACAGGTGAGTGTTTACAGTGTGTCCAGTGAGAGTGTGGACAGGTGAGTGTGTACAGTGTGTCCAGTGAGAGTCTGGACAGGTGAGTGTGTCCAGTAAGAGTGTGGACAGGTGAGTGTGTACAGTGTGTCCAGTGAGAGTCTGGACAGGTGAGTGTGTACAGTGTGTCCAGTAAGAGTCTGGGACGTTCAGAGGCAATCTGTGCTCTCAGAAGGCTATAATGGACCTGCGACCCTGTCTATTGAGCCGAGGCGTGTCCTCAGTCAAGATCACCACTGGAAGTGTCTCTCCTCGTCTGGAGGTGTTACCGTGAGACCTGGTCTGTCAAGCGCTTTGCGCTGCTATGTGTGTGAAAGGTGCTCTATCAGTGAAGTTTATTATTATTATTATTATAATACAGCGAGCTCTGCTGGGGGCGGAGAGGCCAGTCGGAGGAGGGCTGGACGCTGGACGCTGGACGGCGGGCGGGAGGGGTGGACTTACGACGCCTCGCCGGGCCCGGGTCCTGCTGCGACCGCGCACGGCCGTGCGGCATCTCTGTCGGTCCATCGTCCTGCCGAGACAACCAGAGTCACAGAGGGGAGGGGAGGGGGCGGAGCCACACAGCTGGGCGGCTTGTTCCCCACCCCCGCCCCCCTCTGTGTACAGAAGAGCCTCCTGTCCTAACTGGAGGACCTCACCCAGCTGTGTCTGGAGAGAAGCCGGGGTATCAGCTTTGTTCCACACCCCCGCCACTCTTTGTGTACAGTAGAGCCTCCTGTCCTGACTGGAGGAGCTCACACAGCTGTGGCTGGAGAGAAGCCAAGGTATCGGCTTCAACCACAGGGCTGGGCAGCTTGTTCCCCACCCCCGCCACCCTCTGTGTACAGAAGAGCCTCCTGTCCTGACTGGAGGAGCTCACCCAGCTGTGTCTGGAGAGAAGCCAGGGTATCGGCTTTGTTCCCCACCCCCACCCCCCTCTGTGTACAGTAGAGCCTCCTGTCCTGACTGGAGAATCTCACCCAGCTGTGTCTGGAGAGAAGCCAGGGTATCGGCTTTGTTCCCCACCCCCACCCCCCTCTGTGTACAGTAGAGCCACCTGTCCTGACTGGAGGAGCTCACCCAGCTGTGTCTGGAGAGGAGCTAGGGTATCGGCTTCAACCACACGGACTGGGCGGCCTGTTCCCCACCCCCACCACCCTCTGTGTAGAGGTGCACCTCCTCTCAATATCTTTTTACAGCACAATCACACCCATAAGAGTGGAGTAACGGTAAAAAAAAAACAACTTATTTCTCCACTTACTTTGTTAGTTCTTGCCAGCGGCGCTTTTGACTGACTTACCGATTTCACGGGGATACTGAAGAGCGATTCTGTTTATTAAGCGCTATATAGTTCTTTCCTCCTCCTCTCTCTTCACTCCTCTGAGCTCACGGGGCTCCGGCGCCGCCCCCCGCTAGAATCCGCCGCTCTGTGACGTCAGGCGGCTCATTGTGACGCCTCCGTGACGTCGCCCCAAACGCGCTCACGGCTCGGCCGCGAAACAAAAATGGCCGACATTTTTCACGGTTGCTGTTTTTTTTTGGGTGGACATTTTATTTTTCCAACTCTCGGCGGCCAGCCGGGTGTCCCTGTACGACCCCGGTAGTCGCCACCTCGGACAGGCAGGGGAAACGGGTCCAGCTGTTTCCGGCCCAAGGGTTACAAAAGCTGCACTTGAATTTAAAGACAAAATCACGTCGAGGGCGCATTCAGCACCCCCACGTCCAACACGGGTTTCCGTGGGGTGGGGTTCAGTGAAAGTAGCACCCCCCCCGACCCCCAAGTCGAAGAAAGAACAACCTCCACCCCCCTCTAGCGCCCAAGGGCGGACATTTCGGGCCACGCCACGTCCAAAAAACACGGGTCCCCCCCGTCCTGCGGGGAAAAGAGACGCCATTTTCTTTTCCGAGCGCTGCGTGGGACCTCACGACCCCCCCCCCAAAAAAAAACGGGCTTCGGTAGACGAGGAAACCCAGGCACGTCGACCTCTCTACAACACCACCCGGCCGTTTCTGTTTCAGACCGTGGGAAAATAAATAAATAAAATGTCGCCCCTCACCGACCGCCGCGCAAAAAAACACAACTTCACGCTACAGAAACGGCCTGTGTGTGGGGGGGGGGGGCACGGGAAAAAAATAAAACCTGCGTGTTTTCGGCAGAGTAAGCTCAGCGGGGAAACTCCCTGAATCTCGGGGTTGCTTCTTGAACCCCGAAAACGACCTTTTTTCTCTCTCTCCCTCTCTCGTTTTCTTGGTGTCTGGGACGTTCACGAACTCCGTCGCGTCGGTGCGATTCCCAGCGGGACGTGAACATAACGCCCCCCCCGTGGGGCCACAGCGCCCCCGTGTGGCCGAGAGGACCACCACCCGCAGGGCTGAGCTTTTACTGCCGTGTCCCGCTTTCACTCTGGCGATGAAGGAGGGAATCAAGGAGGAGAATTAATATTGTGATCCACCAGTCCATCACAGGACACACACACACCCTGGAAAGGACAGCAGTCCATCACTGGACACACACACCCTCACACACCCTGGACAGGACACCAGTCCATCACAGGACACACACACACTCACACACCCTGGACAGGACACCAGTCCATCATAGGATGTTCAGTGCCTCTCTCTAATAAAGTAGAAACGCGACATTAGACTCCGTTCGAAACGGGAGAAATCACCAGGACACGATACACCTTGCTCCGGACGAAGGGGGAAGACCTGTACCTTCACGAGTCCGGGTTGTGAAAACTTCTTCTGGCAGTTCAAAACGTTTCGAAGAGACAACAGCGCTACCCTGTTTTCCATTTCTATCGTGTGTTATTATACAGTCATAAGTATCTGTCTTGATCACAGAGTCCCCCTCTCACTGCCAGGACTGAAGCCCAGTGCAGCACGAATAATAATAATAATTAATAAGTCTGGACTCTCCCCTCAGAGCTCTTCCCAGGTCAGGGGGATCCCCTCCAGCCCCCCCAGTGTGCAGCCCCCACCTGGATGATGCTCCAGTCCGCTCAGCACACAGCAGCTCTCAGTGGGGAGGAGAGCAGAGGGATGGAGCCAGTTCAGAGAGGGGGGGGTGATTAGGAGGCCATGATGGGTCAAGACCAGGGGGGGAATCAGGCCAGGACACTGGGGTAACACCCCTACTCTTCTCCAGAGACACCCCGGGATTGTTAACGAGCACAGAGAGTTGGTTTGACGTCTCATCCGAAGGACGGCGCCTGTTTACAGTCCAGTGTCCCCCGTCACTATACTGGGGCATCAGGACCCACACAGACCGTAGGGTGAGAGCGCCCCCTGCTGGCCCCACTCACACCTCTCCCAGCAGCAACCTTGGGGGGGGGGGGGGGGAGGGAAAAAACCAAAAGCTAAACAGATTTTTTTTAATTTTTTTTTTATTGATCCTTAACAAAAGAATAAAAATTACAAGCTTCAGTCCAGTCCAGTCTGGTGTCTCTCAGCTCCAGTCCAGTCTGGTGTCCCTCAGCTCCAGTGCAGTCCAGACTGGGGTCCCTCAGCTTCGGTCCAGACTGGGGTCCCTCAGCTTCGGTCCAGCACAGTCTGGGGCCCCTCAGCTCCAGTCCAGTCCAGTCTGGGGCCCCTCAGCTCCAGTCCAGTCCAGTCTGGTGTCCCTCAGCTCCAGTCCAGTCCAGTCTGGGGTCCCTCAGCTTCGGTCCAGCACAGACTGGGGTCCCTCAGCTTCGGTCCAGCACAGTCTGGTGTCCCTCAGCTTCAGTCCAGACTGGGGTCCCTCAGCTTCGGTCCAGCACAGTCTGGTGTCCCTCAGCTCCAGTCCAGTCCAGTCTGGTGTCTCTCAGCTCCGGTCCAGTCCAGTCTGGTGTCCCTAGGCTCCTGTCCAGTCCCGTCTGGTGTCCCTCAGCTCCAGTCCAGTCCAGTCCAGTCCAGTCCAGTCCAGATCTTAGCCGGCACAGAACCAGGAAAGGAACCTGGAAAGAATATTGTTATTGCAGGTGTGAGGGACACAGACACAGACGTCACCATGACATCAAACAGCAAGAGGAGACTCCTCCTTGAATCACAGACACGACCAGGCGGCGCCCCCCTGTCTGCTCACCTGCACCTCCTCTTCCTCCTCTTGTCCTTCCCGGCAGCCAGCTCCTCCTCTCCCTCGCTCTTCCTCTCCTGAGCTACGGTCGCCACCTCCATCGGCTCGTCCTGGTCTTCTGTCTCCACCGACACGCAGCTCAGGGAGTTAAGAAGGGCGCACCAGCGCTTCTGAAGCAGAGACAGGAGAGTCACGTTAAGAGTCGGACTGGACACTCCAGTACATGAACACTGCACTGAGAGAGAGAGGGGTTCATACAGACACACTGACTGGACACTCCAGGACATGAACACTGCACAGAGAGAGAGAGAGGGGTTCACACAGACACACTGACTGGACACTCCAGTACATGAACACTGCACTGAGAGAGAGAGGGGTTCATACAGACACACTGACTGGACACTCCAGTACATGAACACTGCACTGAGAGAGAGAGAGGGGTTCATACAGACACACTGACTGGACACTCCAGGACATGAACACTGCACTGAGAGAGAGAGAGGGGTTCATACAGACACACTGACTGGACACTCCAGGACATGAACACTGCACTGAGAGAGAGAGAGAGGGGTTCATACAGACACACTGACTGGACACTCCAGTACATGAACACTGCACTGAGAGAGAGAGGGGTTCATACAGACACACTGACTGGAGACTCCAGTACATGAACACTGCACTGAGAGAGAGGGGTTCACACAGACACACTGACTGACTGGACACTCCAGTACATGAACACTGCACTGAGAGAGAGGGGTTCATACAGACACACTGACTGGACACTCCAGTACATGAACACTGCACTGAGAGAGAGAGGGGTTCATACACACACACTGACTGGACACTCCAGTACATGAACACTGCACTGAGAGAGAGAGAGAGAGAGAGGGGTTCACACAGACACACTGACTGGACACTCCAGGACATGAACACTGCACTGAGAGAGAGAGGGGTTCATACACACACACTGACTGGACACTCCAGGACATGAACACTGCACTGAGAGAGAGAGAGGGGTTCATACAGACACACTGACTGGACACTCCAGTACATGAACACTGCACTGAGAGAGAGAGAGAGGGGTTCATACAGACACACTGACTGGACACTCCAGGACATGAACACTGCACTGAGAGAGAGAGGGGTTCATACAGACACACTGACTGGACACTCCAGGACATGAACACTGCACTGAGAGAGAGAGGGGTTCATACAGACACACTGACTGGACACTCCAGGACATGAACACTGCACTGAGAGAGAGAGGGGTTCATACAGACACACCGACTGGACACTCCAGGACATGAACACTGCACTGAGAGAGAGAGAAGGGTTCATACAGACACTGGACACTGGACAGGAGTAAAGAGAGGATCAGAGCATCACCCACCTTCTTTTTCTTCTGTCTCACAGGAGGTGGTGATTGGACCTCCTCCAGCTGGAGTCCGAGGAGGGAGAGAGGGGGCAGGAGAGGGACAGCACAGGGAGAGAAAGACAGAGACAGGTGAGTCAAGTGTCCCAAGAGTACAGAGACTCTGCTGAGATCACACTCGCAGGGAGTGAGCCTGGGTGTAGCCCACTAATACCGACCCACTGGACACCACAGGACAGAGAGGAGGAGGAGGAGAGAGACACACTGCCTGGACACCACAGGACAGAGAGGAGGAGGAGGAGAGAGACACACTGCCTGGACACCACAGGACAGAGAGGAGGAGGAGAGAGACACACTGAGGAAAGAGAGGAGGAGGAGAGAGACACTGACAGACAGGGCTGAAAGAGAGAGAGACAGAGAGGCAGGGACAGGCAGACAGCAGGCCGAGAGAGACACTGACAGACAGGGCTGAAAGAGAGAGAGACAGAGAGGCAGGGACAGGCAGACAGCAGGCCGAGAGAGACACTGACAGACAGGGCTGAAAGAGAGAGAGACAGAGAGGCAGGGACAGACAGACAGCAGGCCGAGAGAGAGACACTGACAGACAGGGCTGAAAGAGAGAGAGACACTGAGACCCAGGGACAGACAAGACGGCGAAACTCCACCACAGACAGGACAGGGGGCAGGGTGGGACCAGCACTGACCTCCTTCCTCTCTCCTGCCGGAAGAGCTGTCTCCACCTCCTCTTCCTCCTGCAAGTCAAGAGACAGGCTGAGAGAGAGACGGGCTGGCGGGACATCGGCGAACAGAGCTGAAGGCAGAGAGCCTTGGAGACAGGCCCAGCTGGGACAACGCAGGACAGACAGAGAGCAGGGAGACACAGGGAGAGAGACCCAGCTGGGACAACGCAGGACAGACAGAGAGCAGGGAGACACACGGAGAGACACAGGGAGAGAGACAGGGAGAGAGGGACAAACACAGAGACTCAGACAGAAGGACAGAAAGACAGAAAGAGAGAAGTACAGACGGACAAAAAGACAGAGAAAAGGACAG